>NC_089800.1:61519715-62119715 GCF_029633855.1 Hoplias malabaricus
CTCACATATACACACAGCTTAGTCCCTTGTGGCTTGATAAACCGCAGTCCAGAGGGAGTGCTGTGCTGGTGTAATGAGCGTGGAATTAGGTTTTTCCTTTCCACTCACCTCACACAGCAAATATTTATGAGAGAGAAGTTTCAGAACAACACAGGCTGGCTGCAGAACCAGTTTACCATTAAATTCCCACTTTCAATGTTTTACCTTTTCTTTCTCTCACCCCTTACCACCTCCGACTCATTCTGTTAAAAGGCACCAAGCACTAATCTCACTGCAACTATTTTAACCTACAGAGCTGCTCAGGGATTCATGGAAATAGACACACACACACACAAAGAGACAGAGAAAGAAAGAAAAATCAAAGAATGAATCGAGGAATGGAGTGAGAGAACAGAGAAAGTAAGGAGGGGGAAAGGGGAGAGGGACAAATGCACGAAGCTAGCAAGGTAGGTTGCATTAGCACGGTCAAAGAATGAGCGGAAAAAAGAACAGTGACAGGAGGAGGTAGAAGACAGGCCTTGCTTTTCCAGAAATACTTGCCATTTCTTGGCAAGTGGAAAAGAGGATTTACAGCAGCTTGATAAAACGGGCAAACCCTGACAATTACACCAGCCTACATGGTCACAAGTGCTCAGGAAGTTACACAAGACACAGGCAGGAATTTCAAGGTCTCAAATGTTAATATAGACATAATTTATAATGAGCTGCTGTGTAGAAATTGGATAACACACTACAGATAGGAGTAACATTAACACTGCTGTTTCAATTCTACAAAAAAATTAAACATACCAGTAGCACCATATTTATAAAAAAAAAAAAAAAAAAAAAAAAAAAAAAAAAAAAAAAAAACAAGAGACAAAAATTGGACATTATACATATAAACATGTTTCATTCATTCATGCTCCAAAATTCCAAGATATTCAACTCTGGTCTACATTTTCTGTAAATCCTTGCATTTCATTTGTGATGTAATTGTGTATAATAGCAGCCATTTTGCGGTGCATTAGACAAACACAACTCAAACAAAAAACGGGAAGTTTACTGTGATTTAGTGCTTCAAAAATTTTAGTTCTCAACTGGATGTTAAAATTAAATAATTATAAGGGAGTAACCCTGCCCCAACATCACATGACAGCTGGCACTATTCCTACTATCCTACATCCCCCACTCCTGTCTAGAATAGGCAAAGTGACTACACACACACACACACACACACAGTAGGCCATCTCTACTCTGTGTTGCCAAAAGCCTGGATTGTGTTGCCCAAACAGGCTGTGAGCTATGCAGTGTGTGGACAGGCAGCAGTGGGCCTTGAGAGAAGGGAATGACAGGGAGGTAAATGGACCACAGACAGGCAGGGGGGCCAGCAACTTCACACACACAGTGGACAAGTACAGGATGACAGAGCATGCTCTCTGAGGTCTCCTTGTGTAGGAGCAACAGGGGTACGAGCACCATCTAAGTAGAACAACACAAGGATTTACCCCAGTGCCTTCGTACAGGCTTTTGATATACACTGGTGTTTCAGAAAATAATCTTAAATATTATAGGCTAATATTTGCACAGTGTTCATATGTATATAGCAACATATATAGTGATCTAGGTGTGCCTAACTTTAGCCTTTAATAGTGCTTGCATTCATCCAGTACATTTTACCCTCCCCCACCAAACATTTCATTAGTTTTTTTAAAAAAATCAATTAATCCACCAATAACTACACTACATTAAAATATTTTTTACCAATAAAAGGAAGGCCAAGTGGTGGCTACAATATCATATCTAAACTGAGCTTCAAATTTTGTATCAGCACAAGGTCTCAAAGACAACATGGACAATTCGGGAGAACTACTGTCCTCACAACAAAACAAACAACGGTATGTTTGAGAAGCCGACTGTAGCTTGAAGTTTAACTTTCCTGAAAGTTTTTTTCTCCACTGTTCCCCAAATACCACAGAAACTCACTTGTAACTTTTGGTTGGAAAGAAAACCTGCATCAACACCAGCCCTTTGTGGATAAGACTGGTGACACCTGCTCTAGCTGTTGAAGTTTGTAGCACTTTTGATATGAATTTACTTTCATGCAGTCAGCAATCTCCTGACTTTAGACTCAGTTCTTCCTTAAGTAACGTACTGTGAAAAATTGCGGACATCGATTTTAATTTAAATCACAGCTAATTTCAAGACCTTGTAATAGATCTGCCTAGTTTATGGCCTACGGCAGTAAGATACAGAGGTATGGAGATCAAATTAGAATATCAGGATTTTGACAGACTAACTAGCATTGAAGTTTTAGCAGCAAATTCCAAGTACTAGACAGCTAAGCTGAAGGATAGGAACAATAAAAGATGCATAACTGGGCTCATGTGATGTCATTTCATGCCATCAATTGAAATCAGCATCATACTGCATCAGGTGGTTTGTTTGGAGAGGAGAGGGAGCGGGACATAGAGAACAATCACAACAGGGTGCATGTAGCCACTGACAAAATCACCTTGACTGCAAAGCTGCACTTTCCACTTCGCACTGCCTCCTCATCGGTCTGCCACTGGTGCGGTCTGCTGGACTCAGGCACGTACACATCTTTCTTGCGTCGGAAGCTTTGCCGTAGCTTATTCATGGCTTGGCCTCCTCCTGTACAGGAAAAGAGAAGAGAGGAAGCGAGGGAGGGAAACATGGACACAGTTTTTCAGTTCTACAAAGTTGACTGTATGAGAATGATGCAGTCACATTATATATTTTGAGCTTAGTTTTCCCCAGACTAATATAGTAGCATAGTAGTCCTGCATTCAATGGTAATGTCACACCTACAGATTTCCAAAAACATTTCCAAAGAGAATTCACCTTATATTTCGCTGATGATTTTAAAATGAAACAGTTATCTGAATGGGCTGCATAATTCAAGATAAACAACCGGGTAGTATTGTTGAGATAAATGCACTTCAGTGGCATCAAACATATTTCAAACACACCAAATCTACACACCATATAGAAGCGTGTAAAACAACAAACTAACAAGCATTGATGGGTATAAGGCAGAAGGTCTGACTAGCAAAGCAGAGCCACAGAGACAAATAGGGTAGAGTCAGTCACTGTAAAGAAGACAATCTGTCCCTTGTACAGTTCGTACACAAGTAGGTACCAGAAGAAAACCATGAGTGAGTAAGAGAGAGAGGACAAACACTGTACTTTCTAAAATCCTGTTTCATCACAGACTGTAATACGATGAACAAGCCACAAAGATATGTGCTTGGTCCACATACATTTTAGACCTTCAGTTTTCATTTTGAAATGGAGAAAATGAAAAACGGAACATGACTCATCATCCAATTTTAGATTCAAAATAAGAAAAAGAGGAAGCAAATCTTTCCACGTATTTTTGTTCAAAAAAGTGGAAATGGGTAAATTATAACAAAAGAAATTCATTATGAAAACAGAATAAGGCTCAGTCTTAGTTTTCTGGAGCTGTTTTTTTTTTAGGGGGCCTCATGGCACTTTCACAATTATTTTCTATTTTCCACTGTTCTTTCTCTTCAGAAGTTCAGCAGGATGGCTCTGGAACAGAACTCTGAAATAATTTAGACAGCAAAAATAAGTCAAAAATGCAAAAAATATATATTCTCCCCATGTCCATATGGGTTTCCCACAGACAAAAACACAAGTTGGTAAGTGGATTGGCAACTCAAAAAAGTGTCCGTAGGTGTGAATGTGTGAGTGTATTCCCGCCTTGCGCCCAATGATTATGGGAAGGCTCCGGACCCACCGTGACCCTGAACTGGAAAAGCGATTACAGATAATGAATGAATGAATGAACTAATATATATTTCTTCTTCACAGTCATGTAAAAGTTGGCAGATATTTCTGTGAAATTTCCAAAATATTATTAGAATATGGCTGTAAAGCCATCTCACTGACTTTCATCTCTGTACACAGTGAACATGGCTCGAATAATGTCCAAGTAAATATATTTAGTGATGAAGAACATTCTGTTCTTCAAGTATTTAGTAGTCAGGATCAATTCTTGGTCAGTGATTCAGAGTCTCAGTTTGCAAGCATATTCTGCAGCAGAATAACAAATGAGCTTGAATAATTTCCCATGTAACATATTTCAACCCACACTAATTTAATCCTGATTCAGTCAATTTATCTAAGATTCATGCTCTGTCCTGGTTAAAAAAAAATGCTCTGGGGAGGCTCACAACAGCCCCAAAAAATGATGGAGAAGTATCCTGTTTTTATTTCCTTGCAATTTTTCTTTTTTCCATTTCACAATAAAATTTTAATAAATATTACTTTCCCATTTTCCTTTTTCTTGTTTTGAATTAAAAATCAGATATGTCATTAACTGCTCTCCATTTTCCCCATTTCAAATCAAAAATTGAATTACCAACATTATGCAGACCATGCTTAAAATTACTGTATACTATTCTGGACAATGATACTCGGGGACTTTGTAGCAGGAGACATGCTCTTCCCTTCATTGATCAGGTTTTTGTTGTATTTCTCAGTCTGGGTTCTTGGTTTACCAGACTTTTCCCAAAAACACAGACTGGAGGGCTAGCAAAATGCGAGGACACTTTTGCTGAATTTCATTAAATGCTTTGCTATTTCTTACTATTGTCCTAAGGTATGGTTGTTACTAGCTATAACTCTTGAATATATGTTTAAATGCTTTTGGTTTAATAAAGCACACCTAACAGAATAAATACAATTTCTCCTTCTACTATCACTGCACTGAACAAATTAAAACATTGGTCACAAAGTAATTTTACATTCAGTCATTCATTATCATTGAATGGTGCTTTTTGCATGCAAATCAATTAATTTTAATCAGGCCTAGAGAGAGAAAGCTTAAACAGCAAAAAAAAATAAATAAACAGACACATATATATTGGATTGCATCATAATTCCATTAAAAAATCTAACTCAAAAACACACATTGGCATACAGTCACTCATTCTGCCATCACAGCACTATCAAACTTGCTGTTAATACTCAACAAGGCTGATAAGCTATACTGCTTAAAGTGCATTATCAAGACTGCATCTTCAGCAGTGATACTACCCTAAAGATGAAGGCCATTACATATAAATAACCACCAACTGTTCATTAGCATATTGCTTTGCCCATTTTATAATTTTATTTTGTTAACATAACTTCATTATTGTGTTGTTAAATGCCTGATCATTTTAACCCACATTAAAATTTTAATGGAGGTCGGATCATGATTACTTCAGGACATCAACAAAGCTTGTTTCCAGAATGCTTGTGTTTTTATGAGTGTTGAATAAGATTGCTGGCTTACTGACTAAATGTGTGAAGGAGATCAGTAAGGGTAGATCTGCAAGGGAGAGCAGAGTACTCCTCACAATGGGCCAAAAGGAAAGACTCATTTAAATGCACGCACACACATGGCTGTGGTCAGCAAAGCCAATGACAAACACCTTGGTCTGAAAAGAGAAAACTACTAATGCTGCATTGTTAAAACCTTTGCCCAGCACACCTCGTGTATGAGCCAGCAGAGGCCCGACAGACGAATCCCATAAGCTGCTGCTTCCTTATCTCCCTGTCACACACCCGGCCTCTCAGGCTCTGTTCACTGAGCTCACACTACTGGCTCTGTCTCCAGAGAATTACTGCTGAAATCATGTCCCGTTCAACACACATGCACATACACCACAGCATGGTCCCTAAGCAGGCAATGTGTTATGTGCAACATAATTAGCATGGTTTTCATTACATTTGGATTTTTTTTTTTCCACTCGTTACATCAACTAAACTTGCCTCCTAAATAAATCAGCACTGATCTGGGCCCTGTGGCAGCCAATTAACCATTATGAGAACATGAGCCGATTTGTTGGAAGATGTTAATTTTCCTCTTTCCTTTTCCAAATGAATCCCTCTTAACCCCCTACTCCTTAAGAAAATCACAAACCCTAAATCACCTCCTTCCCTTTTGTTGAGAACTTTTGACTCAAAACTAACTAAAAATATACTGACATAAATCTGACTGAAAATTTAGACTGCAAATCCATAGTGCACTATGGCACATTTGAGACATTTATTATGATGATTAACAAAATCAGTAATTACAGAGAGTTCAAAAGAAAAGAGCATACACAGTAGTTAGTGGGAGCATGAGAAGTACAAGTGAACAGTAAAGAAAAACCAGAAATGTTCATATTTGTGTGTGCGCACACCAATGTAAATATAGGACCTAAATATGGGCTAAACCATACCTGTTAAACCAGAGTCCAAGGATGAACAACATGCCAAAAGTGCAACAAAATGGAGTAATCTACCCAGTATCTGATTTCACTTTTTCTCCATCATCTGATTTGATCATGATTGTACATCTTTCTGAGCTTACTTACAAACAAACAACCAGTAATGTCAAGCCATGTTCTCTCTTGCTCCGTCTCTTTTATTTAGGTCATATTATATCTGTGCTGAGTGCAGGCTCCAGGCAAACTCCTGTCACTGTGATTTTACAGAGAGGAGAAGGAGGAGAAAAAGATGAAAATTCTCCACCCTTCTCTCCCCATCAGATTTCTGCCACCTCCAATTCGCTTCATTTGCCCCTGTACTCCCATTAGTCTGCCTGACTTCCTATTTCTCACTCTCCCTCCCTCTTTTTTCTTCAATGGGCCTTTTTTCTTCTCTTTAATGTTTTGGCCTCTGCACCCTCCTTCTTGATGCCATGCACCATGGACTTGTCAGGCCCTCTGTATGTTTCTCCCTGCCCTTTCTCCTCTCCTCTGAATTTTCACATATGTGGGAGGGGAAGTTGCAGAGCCAATGGTGAGAAGTGGGGGAATAAATGGGGAAGAAAAAGAAAGTTGGATCAGAAAAGCAGAGAAACAGTCACAGAGGAAAAGAGTGAGAGAGAGAGAGGGAGGGAGAGAAAGGCTGGGAAAAGGACTCATGGGGCAGGCTGAGTCATGTGAGGGGGCTTTGCATGAGTAGGATTGTCTGAGAGGGGTCCTGCTGTAGGAATGACTGGGACAGGTCAGGCAGGATCCAGAACAGCAGGGGCCCTCAAAATTCAACCCTCTCTCCTCACAGTGACTTGTTTATTCTCCCTCTCTCTCTGCTGTCTTAATGAGACCATTAGCACAAGCCACATTAGGACACAAGCCCTTGCCAAATAAAGGCTGCTTACATATTCTTCCTCAGTTTCACTCATTCACTGATCTGTCCATCTATATGATCATTCAACCATCAGTGTGAGATGAAGACTTACAAAATGCAGGAATGATAGATTTAAAGGAACACTGTTTCAGAGCTTCAAAAATCACTGTGATGCTTCATTAACCTGTAATAGGGAGAACAGAGCCACTATTGTTGCTATTCTGGCTCAGAACTGCAAAAATTGCACTATGTAACTTTCGGAGGACATCACAGACATTTCATTAAGAACCCAGGGAACTGTGAGAATTTGTGTAAATTAATTAAAAAGGACAGGAG
Organism: Hoplias malabaricus; assembly: GCF_029633855.1. NCBI lineage: Eukaryota > Metazoa > Chordata > Actinopteri > Characiformes > Erythrinidae > Hoplias > Hoplias malabaricus. Next base: position 61,527,180 of record NC_089800.1, read on the forward strand.
CTAAAGAGCCAAGCAACAACCAATTGGTAGTATGGCCTCACGTTGTGTTGAGAAATTGTGTTTTTGTGCCTTCTTGACATCAACATTGCAGGTCTTTCACCATATATCTTACATAACATTGTGAAATATTGAAGTGGTGCACAGCAACAGCAAGGCAAATTAATGAGATACACAGTGTATGTCACTCACCCATCCAAATCATTGAATTCAGGTGTTCCAATCACTTCCATGGCCACAGGTGTATCAACCAAGCACATAGGCATTCAGACCTCTAAAAAAACATTTGTAAACAATGTATCGCTCTCCAGAGCTCAGTGAATTCCAGCGTGGCACCATGATACGATGCCACCTGTGCATTCGCAAAAAAAGTCCAGTCGAGAAATTTCCTCGTTACTAAATATTCAACAGTCAACTGTCAGTGGTATCATAACAAAGTGGAAGCGATTGTGTGCAAAGTGTGCAGAGGTCGCCAACTTTCTGCAGAGCAAATCACTACAGACCTCCAAACTTCATGTGCTGTTCAGAGTAGCTCAAGAACAGTGTGCAGACAGCTTCATGGACTGGGTTTCCATAGCTAAGCAGCAGCATCCAATGAGATCAGATGAGTTCACATTTTACCTTGTTTTCTGTGTCTAAGACTAAAGAGAGCATCCAGACTGTTTTCAGCGATAGATGCAAAATCCATCATCTTTGTTAGTACCCAAATCATGGGTGACCTGCTTATCATTGCTGTCAAATTAAAAACATGTATCTCCAGTTTTGTTTAAGTTTACTACATCATCTGAACACAGAATCTGTCCTTCACACTATGCAAATTTCATGATGAATGGACCAATAGAAACACTCCAAAATTACTTGTATTTAAATCCTTCTACATTGACTTCCATTGTATGTTAAGAAGGTTGTTCCCTTCTCCTGTAAAGTTGGTGTTTTTGGAGATACATGTTTTAATTGGTATTTTTAAAGTGGTTTATTGGGACTTGCCAATGTTGCCTTCTCCAAAACCATTTATGATAATTTAAAAATGTGCTACAAAATCAAGAATGGGCAAAAAAGACCACTTGTAAGTTAGCATCTTCAGTTCATAGATTTGTTTTGTTATATGCAATGCTTTTACTCTTCATCAATATATTCAGCCATAGCACACACTATGTATACAAATAACACAGTAAAAAGAGAGAGGCAAATAAAAAGGGCAAGGAAGAGAACGAGTGGGACAGAGTGCGAGCAATGTTGGCCAGCAGATAAGAGAGTATTTGAATAATCTCTCCAGGAATGGAAAACTGATTAATCCCTGCAGAAGGATCCTGGGGAAGAGTACAAAAAGCCTTTGAGAAAAGGGGGGACCAAAGGGAGGAGACACCGAGAACCTAGAAGTCCACTCCTTACAAAACACAAGAATACAGGCCTCTCTTATCCTTAGGCACCCACAATGTGTCTATGTCTCTCTTACTCTCTCTCCCTCTCATACACAAACACTTCATGAAGGCTCCTTTCCGTGTCACAAAGTGCTATGAATGAAAATGGTGAAAAATGCTGTTAGCGTAGTAATCCAATTTTGAAGCAGCAGCGCCAGCTTACGTAAAAATGGAAAAACTCAAATGCCAACTACATTACATAAAGCAGGCCTCTAGAGTGAAAATGGAGGAGCCAGCTCAAGTCAGGCAGCAATTCTCAAAAAAACAGGTTTCAGCATAACCTAGCATAAGAGATCTACAGAATGATTATAGTCAATTACTGTCTTCATAGGAAGTCTAATTACTCAAGGGGTGACCATATATATTTCAGCCTCCATATAATACTGATACAGATTACCATCTCTGATTATCGGATTCACACCGACTGCCTAATAATTTGAGTAATTTAATTTGACTGCATAGATTTGAAACTGCTTTATAGATCAAAGTAAATGTAATAGTTATGTCCCAATCAAGTTTTTTGCTTGATTGGAAAATCCAAATCTTTTACTACTGAGTATCTGCTGATACAAAACCCGATTGGACACTTATAACTTCTTAGATAATACTGTTACACAGTGCACACTTCAAGTACATTATAGTAATCAGCCCAGTGTTTATGCTTGATATCTCCTCTGGGTAAGAGGTCTAGGTAATATGGTCATTTCATTACCATATTTAACTTATATGTCCAATAAAAATGTCTTATAATTAGTTGGGTTAAAACACATTGGCTGCAAATGTTGTATTATGTCCTGTATTTAATAAACAGACTAGTCTAATTATTTAGGACTCCTATGCTTGTCTTACACTTTTAGTATAATTAAATAATTTGTTAATATTATTTTTAATTTTATATTAATCCCATAGCTACACGTCTAAAGAAGAATATACCTTTTGCCACCATTATAGTTCTCACTGGAGTTCAACCAAACTGACCTTTACCCACATTCATGGTAACCCAGAAAGTTTACGGACTTTACCCGGAGTAGTGGTATGTGTGAATAAAAACGTTTGTAACATGTATCAGACGTTGCCCTGCCAGCCCCTAGTACATAATCTGAGTAAAATCACAGTGAGCCCATGTGTGAATAGAGCTGGTAATATTCCGGGGAACACAGTGAATTCATGCTGTGCCACCTGCACAGGCACTGCCCCATTCCAAAACCACACAGAACATTTCTAGCTGTGAGAATTTTTCTGACACAGAAAACCAATGGCTGTACACTACACATGTGAAAGGGTAGATGTCCAGACCTGATTCTCCGGACATTTATCTCTAGTTTTAGCATATTCAGGTATTCAGCCAGGGTGCTTAAAGCTATTTGCCTCAAAAATAAATTTTGCAGGCTTCCTAAGAGTTCCCAAATTTATATGCGTCAAGCTGCATGAAATCATTCTAAGCATTCTTAAGGAGACAGCTGGGAAATGCTCACACCTGTATATGCTTAAAGGTGTTTTACACATTTGAGTTGAGTGAGACTGAATACTGACGAGTGTGCTCAAAGCAAGCTGACATTAATTATTGGAGTTTGAATGAATAGTGATAATGGGTAGCAGACGGATGGGATATTGCACTTCTGTAGTTGTGCAGGCATTTAACATTCCTCGATCCACAGCATTACATGTCTACACCAAGTATGTTACAGAAGGCATTACCACCCAAAGCACAAGGGTTGCCCATGGAAAACATGGTGATCGTAACCAGCAGTGCCTGGCTAGAATTGTTCATGTGAACAGACAAGCAATTTTGGCAGAAAAACGACATCCACATTCTATTCAGGAGGCCCCAGATATCCCACAAATCATTGAAGCATTCTTCAGCTTCCATGGGATATGGGAGCAGAAGACCCACTAGAGTGCCTAGGGGGTCCACGACTTCATACGCAAGCCTTACTATTAGTCCAAAACAACTGGACTTGGACTATGTCACACGTTGTCACTCCTCACGGGACAAGTTAGTAACTTCACAAGCCCAGAAGTTGTTTCAATTATATACATAAATAAAAAAGCCAGGGTAGGTTCTAAACACTGTGTGCGATTCACTGTGTGGTGCGGGTCAGACCACAGAAACATGGGAAGTCCCTTCATAATTATCAGTGAATTTACCATTTTTAACATGACTATCACCACATTTAGCAATATATAGATTTCCATATTTATGTAAAAAAATAAAATAAACTGTTGCATACGCTTTAAAATACTGATACCAAGATAAGATCTAGAAGACCATACAAATCTTCAATATTGCAGATCCTTCTGTTTATTTTCAAAGCCAGAAGTAGATTGCTACCTTTTCAGATCTCAAAGAACACAATGGTTATAAAGATACGATTCAGAAACAAAATGGGCACTTGGCGGCTATTTAATAAAGTACCATGGACAAGCATATATGTTTATTGAATTCTTGCTTAGTGGTGCACTTTTCAAGAATGAACCTGCTATGATATTCAGTGTGCTCATGCTCCATACTGTGTTCACAGCTCTTTCCTGTGGATTTTTGATTAACAGTTACCCAGCTTTAGCATAAAAAACTATAGCTAAGGCCTCCTTGCCTTAGTGGCTATATTTATTATCATAATTCAGATCTGACATTTTACATATACTTTCTAATACACATATACTTTTCTAATACACACAATTAATCCTCAGAAATGATCAAAACACCCTGTGAGTGTTCCAGAAGGTTAATGAGTCTGTAGTGAACAATTTCATGCAATGCCAAACTCTTATAATTTCACAATGTGTAAATGTGGATATTTTGATCAGGTACTCCAAGAAAAAGACAAAAGATTATTAAGTAACTGCCATGAATCTACACATGTATTAAAATGTATTGTAAACTTTCCATATGTGGTGACCAAAACATTCAACATATAAAGAAGGTAAGAAAATATGTTATTGTTAATCAACTTCAGTTGATTTGCTGTACAAAAAAGTAATCATGAGCAGCTGATATTCCTTTAATTTTAGAGCCAACTGATGAAAATGCAAAATATGCTAAATATGTGAAAATATAGATTTATCTTTAGGTGCTGAGAGTAAACAATTCAGTCTGGCATTTTTTTTTTAAATCACTCACCCAGACCAAGCCAAAATTACACTAAAATGTATAAAACTAGATTTTGGTGGACAGAAACTCTGTGCAAACCACTTTAACAACACAGAGAATATATATATTACATCTACCCAGTCCAATGAGGTCCAAGAGCACAAAGAGACAGAGGTTCTGTTTCTGAGAGTAAGCCACTATCTGAAAGCATGTCTCTTGTTTTGTATCGTCCTCCACACCACACTGAATTTCCTACACAATGACAAACGAGAAAGTCAGGGAAAATCTCAGGATGGCAGTGGTCCAAATACTTAAACTGCAATTAAACACTATAAGTCAATTTAATCTGAAGTATATACACATTAACACATAAAATAAGATGTTTAAATGGTTCATGATTTTCTGATTTAATTACTATCAAATAAAAGCCAGCGTTCCACACATTTCATTTGAAGGCTGATGAGCTGAACATCAAAAAACACAATAAAAATTAATAATAATTTACCCTGCTACAAAAGTACCCCACTACCATGATATGTAGGTCAGCAGGAAGAGAAAAACAGACAGTTCATTAAAGCCACTTAAACATAATCATGCTTGTGGTTATAGAGACAGAAGTAGAAAGATTCTAGTCCCCAAAACTGCATTTATAAAATAATTTTATCTGCAAAAATTACAGGAGCTAAAATGCTACAAATGGCTTTTTTAGTACATGGACATTGTGAAAAGGTCTCAGCTTAGGTGTAAACACCTACACAAAAACATGCTCCAAGCTGAAAATTGTGTTGATGTTTATTTGTTGTATGGGTAATGTATGACATGGGTTATGTTCACACACCAGGGAAAAGTGGCCCAAATCTGATCTTTTTTTCTTCATATGTGACAGTGATGTGGTGTTTGTCTTGCTTTGAGAACATCTAAAAACACAAAGATACTGCCACTTTTCATTTGGAACTGAAATCCAAGCCATATGTGATTTCCAGCAATAAAACTCTCTTTAAAAGATAAGAATTCATTTGAGTTTTACATTAGGCCATCTGGTCTCATCATAATTTCACTCTGCCAGGACTTAAAATGGATGAAAAGTATGAGGAATGATGCGTGTATGTCAGTCCAAAGTATTTCCGTTTTAATTTGAGGTTTTTAGGCAATGAAAACACTTTTCAATGTACCTTTGTCTTTTAAAATTACTTAGAAAATTAAAATTGTGTAAAATGCCTAAAATGGGGATTATTTGTGAGGAAACTATTACTTTTCTATTGTTAATCCCGATGTGAAGGCTTAAATGGGACATAACACTAAATTAATTCTTTCCTGCTCCCTTTCCTTTTTTGGAGAGCCATGTTTGCAAGGGACCCCTCTGAAACGTAAGAAACATTCACACACTCACCCAAGAGATAATCATTAACTTTTGGAATTAGTTCATGTTTTAATTTTCCATTGAGTCTTTGTACTATATTCTTCAAATAGAAAATAATTTGAAAAAAGACATTTCCATTGTTTCATTTCAAGTGGAACGTACTGATCTATTTCTCATATCAGTCTAGCGCAATCTGTTCAAACTACTGTTGGATACATGTCTATTAAAAAGTTTATCTCTTTCAAGAACATAGCCAAAGGTATGATATTAGTTGGGCATCAGTAGCAGTTCAATAGGTTTTAGAGGGTAAATGAGGAGCTCCTCATAATCTCTGGGCAGCTTCGTATAGTGCTCCTTTTAAAACAGTTTGAAAATTTATGCAGTTTGAAAGGTGCTGTGAGGAATTCACTGGTGAAATTAAAAAAAAACAAAAACATTTAAGTATTCAGTAGAGCCCCCCACCCCCCAAATGCTACTAGTTGCGTTTTTTAAATGAGATTTATTAACAGGTCCAAACCAAGGTGTGGATAGAGGAGCTAATGTGTTTCTCATTAAATTTCTTAAAACACTTAATTTACAATAAGGGACTACCAGAAAGAAATCATGAAGAATCAAACCAAAGTAGAAGCACTATATAAGAGAAACAAGAAAGACAAAGAGAGAAAAAAGATTGAAAATGTGTTTCTGCTCTGATAAAGTATCCTCCACCAAGGTCAAGCTGACAGATGTTATCTTCCATCAGAACAGAAGAGTTTCAGATGGGGCTGGAAAGCTTTGCATTCTGAAGCAACCTATAAATCCATACTCTTAACCAAACATCAAGGCACAGAATTATTTATTTCAGTACACATTGCATACAATACAAAACCAGGGATGTAAATGAGTAACCATTTATCCATGAACCAAAAAAAAAAGGAAAGACCAAAGCGTCCAAGAGCTACTCAAGCCAAGCTAACTCTGATCATGGCTTTATGATCGTTTTAATGTGCGCTAGATATTATGAATGTAAAACCTTTCAGCAGCTCTGCGTTATACACCAATCAGCAATAATAATACAGAAATAAAAAGGTTATTGAATACACTGCCAATGTTATCAGCTCCATTTACCCTATATGTGCACTTGTTCTGAAATTAGGTGCAGTTCTAAAAGTAAACTAATTTATCTGTTGTTCTGCATACATTTTAGATCTTATTCTTCCTGTTCTTCAGTGGTCAGGACCTGCACAAGGCCACCACAGTGCAATTTGATTGGAGCCGATAAAATGGATAATGAGCAATTGTTGTACGTTTTAATTTTGGGTCCTATAAATCATGTAAATATTGCTGCAGTCCTAAAAAAGCAACTCAATCATCGTACATTTAAAAGGAGAATGTTAGAATATTCCAAACGTTTAATGTAAGTAAATGTAATGGGATTTTTTTTACTCCTAATGATTCAGTTACATGTATCATGGTCCAATATTCATGAAATGTTCATATAACCTAAAAGAAACCTGCTGTGTTCAAATGATAAAAGATAAAAAGGACAGATAAGATACTATAATAATATCAATATCTCAAGGCATTAGAACAGAATTTAGCTGATGTGTGCATTTGTAAAAGAAACCTGTTTTATTACTGATAAGAGTTTTACTAATGATATTTTGATGAGGTGCGTCCTTGATTTTAGGTTCACCAATTAATGAGTGTAATTAGTCAGCAATATGCCTATGGAATTTAACAACAAAACAGAATTGGTTAAAAAAAAAATCATGTCCCTTTTAAAAGTCAGAAAATGTGGGATAAAGTGAGTCATTCTGGTTTTGTGCTGTGTCTTACATGAATAACAGGCACTTCAGAGTTTTCCACTATGTCCTCATTTGAGCCTCTTTAAACACAGTACCTAGTTAGACAACTGAATCCATACATTAACTGAAAAATAAGCAGGAAACCTGAGCAATCAATAGCCACAAACATTTGTGAACATCACTGAAAGTCATTATAGTGAGTAGGACAACAACTTTGAGTTTCTCTCTTCTGGTGACATATTTCTTTGAGTGCACACAAAATACTCCAACCAGCTGTAGCAATTTAGCACATCAGCACTAGTCTCCCCTCTAATATGCTGAGAATTTTCCCCTCCACACTTCAACAGAATTTTAAATCTGTTAACCCTAAGCAAGTCCGATATCGTCTCCCCTCAAAAAGACATGAAAGAAATAGCTTAAAGGTCAAAAACAGGTGTTAAACATGCCTCAATACCATAAGCATACACTAATGTCACTCTATTGTTGTAGGTTACAGTTCTAGTGAGTCCCGGGTCAGTATGCTGATGAAACTGGAGCGTTCTGGGAAGGCTCTGTTCATGCATTATTCAGGAGTTGTCACTCATTTCCTTCAACAGGACAAACAGATCTGGAGGCAATAGATGTGCTCACAAAATGTATTATACCAAGGGAATTTGCAAAAAAAAAACAATCGTATCATAGAATCAGATGCTGGCATGAGTTCGAGTTTTAAGTAAATGTGAATGTGATGCATGATTAATTTTTATTGCGCTTGCTATTTTAGCATGACTTAATTTAAAATTCCTGAGATTTTTTTAGGGGTAATATTTTAAAGAATATGAAATATCTATTAAAATAAATGAGTCATTTAATAGGCTGGAATAGTTCATTACTCTCGATTAAACTTTAAACAGCTGTTTTCAAATGGTAAAACTGAAATGAAGTCTGAACAGGAAACAATAACTGATCATAAGCCAGCCTAAGTAAGGACCAAGTGTCAAATTAGACAGATCTTCCTGAAAGGCTGCAGCATAAAACCAGGTTTAAATTGAGTGCTGTGCACCATAACAACATTAGCTGTCAGAAACATGCAGTAACTTCTTTAAGAGAAGTCCCAGAAGTAAACAGCAAGACCTGTAAGAATCACTTCCTCCAAGAAAGGGGATATTGAGTGAGCAGGTAATAAGAATCCATGTGACTCAAGTCAACAGGGGAGATTTCATCACACCCTATCAGACCAGTCTTACTGCTCAAAAGGCCCAACAAGGCCTGTAGTATTTAACACACTCCTCTCAGGTGACAGCCCTGCACCTGACTTGCACTCAAAGAGACAGATGCATCTGTCCATCTTTCACCTGCTCTACTTGAACCTTTGGTGAAATTAACTAAAAGAGGTCACTGTATCTTTCGCAAGACAACAAAGGGCGTACTGCTGAAAAAACAGCAAAGAGACATCAAAAATAAATGGCTTATGGATAAATAATGAACAATTTAGTTATACTAGGCTAAACGGCAGCTTCTCGGATTGTGAACTGGGAGAGAGCAGGAGAACTGAATGGAGTGTAGATGCTGTATAGTCACATAATGGTCACATCTGAAAACTGGTTTAGAGCTCTCAGTGAACACTTGGCGGAGACAGGGGATGGCTGGATCAGCACAGCAAGGGCATTGTTTCACTGCTGTCCACTCAGCAGAGAACCAGCTTTACAAGGACTGGGCCAAATTTACTATGGACTGAGCGAGCTTTGAACTGAAGAGGTGCATCCAGACAATGACTGTCTGACTAGTACGCATACTCACCTCACAAGCTGAAGCTCTGATAAATGTCTGAATGACTGGAGACAGGCCTGGCAAGTTTCTGACGCAATCGAGAGGAAATGCACCTCTTACCATTCTACCGCCTCTTTCTCAAGAAAGAAGGAAAAAAAAAAAAAAAGCACACAAGCTTGCATTTTTCCAACATTACTTACAGTATTCGTGTCAGACACGAAGAGAGACACAAAAGAGGTGTGTGTGGAAATCTCATGGCTGTAGGGGATTATATAAGAATATTTGTGAAATTGTTACAGAAGCTAGTGTATTTATTTCTCATAAAGAACATTTTTCTCTTTCCCATGCATTTTGATTTGCAATGCTTTGTCTTTTAATCTTTGATAATTTCAAAAAGTGTGACAAAAATCCATGAGGCAGCCAAATATGTTCCACTTATATATTAATGCCTTGTTCAATAGCTACTCCCCAAACACAAAAACACACATGGTTTGATAAGTCACACAACAAGTCACATTCAAGCAAAACCCACCTGCCACATTCACATGTAGGAAAACACCCAAATTCTGCACCTCCCTCTAGTTTCATTCAAAAGCCTATTTACCTTGGTCCTTTTCTTTGTTTAGCAGTTCAAGCAGCTGCACACTTCTCCACCATTGCTCAAGCCTTTAGATTTGTGTCTCATCATAGGCAAGCCTCCATGCATGTGTGCACTGTGTGTCCACGCTGTGTGTTACAGCAGACAGGCAGGTAAGCAGGTTCAGTCCAAATAAAATGATTGGATGGGATTTTAGAGTCCTGTGGTCTACATAAAAATGGAATGTATATTTTAATGTCACCAGAGCAAACGATCGCTATCAGGATGTAAATCGTTTTCAAGAAATATAACAAAATCTGTTTTTAAGGCAAATCACCTTCTTCCAGCTTTAACTATAGACACCACTTGAATTGTTTCATCTACAAATTCTGAAGATTTTTTTAATAATCAAATTAAGATTAAGGTGGCACAGGTAATGTCACTATTACATAGCTCTAGGAGCTTAAAGCTGTGGGATCAAACCCCATCAAGAGGATTCATCTTTAAGGATTTTGTTATATTCACCCTGTGATATCGCCCAGTCTGCGGTGTTTCCTACCTGTCAAAAAAAACACATGGTGTTGGGTAGACTGGCTATTTAAAAGTATTCGCAGGTTTGAGTGTGTGTGAGTGAATGTATGAGGCTCTGTGATGGACTGGCACTCCCTTGTGCCCAGAAATTCCGGGTAAGCTCTGGACCAACAAAAACGTTACATTCGGTTACAGACAATAATGACAGTTAAGCAGAGTAAAATCACCTAAATCACCAATTGTACGTCTAAAGACACAAAGGTACTCTGGAAAATTAAACTCAGAGAGTTATATGGATACTAATTATTTCTGTCTGAAGCATCCTGCAGTTTGATAAATTCTGAAAGATCACAGTGTAGTGCCAGGCACCAGCACAGACTTACTGAAACAGGCTGATGGGTAAAAAGCTGTGAGTGATGGAAAAGCAAGCGCTTCAGACAGGATGGGCACAGTCGCTAAAGTATTTTCTAAGCCAAGGTCAAAAACAAGAACTCTTAGAAACATCTCTCAGTGTAAGTCTGTGTTTCATTAGATGCACAACAATGATCTCTCATGAAGAGACCATAAAGCTTGTCTGTTTCTCCACATAACATTAAATAAATGTGGGCATATTTATGGTAAACTATGCCTCCAGAACAACTGCAGTTATTCCAGAAAGCCACAGGAGCGAAAACAAACAAGTACCACAGCAATTTGTGAAGCTCATCCTTCTGTTACACAACATTGTGTGCTGATCCAAGTCAACAAGCCAGGTTGAAGGTCCAGGCAAAGTATGACTCAGCAAAATGAACAGATTTCATGACAGCAAGGGGTAGAGGAAAGGGCCTTCTGTTTGGCTTCTCTACGAATCCCAAAACAACCCTGCTTACAGACCTGTGAGCTAATAATTTAAACATGGTGTGTTAGATTCCAGGAGAACAGCTGAGATAGAGATATGAACAGCTAGAATATCTATTTTTGCCTTACAATGGCACACACAATCCTATGGCACCCTGAAACTGCTGCTGTTACCAGAAACCTAGACTCACATTCCTGATACAGGTAAAGCACTGAGATCCTGTCCATAAAGATCTGTATATTTTTTTAAAAAACAAAGGTTTTTGTCTGGGTTTTGGCCTGTAATCCACATGAAAACAGCATTTTAGGTCACAGAAAACTGAGGTGGATATTACTGACAACACTGTTGTCAGTGTTCTCATGTGGACAAGGAAAGCGCATCTTTGCAGAAGTGCTGATGTCACACACCATGTCTCTTTCTGGCTGAAGTTCAAACAGCTCTTCACTCCCTATAGTGAATAACATTAAGTCATAAAACTACAAATTACATATGCATATAGCACGAGATTCCCACATACATAAAATGATGGTGTATTAGAAATATATAATTCACTATTAAGATCTAGATTAAGCATAATCTAATTGCTGAGATTTAAAAACATACTTTAGGATAGTGTGGTGTGAACAACACTAGAAAATGTATCAGCTACAGTCGAAGGTATTTACTAGTAGTAATTATTACTACTAAATGTCATAGGAATATGTGCAAAACTTTTCACTGCTTGTGCACATATATTTGGATATCTGCAAAACATAAACATACACAAACCAAAACAACACTCATATCCTCATTGTACAGTGTCTGCAGTGCTGAGCCCTGAGTAGCAACAGAGACTCTTTTCTCCCTATTACAGGTCATTGAAGCATCACAATGCATTCAAAGCTGTAATTTAAAGTGAAAATACAATACTGATATATCGGAATCTCTATGAAAGCCAATATAGCTTTAATGCCACTGTAGGTACACAGCCTTAATCACTAACCCGAAATCCATTTCTATTTTCACACCAAATTCATGGCTCACCCTTCCTGTTGCAACATATATGAATCTGAATCATGAAATAATGCATGTGGGTGGGGGTGTTCATCTCTTTTACTGTGATTAAACAGGCAAGTCTCAACATCCTGCTCCAGTCAAGTGTTATCCTCAGTCCCACTACACTTACTGTTTGCTATAATGGCAAAGAAAACAGACGTTTTACTGAGTGTGGACGTACTGAGCAATATTTAATTACACAAATGTTTCTATTATATCAAGCCCATTTGATGCATGTTACTTAATAAAGAACATTACTCAGCATGCTGCTTTGCAAATATCTTTTGTTATTGCTAATCCTGGCTGAAAACCATCAAAGCTACTGACTGGACAGTAATACTTGGCAATATATGAAGAGTCTAATAACAGTGTGAAATGACTGTCGAAAGTATGTCGTGTAAAGTGGCAGAAAGCAAAACTATTGTCTGAATCATGGGAGCTGAAAAGATGTTTAAACCAATTCAAAGTATTCAACAGATCAAAAGCTAAACTCCATGAATGCACCGTCATTGTGCAGCAGTGTGTGTGAATGTGACGTCAACAATCAATCAGAGTGCTGGAGGCTTGCCAGAACAGTCCCTGAAGCCAGCTCAGTGGGCAGCAGAATGGTCTCAGTATGCCTCACAGCACCCGTCACAGCTTTCCTACTTGTCACCATTCCCTAAACTGCTGCTGAAACTTACCAAATACCAAGAGTTACCAGGTAATTTCTCCAGAGGTATCCTTCCTATCTTCACATTTGCTATGGGACTGAGACTCATCTCTTCATATGCATTTTCTCAAATTAATAACAGGGTTAATAACTTATGATATTCTGTTATATTAATAACATAATGCATGATATCTAATCCAATATGACACATTTCTTAAAAGGCCTGTGACTTCTATAGCACTAATAAAATGCTGATTAAACAATCAGGCAAAACACATAAACCCAATTTGGTCATAGTACAGACTCTTGTAGTGGTAATCATTAACCATATGAGTTCTGCTGAGCAATAACCCTGAGAGTGATATCAGATAAAAGCCTTTATGTTTATACTTAGGAGATGCATCATAGAAGGAAACGTGGACTGGGTTGGGAGAGATAAAGAACAATCTGTGTGTAACATTATGCAAAATCCCACTTTAATGTACAGGTCTAGAAGACTTGCTGAACAGGTTCACAAATGTTACTTTCCCTGCCTTAAGAATATACATCTCTATCAACATTCTTACTAAGGGTCAATACTACTCTGAAAACCCAGACTTGAGTATTAGATATTCCTGTTGTTTGTAATATTGTATTGAGTAAAGATAATCAAAACATTGCCAACTAAACAGAACTAGAGCCATTCCAATGTAACCATCTACGTTACACGTACTGGTGATATGGTTGGCAGCAGACATGGTGATAAACAATGACTAATATTTCATTAGAAATCTCAATAAAGAAAGTATGTGATAAATACAATCCAGATTTATGAGTGTATAAAACTAGCTGGCTGTTTTAAATAAAGCAGTCCAGCCTAAAACACTACTAATAACATAAGTGTGCCAAAACTCTTAGAAACTAGGCTAGGCAGATTTGGATTTTTGCAACATCAGAGAAACCATTCATTTGTCACTTGTCACTGTTTGAATGTTAATCCCTGTTGATCAAAATTACATGTTTACAAGATACGTCTAAGAAAAGAAGGCCCCTAAAGCCCTAAAAGTGGCTTAGATATAACTTACATCATCTTCATTCATTCATTCTCATCTCTGAATATGCAATTAGACCCTACCTCTATCCACACACATCCTGCCACTCAAGGTTCTTAGGTTCTTATTGCGTAACAAACCCTGGCGGTCTGAAATTTACATTTTCATAAAACTTTAGTTTCAATGTGAAAAGGCTCCGCTTTAGCACTGAGTGCGTATTTCTCTCATAAAAATACCACACGGACATTTAAAAAATGTAAAAACAGATTTTTTTTACTGAAGGGGGCGATTATGAATCTCAACTATACAAAAACATGAGGAAAAACTCGTTTTCCAGGATATGGCTCATTTAAGATGACCCAAAGTTATTTGGCCTAAGCGTAGATATATGTTCATATATGTAAATCATGAAGTTAGTATAAATTATGAATTTGGAGGGGTAAAGGCTCATGACTATTTAAAAAGAGTAAAGGTTCTGTCAAGTTAAACGTGAGACTTGCAACTGAGGGTAGGCACAGTTACGAATACTAAGCCTTCTCTTGGCTCTTAGCAATATGGTAGCTAATGTTCAATATGTTTGATCAAATAGTCAGCTACCAGCATATTATCTTGGCCTAGGGTTGACTTTACATTTTGTTTAAAAAAACACCAAACAGAGAACTGTCACCAGTAGCTGTAAGTACACCGAGGGATCCCAACAGCACAGCTAGTGATAGCTAACCGAACTCTGACCTCGCCGAGTTATCCGGATAAACTGAGACCAGCTAGCTAGTGTTTACACAAAATCATTAAGCGCAACTAGGGTCAGCTAGCGAGGAGCCAGTCGAGTATTCTTGTAGAAACCCTGACCCCTAATTCACACATCCACCAACCATCCGTTAAAACTCAACTGCTTTGTCCAAATTCCTAACCAGAGCTTCCTTTGGGTCTTAACCGATTTCTCGGTTCCCTCTGAAATGGGGCTGTAAGGCACTACTTAAGGTGGAAGGGAATGCTGGCAAATAAGAGGCCGGTCAAGAACTCCAGGTCGTTGTGAAGCAGTGTCCCTGGAAATGAACTAGCTAGCTACACAGTTCGCTAGCTCGCTAATCACATCCTTGGTGCGCGGAGATACGAGTTTGTTGTGGCCCGTCTTCGCCGAGGGTTCTTACCTGTTCAACTGACAAACACAGGCGTATCCACAAGCTCAGTCAGAAGGGTCACTGAAACTTCAGCTCCAAATGTACGAGACGAAACATAAAAACGCTAGATTTCCGACACACAGCGATCCAGCAGCCGCCGCTTCCCTTCACCTGCTTTTTTTTTCTTCTCTCTCTCTCTCTCTCTCTCTCTCTCTCTCTCTCTCTCTCTGCCTGCAGCCGGGCTCAACCAAACCTCGCCCTTCCTTAGCAACGGACCGCCCACATTTGCATACTGGGAGGAGACTTTATATACAACACACAACACTGGAATACATACCGAGCCGAATACGCGACGGTGTGGCAAGGAGACATTCCTGTGAAGTACCTCATTAAACAATCATAATCCTCCGCATTTAGTCTACAGTGTTTAATGGTGTTGAATTCGACCTTTTAAAGTTTTATAGAAACAAAAACAGTATAAAGAAAGACCCAGTTACATTTTTATATGTCAGTGTGTTATTTCCATACGCTGAACGAAATAAACAGTTAACGACATGGCTGAGCTTTTTCACTTTAAAACTAGTCTTACAATGACATTTTTCTTGTACTTACAATATCTATAATGCAAAACACAATACTGTTAATCACAATAGTAAAACAATAAAATCTGATAATCTCACTCATGTTTTGCCCTAAGTGAAAATTAATCTAGGACAGATCTGATAGGCTCTTCTGGAAAAAAATCAAAGGAAAAATAAATGACTGCTTTGCCAGGCCTGCAGAGCAGAGGGCAATGGCATGTGTGGCATGCCACGGGACGATGAATGGAGAGGGCCGAGTGGACTCATCGAGCTGTCCATCCTGTTGTGCTCTCAAAGCCTGTTGATCTATTTATCTCTAGCCCTTCCTCCTGGCCTCTTTCTGTCAGTGGCCCACATCCAACCTCACCACTGAGACACATCTCTGAAGGTCTCTGGGAATTCATTCACTCTATTCTTTTATTCCTCACCTGGGAGCGGTATGATTGTACCACAACATAATCAAATGTGTTTTATTCAATTGTAGGTCAAGTTCACATACACAAATGGTCAGCTTGTCTTTGTAAAGGCTCGTTTGATCCATAGGTCACTATAACCCCTGAGCTGACCTTTAAATACCAAAGCATCAACACCACCAGCTTGGACAAATTGTCAGAGACGAAGGATGACGTCTTGAGTGCAGTTGGAGGTTTGCAAATATTATCAGATTATGAGAGCAGAATTGAAAATTGAATCTGTGAAAGCAGGTGCAAAATATGTGGCAGGAAAGAAAAATATCAGATCTGTCATGAATTGATTTATAAACATATAAATCAGTATTACTCCACCTCAGTTTCAAAGTAGTTTATAATTCAGTAAAATATTAACTGTGAAAAGCGTCTAAGAAAATGCATCTGATGTTTATAATGTTCCCCCTCTATTAATTGCATGTGTGTGGAGCGCAGCGTCAGGAGAACCATGCTGAAGCAATTCTCATCTATTTTAAAATGTCTCAGCATGAAATCTGAATCTGTTGATGTGAGTTTCATGTTGGTGCTCAGTTGGAAGAAATCCATTTTCCATTTTTAATGACAGCTTTCCCCCCAGTGGCCACTTACTGAACTACAATCACAAACCATTGACTGGATGTAAAGGACACTTTCTTTCAAAATCCAGACCGGATAAATGAATAGATATCCTAGCTGCTGGACACTGACAAAATAATAATAATAAAAAAATAATAATAAAATAACTTTTGCATTTGCACAGCAACACCAATACCTTAGTGACACAGCTCTCATAACGAGTGAAAATTTAAGTTACCGATTTCTGTAAGACATGGATGGATTACTGAATGGGCCTGTGTTTAAGGGTCTTTCAATACCATGGCCCTCAAGAATCTCAGACCTCAAGGCATGAGATGGCTCTGAAAAACACCCTGGAATATATAATTACTAAATAAATCCAATAAAGGCCTCTGATCTGATGTTCTACCACATTTAATATATTTTGGTAAAGATAGTAGGATATTATACATTGATTAATTATAGTTTGTTTACTTCACAGCAGTATTCAGTTCACACATAAACATACACTAATCTTTTAGGACGTTTGATTATTTTCCAAAGTAGGTCTGGGATTGTAGGGGCTGTCCAGATTCTCATGAGATACCATAATCTATTCCTGTAATTTCTGTGCTAGTCTAGAAACTACAGCTTATGTATCTAAAATATTTCACTATATTTAATATAATTAATAATAATAATATTATAAACATTGTAATAATGTGTGCATTAATCATGTTTCCTGAATGTTTAAAGAATGTGCAGAGGCTTTTCTGGGTTATAGACTCTTTATTTTTCAAATGACAGCTCTTTTTGTTCATGGTTTTGGTTAAAGTATTTACAAAATTTGAAACGGTAAATAAACAAAACAACAAAACCCAAGAAAAACAATCTTTGGACATGTCACATATGCTTTTTTGTGTTGTTCACAATACCATGCAAAATCAGAAATTCTTAAAGGTGCTTGCACTTGATCTAACATTAAAAAGAATGTATTAGTTAGCCCACATATGCACATTTCATTAGTCCATATTCTGCTCCAGTGGATTCCCAATGCACGGCTTTTGATGAAGTTTCAGCTCTGCTCAGTTTTCTTGTTCTTTCTCTGCTCCTAGAAGTGAGCCTAAGATCAAGTTTCCAAACTTTTCAACATGAGAATAGTGCTGGATAGCAAATGGGAGAGCACAATGTATAAACTCCCAAAGCTGCAATCCTACTTCAGCTGGCAATGTCTGAGCAGCTCACCTTTCAGAACTGCTACAAAGATACACCTCATATTAAAGCCTGTCTGATGCCTTAAAAATAACAGTTTGATTCAACAATGAATTTCTAGAATATGTACACTTTTAACATGATGTACTCTATTAATCCCTCCATTTGTCCCTTCACTGATTTGAATGGCGTCTCTGTGGCGCAATCGGTTAGCGCGTTCGGCTGTTAACCGAAAGGTTGGTGTTTCGAGCCCACCCAGAGGATTGGCGACTTGAAAGTGTCCGTAGGTGTGAGTGTGTGAGTGAATGTGTGTTGCCCTGTGAAGGACTGGCGCCCCCTCCAGGGTGTAATCCCGCCTTGCGCCCAATGATTCCAGGTAGGCTCTGGACCCCCCGCGACCCTAAATTGGATAAGCGGTTACAGATAATGGATGGATGGATGATTTGAATGGTTTAACATTTATAATGGCATTTAAAGAGAAACACAGACTCCATTAAGAGCATCTTGAAAACATCTGTTTAAATCTATGCTGGAGGGGAGGTGGGCCACAACATTTGTGGAAATGAGTGTGTACAGGTGAGCACTCTGTGACCATTCTCAAAGGTTGTAAAAAGCATAAATATACATAACTAGTCTCTCCCTTTGTGTTCTTAACAACACAACAGAAAAGAAAATTCAAGATGCAACAAAAATCTACTGCCAACCACTGACAACGCTATCATTTTTTAAATGTAAACTCTGACCATGTCCAAAAAATGTGACTGAATGTGAGTAGACTGGACAGAAAAGCACACTCCATACAGGATTGCAGCTTAGACGTACAGCTTTTACCTTTTCACTGTCCAGCTACTTAATATCAGTTGCATTAGCACAGAAGTAGTTTAAGAGGAGCTGTAGGTACAGAAGAGTTCTTTGGACATGGCCATTGTCTACTTGTCTGAAAGCAGCACCTTCAACTAAAACAGTGTGCAGACGTTGCTCTTCTGGGCCTTAAAGCACCACAAACTCCTCCCCTCTTTCCTTTACTCTGACCCGTCTTTTCAGTCAGGTGACCAGCTGAGGCTCCCAGGATTGGCTGGCCATCTGGGGGCGGCACTGTGAGATAATTGGTGGGCCCACTGGGGTTTGGCTGTCCAGACACAAACCACTGATCATATGCTGCAATGCCGGACCTCTGGGCTTCCATTTCTGTAGGACACAAAAGGATAAATTAGTTCCATACAAATAAGTCCAGGTGCAAATTCCCTACAATAACACATGCTCAAAAATATAGCATTGGTTCCCAGCTCTGGAACACTCCAACCCTGCATATTGTCACTGTCTTATAAAACCTCATTGTTCATTATAAAGGAACTAACACATGTCTTTATATGATTTAAAAATAATACCTATTATCACTTTGTAATTGTAGAACAAAATCATTTTATCTCCAAAATAAAGGAAAAATATGAAATTTGAATGTGATCAATTTCATGAGCCAAGCCAATTTCAACCCTTCCAAGTCAAACACATGGGTCAAAGGTTTAGAGCCAGTATAAATACAGATTTCACATTTCCACTTATTGCTGATATTTACCAGATGTTTTAATGATTTAACCTCAATAGTAATCTCAAACCACGAGAAAGCTCAC
This sequence comes from Hoplias malabaricus, assembly GCF_029633855.1. Lineage (NCBI taxonomy): Eukaryota > Metazoa > Chordata > Actinopteri > Characiformes > Erythrinidae > Hoplias > Hoplias malabaricus. Next base: position 61,546,795 of record NC_089800.1, read on the forward strand.
AAATTTGACACATACTTTATAGTTCATAACCTGCAATAAAGCAATGTTTAGATATGGCTGTTACTGTGATGATGCTGTGTAGCACACAACAGAAGTGGGAAACTCTGACAATGTGGAAATACAGGAGAATGGTATTGTAAATGCAAGAACTTAAAGGTGTGCAAGTTATTGCAGAGCAGTCATTCTCAAAATCCCACCAAAGGAGGATACAACAAAAATGTGAATACCGCTCTCAGAGCCATGGCATTAAAGGCATATTTAATAAAGCTTCTAATTGTATTGAAGGTGGGATGTCAGCTAAGCTCTTGCTGAGTGGGAGTGGGTGTGTCGGAACAAAGAAAACATTAAAATATGTAGGACGGGGCATTCCAGGACTAGGGTTGGGAACCACTGACGTAAGGCATAATACATTACACATGAGCATATGGCAAATACGGCTGGAAAAACCTGCTGAGTGCATACTCTAAAATGATATCATAAGTACAGAGGGAACACGGCCATGTTACAAGCACCCACATCAGAACAATATCTTACGGCAATGAAAGCCAGTCCAAACTGTATGATGTTGCCAGACTAACAGCTTTGGCAACATAAAAAGTGAAAATCTGTGAGTGTGTTTAGAGTTTAACTCATGCATACTCCACAAATGCTGCAATGTCCTGTTCATACAAGAGTTTGTAAGTGTGTGTGTCTCTTTGTGGCTGTGTGGAGCAGAAGGTTTTGTTTAAGGATGAGTAATGAACTCTGCACAGAATGACTCAGAGGGTCATGGAGCTTTTTAATCAGATGGATGATTGGGCTGGGTGTTGTGGAAAACTCATGGCAGCCAAGCCAAGAACATAAACTGTCTTCGGTACTGACAGTGATCTACAATGCCTCCTTAAGCCATTCCTCAATTACTCAGCTCATGCTGGTAGCTGCTCAATCCTCGTTGCTGATGATGAATTTCATTCGCTCTGGCAAAACGTGCATTTGTTTTCCCATTCTTCTTAAGAGCAAAGAATGGGTTATGCACCATTTATTTCTAATAGGGAAAATGTTCTTCCCAATGAACAGTAAGTCAGAATGAAGGCTGGGGTTCCATAAATACCTCTGCTCTCTAAGAAACTGTCCCCTGGTACCTATTACGCAGAAATAGCTGAGCTGTCCTCTAATAGAAGCAGGTCTGTTTTGAAGGGCATGCTGACTTTGGGAATGACTCTAAAGTGACGAGGGCATAAGTCACTATGAGAGAAATAAGCTCAGGCTAATGATTAATAAAGACTTCAACTGAAAAGGTCCAGTGACGTCCAACATTAGTAAGTGGAACCAGATGCATAAAGATCAGATGTGTGTGTGTGTGTGTGTTTGTAAGGCCAGAGATGAGGAGAGTGATGAAGACAGGAGAACAAATGTGAATTATTAAACTAAATCATAGCTGTTTGTGGTTCTATGGATATAGGGCCAGTTTCCCAGACAGGAATTAAGCCTAGTCATGGAGTACATTTTCTGGAATTCTTAAATGGAAAATCACTAAAATTCTGTCTAGATGAGGACTAGGCTTAATCTCTGTCTGGCACAACCCCTAACCTCTGTGTTGTAGGGAGACTGTGAGTTTGATCCTCAGTGACGCCACAGCCGTCCGTGGCTGGGGGTATTCCAGCAATTAATTCCTATACAAATTTTTAATAAACTCTAATCAAACTTGTCTTAAGGGCTTATCTTTTTTTATTAAATGTTAGCAAACACAGATATAAACTTTAGCAGCAGAACAAAAAAAAAATTGAATCCTGAAACATTGCCCCTTTCAAATTCAAACAAACAAACAAACAAAGCTGAATGGACAAAGTTGGGTATATGCTTGATATGACAACCATGAAATGTGGTTCAAGGCAATATAACTGCTACCACTCTAGGCGGGATGGCTTTCCCTCTCCCCATTATTCAGCACTAAGCCAGTGAATAAGGCACTCTATTAGATGACGATTAAGCAGTTAGCGATTTTCACCCTTGCCGCTAAAATGACCAATGACATAACATTAGTTCAAAAAGGTGCGTGACTGGCCTCCCATATCTCGGGATGGAAGCACAAGCTAACTTTCAACCTCCCAGCTTTATGTAAAAGAAGGAGAATTATGTGGGAAAAAAATCACACAAATAACGCATAAGAATAAGAGATATGTGATGGAATAAAAACCCTCAAACCACAAAACCAAGATCACGTAGCATGGAATGGACTCATTAAAGTCCACTCCAAGAAACAAATAAGAACTGATTATCTTTCGCACACCAAAGAGCTTTGGGAAATCAAACATGTGTAAACACACATGCGCCCAGGACACATCCACATTCCATAAAATCAATACTCACACACTCTCTCACATATGGTTTGTGTTTTTTCCCAACCTCTAAATCGTAAATCAGGCTTGGGTCAGCTCCAGGCCCAGCTGTGCTGGAAAGAGAGCATGCTCCCCAGTGATCGATGGGAAAGAGATTCCAGCAGACTGCTGAGACTTTGCTCTGTGTTCTGGAAGCCAAAGCAACTTCCATGAAAATGTTTATTTATTTATTTAACATTACACTTATATAGTGCCTTTCTAGAATCCCAAGGATGCTTTACAATCAACACTCAGCATTCAATCCACACACAAACTGGCGAGAAGCGGCACAGCGTACTCTCGACAAGGAACGACCGCACACCTGGAGGACTGCATTGGGCACTAGGGTTTCAGAACGCCAATCCATATCTGGGCCACACATATTCACTCACACATACAGACATTCATTCACACACCAAGACAGTTATGAGAGAAGCCAAATCAGCTAACCACCATGTTTTTGGACTGTGGGAGGAAACCGGAGACCCTGGAGGAAACCCACACAGACACGGGGAGAACATGGAAACTCCACCCAAATGGGACTTGAACCCAAGATCCCAGCGCTGAGAGGCGAACGTACCTTGTACCATTGTATTTTTAGATCTACACTTATGGTCCAGTCCATGCACTACTGAATCCACTTCAAACTTCATCCTGAGTAGTTGTAGGCAAGAAGTGTGATAGTGACACCAGATGACAAATGTACATGTGATTACAAAACATTAGCCTCCTTCAGTGTTGTTTAGCTGGCTTAGCCACTTCACGTACATATACTCAAGTATCTAGCTAATTTACATCTGCGGTTCATTTCTCAACTTGTTACAATCCCTCGTGTTCTTATGACAAACTGTTTGTTATGGCAACCGATGGTAAACTGTACCAATGTTTTGTTTGCCCTTTGCTGTATTTTGCAATTCAAGCAGTGTTTTCTAAATCAAAAGCTGATGGGCCTTATAGCAAAGAAGAGCTGTTGTTCACAAAGGTATAATTCTGTGAAAAGCAACACTAAGAAACTGGATTTAACCCCTTTTTTCATTTTACGGAATATACACACACTAATTTGATTGCTTAGTCACAAGTGTGAGTGTGACTTACCCCATCTCAGATTGCACTCAGAATCTAATTTACATTTATGTTGGAATTTCTCTCGTCCACCAGTAAGTTACTAACTACACAGAGATTGTCTTTGATCACTTGTTGTGTTTTTTGACTTGCGTAATATGCGATTAACACCATTATTATCCATGTCAGTCCCTGTTGCTCACCTGTCTGGACTCTTTAGGGTTGCATGGCTCTAGTCTGACCTTTGACCCTGAGGAGAATGCTGTGATGGCCAAGCAAAGGTCATGCTGGCGGATCTGTGGCTCTAACAAAGTCCATTTCTGTGAAAAACAAACAAACAAAAAAAGATTAGATGGGTGAGACTGAGACTTAAATAGACTTTTTTTTTTCATTTTATTTTGTAGCTGTAGAAATGTAATGTAACACACACACACACACACACACACACACACACACACATAAATAAAATGTACATATAGTCACCTGTGAGGGGGGTATAAATGACCCACTTTTACATTCTGCCAGACCCAGATTGTCTGTGCTGTGGCTCTCCAGGCAGAGCCCACCCTGTTTCAGCAGACTGTATGTAACCTTCTGCTCTGGAATCCTGCCAAAGACAAATAAAAACACAAGGCCGGAAACTGTTACATACCACAGATCATTAGCATACCATTACCTCATATTTTCTATGCTGCATTGTCCATTCTTTTACAGATATGGGACAAATGCAAAAAAAAAAAAAAAGTAGTATTACAGAAAGAAGTTATCTGACATTCCCTCCTGACTGAGGCTGGCATGGTTGCTCCAGACACAGCGAGGCGGACTCACCTAAGTTCTGGGTACACGTTTTCCAGATACCAACGAAAAGAGTTACAGTTTAGCTTCCTTCTCAGTGCCAAGCGGTCTGCGATACTGAAGGAATAAATGCAGATAAGATGTAGGGAGTGATAAGAATCAAGGGACAAAACAAGATTTCCATTTCAAGATAGCAGACTACACTAATGCAATATATCAAAACCATGTTCAGATCATATTTTACAAATATAAGAGGATTAAAGAAAAGATCCCTGACCTTCCAAAGGCCTTGCCTTGAGCAGAGGGTCTAGCCGCATAGTAATACTGCTTATACTCATCCATCCAGACTTCAGCGGCTCGCCGTGTATTTCTATTCACATAAAGCAAACGGTCAGTGTCAGAACACACCTTAAATCTTCAAAATTGTAATAGGAGTAGGACAAAAAATATTTACTTTTAAAGGAAGTTAGTAAAGCAAAGATTTAAATATTATTCCAACAAGTCTATTCATCATGAAAATGTCACATATTATAAAATAAAGTGAAAAAATATATACTGAAATTTTATCAATTGAGAGCATTGTGCTTCATATAGTAAACACACTAAACTCACTTGATGTAAGTGAGAGCATTGCCTTCAGGGAAATCATAAGGGTGGCGTTTCCTAAAGACATGGCCCACACGACTGCAGGGTAGTATCTCTAAACTTCCCCCACACATCCACACACGAAATGACAATTCTATAATAAATACAAGAGAGAGTGGGAGAGAGGAGAGAGAGAGAGTGAGAGAGAGTTGGGTTAAATAGATTGGATAAAGCAGTCATGCATTTCCCAAATCTAATTATCAAAGATTAAAATGGAGGTGAAAAGCAATAAAGGCCTGTGAACAGGATCTATGGGTATTAAAATTACACCAAGAACACTAATAAGGCAATATTTTTCGGTTTTAGCCAGCAGAGGGCTCTCAGCGCGCACTCTTTCTCTCTCTCTCTCTCACACACACACACACACACACACACACACACACACACAATCTTGTCTCCGTGGTTTTCATTAGACATTACATAGACTTCCATTCATATATTAGAAATAAATACTACTAGCCTGACCCTAGACCTAACATACTTTTACATTAGACTGTCTTTAACCTTAAAATTTCAGCACCTTAATATTTTATATTAATATTTACATTATAGGGACATAATTGTACGCCCATAAGAAAGACTTGTCCCACAGTGTGAATGTGAAAAAAGCTTTTGGTCCCCACAATGTCATATACTATGCGGAACACACAAACATACATTGATACATAGATACATACAGACAGACAGATGGGCAGCTAGACAGACAGACAGACACACACACACACACACACACAAAATTATTGTGCATATATATATATACTCAGAAGGAATCTGATCTTTATTATCTTTATCCCACTCTGGCGGCATTCGGCTTCAAACGACTCCAGATAATAGCAGCAGATTTCCCTGCTTCTGAAGTTCCCATAAATAATACATTAAACATTACACTGATGCTGAGAAGATTAATTGAAATGTCTAATATTTTGCAGGAGCTTGTTTATCAAATCTGACAGAATAGGCACACTATTACCATCTTTACATTTCTTCAAAGAAATTCTAAAAAATTCACTCAAGACATTCACTCGGCACACACACACACACACACACACACTTGGCAGTGTATTTTAGCTAATTAACACTCACAAGGAATTGTGTCACTCATTCTCTGTTGGAGACATCACTTCCTCAATACCAACAAGTTCCATTCTTAATTTTCTCAGTAGATACAATGCAAGAGAATGTCGTCTGTGTCTGAACAAAACCTTTTTTTGTGTTGTTGCCCAATTAAATATCTAGACTTTACATTATATAAAATCTTCACAAGTCATAAATTATATAACACAATAAATTAATATTAACTTTGATTAACAATTTATAAGATATTTCCATCCTCCTATAATTTTTAAAAGAACGTACAAACTTTTTAAAGAAAGTATTATTCTGACAATATGCTTTTTAATAATAATAGCAAGAGATGAATCACTGTCATGCTGCATGCTGGTCACACAAAGGAGTGTAGTGTATAAGCAGAAGAACGTCTATTGAACTCACCAAAGTTTTCACCACCCCAGATATCCATGTGTGTATCATACTGGCCCAGGTGATTAAACCAGCTTTTATCCATAACAAAGATTCCTCCAGCAATCACTGGAGTCCTAAAAGAACAAACTCAATTACATTCATTTCATTACAGTTGATCAGCCAGTAATTACATTTTCCCCCCTAGATGTTTCTAGATGTGAAATTTTCACTTATGTATATTTGTGTTCTGCTTTTCCTGATACAGAATAATTAAAAATATGCATGTATTGACAATTTGAACGGGATATTACAGGAATTATAGAAAGCTGCTGGTTGCACAGTTCTGTAAACCTCATACACAATTTCCTCACCTGATTGGCTGTGTCGGATCATTTCTTGCCATTTTCTGCTCAATAGGAATCTGTTCCCATTTAAAATGTAAACTCCAGTCAAACCCTGCAGAGAGAGAGAGAGAGAGAGAGAGAGAGAGAGAGAGAGAGAGAGAGAGAGAGAGAGAGAGAGAGAGAGAGAGAGAGAGAGAGAGAGAGCGCAAGCCGAATCAGTCACATTTTTCTGTTTTTACAAGCCATACAGGCCTTACATAAAGTCTTCACCCCTGTAATTTTTTAAAATCAATTTTGATACAAAAACACACACACACAGCACTGGAAGATGTGCCCTAACACATGTCTGGTCAGCTGTATTTGCAGATTTCTTAATCATATTCTTGCTGTCAGAATTATGTACATTGAGATTACAGATCCTGCCCTCACCTCCTCTGAGGTCAGCTGAGGCTGCCAGGTATGCAAAGTTATCCAGGCTGATGACATCAATGATGGGACTAACAACGCGTGTATGGTCCTGGGAAAATAGAAAAAATAAAATATAATAATAATAACAACAATAACAAAATACTCCACAAAAACTTCTACAAGAATAAATTGTACAGCATAAAATAAAAGGAACTACACCCCTTTTCAATATCACAAAAATATCATATGGCTATAACATATGAAAATAAAGAAAATCATATTCATTTGAAAATCAGGATATATGATATTAGGTTTAATGATGAGAATTAATTTAAACAAATCAAATTATGAAGGACTTTGGCCTTCTACATGCTCTGTTTATGCAATAATGGCTCGATTAGCACAAAGCTGGACACATTTATAAACATGAAACACAAGTAATAATAGTGTAGGGTTTAATGCCTTTTGTTGTAATTTCTTTTTAAATTTGGACATTTCAGTACTGTTCAAAGCCCATTCAAAACCTATGTTTCTATATTCGCTCTAATCATTTTGTTCTCTAAATACAAACATATACAGATGTGTTCATTTTTTTCACTTGTGGTCTGATTTGAGTTACATTAAAGAACATAACTGAATTTATTATATTCTGTATGTCCAGTCTTTAGCAGAGAGACTTTATATTTAATGATTTAAGCAGTTTTAAAATGCACCAAATTCTGATAAATATATTTAAATCATACACACAGATATAATCTCCAAAAGCATAACATCATATGGGACACTCAACAGCAGCAGCACCTGAGTTGAAGGTCACAACACACTATGCTGTGCATTAGCCAGAAAAGTATAAAGCCGTCCATTATTGTGACAGCATCCAATAAAGGGATATTTGACCCACAACTAATTATTGGTCATTAAAATGTCATCTCAAATCTACATTTTTCTTGACAAATAGGTCTAATCTGCAGTCCGTGCAGGCCTGGGGCATAGCCAGAATAACTGCTGAAAAGACATGATCAGCAGCCATCTTGAGCTTTCAGTTGTAATATAAAGTCACATTAGGTGAAAATCTTCAGCCATATTCCTAGTGACACAAAGATGACTCAAATATAAAGTTCATGAATTTAGTTGGTTCCAGTGCAGACCAAGAAAAGCTCTATACACAGGCCTCTTCAGTTCCAGGTCATTGGCTAAATGCTGGTGCATGCTTACTAAAGTGAAGATGGGTTCATGCTCTATCACCCATTTCACTTGAGTGGATGAACATTTTATCCCCAGCAAGATTCAGTACAGTCTATTCGGGGGCCAAGGTCTATTTACAAAAATCTCTCCATGAAAAGAGTAAAGGGAAGAGGGATTAGTCTTGACGAGGATATACAGATAAAGTTGTCTGAGCTATACAGCAAATGAGGCAGAACAGAGAATGAAAATATTATGTGTGTGTGCATTTGTTACAAATTGGCCACTTTATCAGAAATCTGACTGTAGTCCATTTTTTAGCTATGCACACTTTTCAGTTACCCTTTACACCAGTGGTCTCTAACCCAATAACCTGCCTGCAGTTACAGCCAGGATGTTTCCTGCATATTCTAGCAGAGCAACCAGTAACAATCCACTATGATGGTGTCACGTCTCTGCCAAGAATGACCCATGACCTAAAGGTCCTGTGGTGGAATAGTTGGAAAAACAAACTTATGAACTTCATCGACATGTACATATGCCCAGTTAATGTAGATACAGAATAGATGGCTCCCAACTCCCTCAATATACTTGTAACATACATTATTTTAACAAGAAGTGCTAAGAAACAAATTGGATTCAGAAACTTCCCACTGTCCATTGCTTTGTAACAAAAAACATTGCGGTCCACAGTCAGCTCATGTAGTGAGCTCTGATGTTTACTATAAATAATGAGTGCACCATAGATGATTGTAGTGCCTTCAAAATCATGGTGAATTCAACATCGGACATGCAGAGAAATATGGCTGACACACTCATTAGTGCCCTGAAATGTAAATAGTGAGCCATTCTGGATACAGTCAATGTCATTGTGTTGCTTTGTGAATGTTTATGTCAGTGTGCAGCACATAGGCCAGGATGTGTTAAATAAACCTAAATGAATATGATTCAGATTACAGTTGCTTATTCAAAATGTGTTTTCAATTAAAGTTTTGGTCCTTTTTAAAATGATCTGAACCTCTTTTTTCATCTCTGGGTGAAGTGTGTCATTGCGTGGTGAATCATCTACATACTCCAACATCAAATCCTCATTGGAACACAGTTCACAACAGCACTGTGCAGTAAACATATCCTGTAAATAAAAAGACTGCAAATTCAGTGTGTGTTCACTCCCCATACATTTTTCTCTTTGTTTTCTGTCTGACATAATTCAGAGCAGGTCACAACCTTTGCTACATAAAACAAAAAACACACTTCAATAACAACAACCTACACATTTGCTAAAAAGACATGAGCTTAATTTTGAGCAGCTACATTTTGTGAATTCAGCTGAAAGTTGAATAAGAGCCTATGTTAAAACTTGCTTCAAGAGTGCAGTTAATTGCAGCTAACTGAGATGCTACCGTGTTTCCCCGAAAGTAAGACAGTGTCATACATTCTTTTTACCCCCAAAAGTCCCACTATGTCTTACTTTCGGGGTATGTCTTATATTGGTAAAAAATGTCGATTTTTGTTTTAACCATAAAATTAACATTTATTAACAACCTGAACAGTATGATATTCACCATAAAACAGTTTTATAAAAGCAAGTGCCAAGAATGTCTTGTTACAACCGTATCATGACGGTATTTCCATGTATAACATGTAAAACAATGAAAAACGGTAAGAACGAACAGTTTGAATATGTTATACTGGAAGATAAAACAGATTTATTCCATGATCAGAGCGGCCACCAGCGGCTGCACGTGAGGGCACTGAGGCTGCGTGTTGGACCACGGACAACATTACTGCTGCTCCCGCGGCCTCCACATCCCTCCGCATCCCGCTCTAACCGTCCGCATCCCGCAGTTAATGCAGCAAAAGGTACCGGTACTATGGCTTATATTTTTCCAACGTACAGTTTACTATGTCTTACTTTCGGGGTACGTCTTACATTAGCCGACCCCCCTAAAACCCACACTGCGTCTTACTATCGGGGGTGTCTTACTATCGGGGAAACACGGTAGTTTTAATAGTCAGTAAAAGTTTAGTAAAATACATATTTAAATTAACAGTTCAAAGTTATCTAAGCCGTAAATCTTCCTTTCTCATGGTATAGAGATATGTATTAGAACAACAAAAAGCGTCATGTTGAAACATTTGAATATATACAATACATTTTTCAATATTTGTATAAAATATTAAATTATATAGGAGGATTCTTTGGGGATTCAGTAAAATGACTATCTCTTCCAAATCACATGGAGGCTATTCTTTAGCCAGGATAAATGTGAGCTACTTACATAAAATAGTGTAATATTAAAACATAACCTGAGGATTACAAACAGGTTATATATGTACTAAATTGTGTGCACACAGCTTCCCCAACTGAAAAGAATGAAATGAGGTCCTCTGGAGCAGCTACACATGAGCCTAAGGTTACCATGCCACACGGCTATTGTCAGTCAGGGAATATCATGTCACATTTTATTGGGCTGAGGAGCTGCATGTTCTGGAGTGACAGAATAATGTCCAAAACCTTTGGAATGTGTTGGAGTGATGTTTGTGATCTAGAACTAATAATCCAACATCAGTATCTGACCTCAGTATTTCTCTTATGATCTTATTAAATCCTCACAGAAGTTTCTCAACAGCTAGGCACCTAGTTTAAAGCCTTCACAGAAGGGCCTTCTTTCACAAACTCAGTAAGTCATGATCACGAAAAACAAAACTTTTTTTTATGGTATAAAATGAAGCTTCAGGGTTAATGCTGTAATGTGAAATATGAAATGACAACCAAAACACTACTAAGTCCTGTTAATATACTTAAAAGTTCATGTTAGATTTTAACCTATGTATATATTTTGCTCTCCCCAGTTTTTTTCAATACAGAATATGACGCTTTCTCCCTTTCCTCTCATCAAACCTTTCAGGTTCACTACAGAATGGCTGCAAAACAACTATGGCATTGTCTTTCTCATAACGCCTACTCATGGCACCTCTGTCACCCTGTAAATAAGGCTATTAATGTGTGGGGGTTTGTCTGTCTTGTGCTCATCGCTACAATTTCTTTCCATCTGACTGAATGTCATCAGCTCTACTGGCTCACTGTGTGTGTGTGTGTGTGTGTATGAGAGAGAGGGGAAGGCAGAGGGCATGTCGTTCTGTACGGATCATTAGTTTGCTTGTGCTCCAGAGCCACGTGTCTAATTGCTGTTCCAGCATTGGCCTGCAGCTGATCTGCAGCCTCACACTGATCGGATTAATCAGGACAACCTCAGACAGAGCTGCAGCACCTGCTGATATACACCTGCTATTATCTCTCCTCATATACATGAATGACAGCTCCATTCAAACACTTAATGTACATGATCCCACAGGCCAACCTGTTCATAATCACCACCGCTTCAGGCTGCACCCCAGTATAGTACAGTTCAAAATGAACATTTCATAATTCAGAATCATTAAGCTCCATAATATAAATCCAATCTATTCGCAACATATGAAATAAATCCTCACCCCTTGTTCAATTCAACAAGTGCACTGACTGTCTAAAGGCAGTTTACCCTGTTTCATGTATGTCTATAGTTTGGAACAGGTGAATTTAAAGACACACACAATAGAAATGATAACACATTGCATGTAAAACATTTTACAGAAAATTTCAGTATAAATATTGCTTGAAAAACTTCTTTATATTAACTTTAAGGTATGTTATTTTAAACACATTAAGAATTAAGTGCAGACTAGAGTTAGGAAACCTTGTGTTTCAAGATGTCTGAATCCTTAATCCTCCATAGCCTTGTACACACCCACTGTAAAATCTATATGAACTTGAGAAAATGAAGTGTGTACAACAACATGAGATAAGAGAAAACAGAAGGGCCTCGTCCCCTGTGTGAGTGTATGAAAGAGACACTTCAGCTGCAGGGTGATTACACTGTCCTGCAGAGCATATTATATCATATATCAAAAAGAATTGAATATATATTGATGTGTATTGAAAAAAGAGAGAGGCTGCCTTGGAGCAGGGCTGTTCTGAAGGAGAATAGGACTGGAGAGGGTAACAGCCTTGTGGTGATTTAGTAAATTTTAACAAAGGAGGGGAGAGGGAGAGGTTGTTTGGAGCAACTATGTGAGTCCAATGTTTGCTTCCCTCTTTCCGCCTCTCTGTCCTTTTGTTGGCTCGCTCCCCTCCCTCCATCTCAATCCCTTCCTCAATTCTCCCACTCCCATCTCTCTCATGACTCAGGCCATTTGCGAGTTTTAAGTGTCTCGAATACACAAAATGTCAAACTGCTCTTATCAGTAGCAGAGTTGCCCTCATAAGTCAATTTCTGTGTGTGCGTTTGTGCTGCAAGTGCGAATCTTGGTTTGTTGAATATTTGTTTGTTGAAAGCAATCCCAACTGTCGATTTCCCACATAAAAATTAGAACCTGAATTTGGCTTACTTGCCAAGTGTGACATCACTTCTAAGGAATTTATTTTCACATTGAGGCAAGCATAGTTACAATAAACAAACAGAAATACAGAAATAAAAAGAAATAGTACACAGAAATAACTGTAAATTCAAGTGAAAAATTAACAAAGCATTTAATCCAAACACACTTTCATACCATTATATATACATACATTCATTACCTTTCCAAAGTCTGGAACATGTATGTGTGTGTGTGTGTGTGTGTGTGTGTGTGTAAGTACAAACCTCTTTGACTCTCTGAATCATCGGCTGTAGCCAATCAGTGTTAACTTCACAGTGGCTGTCCAGGAAGGTGAGAATAGAAGCTGAGGCAGCACTGGCCCCTCTGACTCGAGACCTGATCAAACCTGACCGGCAAAAAAGCCTTTACATTAATCTTCTTTATAGCTTTAGTAATATTTCAGTAACAGTTCATATATTATTTACAAAACATCAACATCCCTGTTGATTGAATTGAATATTAACTACACTGCACATGTCTGTGCTCATGTGACATGCCTTCAGCTGTTAACCATAAACTTAAAGCCAAAACTAATACTTTGTTGGTATTTATACACAGGCCAATGGAGTCTTGTTTTTTTTTTTTTCCCCATTTGCCAAACTGGCCATTTTAAGACTTAGAATGGCTAATTGCCAGCTTTCTGAAAGAAAAACAGAAAGGTTTAGTTACATACTTCTACATTTCCACTGATAATCAAGAAATTAAGCCACCAAAGTTTAATCCAATCCAGACCAGAGGGCCCGGAGTGCATAAACTTGTGGGCAGAATTTCACAGATTTACCGATAAACAGCATGAATAATTTATTTTCAGAGTTTTGTTGCCGCAGTGACTGCCAAAATGCTTCCTGTCGATGTGATTTATTTTAAAGAGTAATCGTCATTCAAAAAAGCAGCATTATCAAATATGGGTTCAGCTGTTGACTGCATATTTTGGCACAATGACAAACACATGACATTTCAAAAAAGCAAAAAATTATGGATATATTACAATAAAATGCATAGTGTGGCAGTAAAGTTGAAAATTCTATATTCTTTCAAGTGCATCACTCCCACCAATCTCTCCACCCCTCAACATGGAGTCAGCACTCACCCTCTCGCCGTTCATTTCTCAGACATCGCACCTTTGGGATCTGAGAGAGCAGCTGGCAATCCTCCGCTAATGAGAAAGGGGACATCAGATTACACAGAGAAAACACACACACACAGAGGCAACACATCTACACACATCCCCCACAGCTAGTATGCATGTCACAATATGCATGTGTAGCAACTACAAACACATTTGTCTGCTTAGAGCTGTGCTTGTACAAAAAAAAAAAAAATAAAATAAAAAAAATAAACTCTAGCCCAGTTTTGAGCGTAATACTTCATCTATCCACATTTTTTCTTCTATAAAGTAAAGCGCAGTTACTTTGGTAGTATGCTAAGTCTTTGTTTGTTCCCAATTTTTTTTCTAATTATTTCAACACAAAAATCTTTGTTAATCCCCCTCACAAAACTTCTATCTTTCATGTCTTTTGTATGATTCAGACAAAGGATGCAAATGATTTACTAAATAACAGTCAACTCAACAAAACAAATGAACAACTGTTCTATCAATGCTATAAATGTAAAAATATTTAAATAGTTTTCAACTCATTTATAAATTGTACTTATAGATATATTTTTTTATATTTTTCATTAATGTTTTTGAATAATAAATAATGAATTTAATGAACATATAAAATTCATAAATAATTCTGCCTGGCCCCACTTTTCACCATTATATTCTACAGCGCTACACTGATTCATTAATATATAATACACAATGTGCAATAAATAATTGTAGGCTTTACATTTGTTGAACAACTAGAATTTCAGTGAGACACATTCTATGTGTGTCTCACCATATATATATATATAATATATATATATATATATATATCACAAGACACATCATTGCTAGAATTGCTAAAAAATGTCCATACAAACATTATAGTTAAAAATGGAGATTAAAATGGAATGACTGTAACTGACTGAGCTTAAAAAAGTGTACACTGACATTTCTGAAAAACCTTTTTAAGCAAAGGCCAAACAAAAATGTCCATTTCTTTTATGCAGCTACATCTGAGACACTCACTGCTCAGATTTAATGCACTCATGGTCTCTACAATTATCCTTAGTAAAAGGGGCAGTAGAAACTCTCTCTCTCTCTCTCTCTCTCTCTCTCTCTCTCACACACTCACACACTCACACACTCACACAAAGTGTGTATTAAGCATTTAAGACTAATTGTAGTTGTCTGGTCTTACAGATCAAGCAAATCTGGCCTTGAACAACACATTAATGCTGACCATCTGATAATACACCTCCAACACATTGTTTGTAAATGTAGCTTAAAGATTATATGTATTGTTGTCATAATCTTTTTATGTCTTGTGTTCAAGTAAGTATGTGTGTATGTGAAAAGACTGACAGAGAGAGAGAGAGAGAGAGGGGGGGGGGGGGGAGAAAGTCACACAAGGTTACATTTAAACTGAAGAGAAAGAGAGACTTACTGTATTAAAAAGGAGAGAGTAAGGTTAAATGTATAATGTCATTCCGAGGGGAGAAAAGACAGATGGAGAGGGGAGGAGTAAACTCTGGATTAATCTGAGGCCAAAAGTCAAGTGCACACTATCACACACTGGCAAGGCAGACGCTACACAGAGTGTGACAGACACATTTTACACCATGTGCTTGTGTTTGGGTCTGTCAGTGTGAAGCTAATTCACATCTTCCATCTGCTTATATATGCATTTAAGTATAGCTAATATTTTAAAGTGGGACTGGCTACTTTGAATTGCTTGAAAATGATCTAATGTGTATACAAAGCCCCAGTGTCTGTAAATGGTTAACCAAAGTGTCTTGGTCCACAAATTGTCTGCTCACAGTAGAGAAAAGGCATCTGGAGAACTGAACGTTGAAAAGCACAAACCAAGAAGAGGGCACTTCTCTATGTCTGTTTCATATACTTTTTTGCTTTTTCTGATTACTTAAGGTGTAAATAGAAACTCAAGTTTTTTGTGGTAATTTAAGCAGTGAATAAAAACTTACAGAGAATTTAAACTTCAGCCAGGTACAAACAACAGTTCCTTTTCTCCTCAAACAACAGTGACACCATTCCACATTAAACGACGCAGAGCTTCTGAACGTAAACAAACCAAATAGCAACTAAACAGTTTCCCAATAATCGTAGACAACCCCTATTATAGTTATATATATTATATAGTAACTACTATTCATTAAAAACGTTATTGTTCAGTTTTGTTTTACACCATTTAGGCACAACACAGAAGCCACCTCCATGTTTCTGCACTCACTGTCCATTATATCAGCTCCACTTACCAATAGTCCATTTATTACACTGCCTAAATTGTAGACCCCATTTACCCTGGTCTTCAACGGTCAGGACTCAGAGGTCCACAACAGGGCAGTTATGATTTGGGGGGTGGTAATTCTCAGTGCTTGAGAAATGATGTGGTTGTTGTGTGTTAGTGAACTTGAAGTGAACTTACAAGTTTTGAACTTGTAAGAGTGGATACTCCATGTCAGAACTAGACTGAGAATTGTCCACCTACCAAAAATATCCAGCTGTGTACAGCATCCTGTGATCAATGATTTACACAAACTTGGCAGCAACGGATGAGCTAATATATTTACAAGCTGGGCCTAATACACTTGTATCAGCACACCATACACAATCACAATAAGTTGAATATGACCCACCACCCAAATAACCTTCTCTTTAGTGGTCCTGTGAGGGTCCTGACCATTGAAGGATAGAATGAAAGAGGGTTATTAAAGGAGCAGGTCAACAGATGGACCATAGTCTGTAATAGTAGAACTACAAGTGGACCTGAAAAGTAATTGGAGCTGATAAAATGGACAATGAGAGTAGAAACAATGAGGTGGCTTTAATTTTATGACTGACCAATATATATTATGCATAGTAATAAACAGTTCTGTAAACTTTTCACCTGTTGGCCATGTACGGTTTTGCTGGTTTTGGTGCAAGTAGAAAAACTAATTTAAGTATATAAAATTCTAGGCTGAACTGTTCCTTTAGGCCCCATATGATGTCTTGTGTCACAAGAATCATTAAGAGTCACATTCAAATTCACAGCCAGTGCAGTGATCACACTGCATAATTAAGACTGGCATTAACAGGATTTAAAAAGGGGTGAAATATCCTGCCTTCCCACAGATGTCCTGAGACAGCCTTGGCTAATTCACTACAGCTTCATTCTCCAACCCAACGTGCTCTCTGGCTTCTTACACACTGATAGAGGCTATTAGACAGCATGCAGCCTGGCAGACCCATTTCTAATAACACATGCATCCTGGCAGGCAAGACCCTACTATCACATGCAGCCTGGCAGGACTGCTGACTGGAGTAATGAACACAGCCAGGCCAGCAAACAGATTAGCAGGTTTCTGGCTAATTTGTAAGAAAAAATGAGTATGAATAAACAGACTCCCACACATTCATTCACACACTCACCAGTATATACATATGCATAAGATATGTTTGCAATCAAACCTTACAGGCTTGACATGGGTCTGTCTCAGTTACCCCTCTGAGTGTATCAGAGGGGGTGGATGTTTTAGTCTGGTAATCAGCGCTATTGTTATAGGTCTCAAAAAATAATGGGAAAAAAGAGACTTCCACTGAATAAATAAATTATAATTTAATTAAAATGTCGTATATATATGATGATTCTCTGAAGGCAGGGGACAGCAGACCCATCATCAAATATTAAAATAAAACATTTGATGGACTGCAACTGTTATCCCCTCATTACTTATCCTACTGATGGTAATTTGTTGTGAAGGAAATGGAGAATATTATACACTGAGAGAGATCTTTGTATGTTTTTGATTTTGTGAAAGTGGAAAATGCTGATTGCCAACACTGTATAAAACCAATTACACCGGAGCGTCATTTCAGATAGGAGAGCTTATTTTCCCCTCCATGAATGGTTGGCATAGTGTGTTACGTGGCTGTCAGAGCTACTCATGCATTAATGAACCAATCTCCATTATAAAAAATATATAATTCAAGAGCACAAAGGAAATAATCTACGTTTATGACTTTTGTGGATGTTTGTGTGTACACAGAGGGTGAGAACAAAGAAACTACTTACGGTCAGAGCTGAAGTCATCCACAAGGATAATTTCTTGTATCAAATGAGGCGGACTTCTAAGCAGTACACTGAAGCAGAAAGAGCGAAAGTATTATGGGACACAGCTCTAATGTTTAATATTCTTGGATGCGCTGCTGAAAGGTATTGCTACTGTGATGTTTCTACTCTTCCACTTTAAAATCAATTGAGTTCTGACTTCAGAGATACTTAATTTCTCATTATGCAGCGAGTGTTGGAGACTGCAGAATACAGAATGCAGTGAGCAATGTGCTAAAGGGGTTAGCGTGTGAATATTTATGACTGATACCTTTTAATGGTGCGCAGGAGAGTGGAGCGGGCTTCATTGTGGAAAGTGATTATGATGCTGGTGGAGGGCAGGTCATGGTCAAAAGTCATTGAGGCACACCTGAAAGAAAGACAGCATACCACTTTCTATAAGATAAGGTGCTACTGTTTAGTATTTGGACATGCAAAGTTTCTGCTTTATAAAATATGAGGAATGTCATAAAAGCAAAGGATTTAAAAGTATAACATTAAATTGCTGAATTAGAGACTGAGTAATGGAGCAATAATAAGAAATATTAATATTTGAGCGCTCTAAAGTGTAAATGAATGGAAATATAATTAATCACAGGACAACAAAGGGGTCTGGCCAATATCAATATATTATTTTATTATTTGTTTTAATGGCTGTTGAAGGATAATGAATAGACTTTACAACAAACTGAGTCTCTGCTTCTTAGCTGTTAATTATAGTGTCATTAGGTATGTTTACTAGTTGTCATTATATGTATGGGATACACATATAAGCCAAATGACTTAACAAATTACAAAACATTATTCCACAGAAGGTACCATATGCTAGAATGTATGCAGCATAGATTTATTACCTTAATCACTAATTCACTCATATTTAGCAGGCTGAAGGTTTTCCACAAGGGGGCGTTACTGGTACATATTAGGTTATACAACAAAATTACAAATAGTCACTGTTTGTAAACATAGTTTTATACATGAGGCACATGGAACAACTCATAATAGTGTAGTGCCTTCTTAAGATTTTAAGGGGTCAAATATTCATATATTTCACAGAAATAAGAGCTATGTCCGCATCTTAAGCATTTGTGTGCATTTTGTGCCAGGCTTTTGCAAATGCATGGTGCAATGCTTGCCAGGTTAGTGAATGTGTGAGTGCAAGCACAGTACCTGTAGTGTCGAGTGTCCCTAATGGCCCTTTCACTGCCCAGTCTGTCACTTTCCTGCAGGTTGAAAGCATGTTCCCTGTATGGATCTTCTCCAGCTTTCAGCTGCTTACTGGCTAAATAGGCCTTCTCATCAAATGTGCCTAACAACTGCCCCTGCTGCTCTCCCTTTGGAGGGTGGGTCACCTGAGACAAAGAGAAACAGAAAGAGAATTACAGAATAAGAGAGATAAGGGTCTCTATTTCTTGTTGAAAGAAAAAAGCTGGTAGAAGTGTCTGTGAAAGGCTAGCGAAAGAGCATTTCCACTAATGTACTTCAAAAGCATTGAAAACCACAAGACAAAAACAGTAGCCTTTGTTTAAGAAACCGCATTAGTTTCCACTCATACGCATTTCCATATCATTAGTGCTTAGCAAGCACAAGCTACAGTAGAAGCTAATTAACAGTAACAGATGTGTCTGCAACCTAACACTGTGTGAGTAATCCCTATGTCATACAGACTCTAGCATCAAAAACAAGCTTAATTCCAAATATTTTTCATTCTTTATTACTCAGGCTTTTTTGTAGACAATAAACCTGTCTAAGATGTATGTTTTAAGGGTAAACGTCATCCTTAAAGGACATGGGACAATGCAATGTGGTCATTAAGTCTAATGTTTGCCACAGTACTCTCGCAATCCAAGTTAAGCCATTACATAACATAACACTTAACTACAATTATACTGCACATGGCGAACTGTTAATGATGATAAATGAAAAAAGAGTCTGTGGTGTTTCTGAATTGTTTGGCACTACCATTTCATGAAATGTAGTGCACCAATTGCAGCTTCACTGGTGTAAACTTCAGCGAACCTCATTTTGTTTTGTTTACATAAACATTCTCTAAATAGATTAAGAACTTCAGAACATTGGCTCTTGACTAAAGCTTGGGTGGGCCCAGCCTGAACAACCACTTGGCTGTATAGTCAAAGTGGCTGACTGGACAACTAGAAAGAAGCAGACAAAGAGAGAACGGGGTGGGCAGGAATGGGAGGAGAGCAAGGAGAGAAAAGGATGTAAGAGCAGCATGAAGGAATAAGAGGTTTGCATAAGACAGTGCTTTGGGAAGAGAATGATGGAGAAACTGGGGAGGGGAGAGGCATTCTTCAGCTCAGTGTTATAAACGAGCTGTCGGGAAAAGCTTTAACCCACATGCAAGTCTCAGACGCTATGACCTCACTTTCCATTTCCAAGAGAGAGAAAAAAGTGACAAAAAAACACTGACAAAGTTTTTTTCATAATCCACCAGATTACAAATGAACTGGCATTCACTGAGCTTTGGAAATCTCTCTGAATGAGTTTGGAATATCACAAGAACATAAGACTGCTGTCTGCCCTGTGTTTTGCTGTTGTACCTTTTAATGTTGGAGTGGCTCGTTTACACTTCTATACTGGCTGGTAGAGCAGGAAAATATACCCATACAAAAATGTATGTTCAAAATTACTGTTCACAAATTTGTATCAAAGCCAGTGTATTGGTCTTGGTGTGGGATTGAAAAGTATTGAATTTGAATGTAAAGTGCTATGTTCTGCTGCTTACTGCAGGGCAAAATGTGCTTCCAAAAGCAGATTTCCATTCTTTTTTTTAATCCATGCAAATATATAATTCCCTCTGAATTCCAAAATAGAGATAATGAGATGCACCCCCTTAGCCTTGTTACGAAGCATCTGCAGAGTCAGATAAAAGATGCATAGTTAGATTGTGAGCGTTCATGCACTGATCGTTTACACTCACATTAATTCAGGTAAAGAGCCGAAGAGCACCTGGTGCCTCAGATGCCTCAAGACAGCAGGTGCAATTTACAGTCTCTGAGCTTAAAACAGGAGAGGACTAACTCTATCATTCCTCTGTGATTGCGGTACAGACCGGGCCTTTCAGGGACAGTCAGGAAGAGACACAAATCAATTTTGAACTATTTGCCCTGAAATGGTACATTTGCAAGTATCTGCGTGTCTATAAAGGTGTGAAGTGTAACTTGATCATCTGGAATGAAAATGCATTCTTCATATTCACAAACTGCTGGAAAAGAACTGCTGCTCTAAGACCAGCTTCATCTCATATTTATGAAGAGATTTTAGTCACAGGAACTGATACTTCTGAGCTTACCTTCAGGACACAAACTAAATCGAGAGAGGCTTTACTGTTCTGAAAAAGCTGAAAAGGTCCCAACATTATCTCACCACACAATGTAAATAGAGGACTATGTCCAAGTGTTATCAACAGATCAATATGAGGTAGAAAGAAGGAAGCCTAATTAAGTTCTGTGGAAAAACAAAATCATTTTTTACATTTCTGGTATTTTAATTTATATTAATTTTTAAGAAGATTTTTCATGTGCACAGAGGAAACAAAAAAAACCTGAACAAATCTGCAGCTTAAAATGTATTCAAGGACAGCCTATACAGACCTGAGAGCTTGTTAATGTTTAAAAAAATTAAACAAAACCTTTTACACATATAGCACCATAAATAAAATGAAAAACACTAATATTTCCAGCAAAGTTGAGACACTGTGTAAAAAGCCATAAAAAAAATACAGAATCTGCGATTTGATAATTCTGTTGAAGTTTTATTTACCTGACATGAGCTCAAAGAACAGATTTCCACATTTTCTTATCAAACAACTTGATTGAAATATGGTGAAAAAACAATTTTTCTACTGCAGTAGAATGCTCCTTTTATATATTTTATACTCACCTGCTTACAGTGTAATGCTTCAGAACAGTGTGACATCCATTTCCTATAGATTTTCACTCTTACTTTGCTCCTGTCCCAACTTTTTTGGAGTGTGTTGCAGGCATCAAACACAATCAGGTTGTTCAGTGAAAATATTGAATTTTTCTTTGTGCTATAGTTATTTAAAAGATAATTCAAGATAATTAACAAATCACAGTTTCATGTTTTTTTTTCCATTTTACAAAACATCCCAATTTTTCTGAAAATGGTGTTTCGTCATCCACTAGGAATTCAATTCTTCTGGAATAAACAGTTTGTGGACTATTGGCGAATCTATGCATGAGTCTGATGTTGATGACTTTCCTTAAATAATGGTCTTACAGTTCCGACAGGAACTCTCTGCATTTACATACTAGACTGAATGTGAAACAACTAAAGAACTAAAGCCAAGATTAATACATATAAATGCACTTGCTCAAGGTACATTTATGTATGAGGAAACAAATCATGAGATCAAAGAAAGAAATAGCATAAAATTCAAGGGCAAACATCTCAGTCTGCTGCTAAATCACACAACACACTGTTGTCAAGCCAACAACCTTTAGCAGTGCTGTTTCCAAAAAAAAAAAAAAAAAAAAAAAAAAAACTTCAGGTAGAAAACCATAAGAATCCTTTTAATCTCATTTTAAGTTTGATGCAGGCCGAGCCAAAAGCAAAAAGGCAGATCAAACATCAAAGCAGCAGGGTAAAGTCAAGGGGAGTTTGTGTTACAAGTGCTGTTTGGCTCTTGTGAAAACGTCTCTTATTAAACTCCAAGCCATGCTGATCTGGATCACTGCTCACAATGAAGTCACATGATGGGGGAGGGTGAGTACAGTGCTCTGCACAAACACTAAAAGAACAAGCTCTCTATCAGTAAACTGCTATATGGAGACAATCCAGATCAAATTTTAAACCTATCCATGATGCATCATTATATGCGGATCAGTTGAAGAAGCAGGAGGATGACAATCTAGACCGTGCAAGTAGGCATTTCTAAGGGTCTTAGAAATGCATTTTAATTCAGACATAAGGATTCCTCATCATTTAGAATAAAACAGGCCATTTCGTATTTTCGTTTCTTCCTGTTGATGCATTTTATACGGATATATGTAAATCTGTTATTATGGCTGGCTGCTTTTGGGCTGAAACAATTTTTATAACTTCAGCATGAATATGAAAATCAAAACTGCCAAAGGCTGAATATGCAAATATATCTACTGTTCTGACATCACAAAATAACATTAATTCAAAGCACAATATTTTTGTAGCTGATTCCCATAAAGAGAAGTGACATTTTGTTTTGAAATTTAAATAATATTTGCTTACTACATCAAATGCTTTAATGTGAAAAGGTGAGGAATATTAGATATTCATGACATAAGCTCTTTAAAAATGGCACCCATGTGTATGTTTTTATAATGAGACCTCCTCATGTCGCGAAAGGTAAACATACATTAAGCATATGTTGAATTAATGGGTTTTCATTGTCATGTGGAGCTTTAGACATTACTCACAGTGACATGCTAGCTGTGCTTTGGACACTGCTGTTCTGTTGCTATGGAGCTGTAGGATGTGGCACATGGAGACAGGATTCATTACAACCCTCTCTTTCTTTCTCCATCACCTTAAATGGTCTCTCCCTCTTTTCATATTCTCTTTCTTTCTTCCCCCCATTCTCCTCTTTCTGTCTCTGTGTTGTAATTCCTTTATTTCTGTTACTCCCTCACTTACAGTTAACAAGCTAACCCAAGTTTCTATTACCGGCACGACTGATGAAACGTTACTAGTACATCACTCAGATAGCTTGTCCCGTAGATATAGACCATAGACCCGCGCAGCCCAAACCCACTCCTTCATTCTTCACATCTGCCCAACAGGAGTCCTTCCAACACATCAGAACTTCCTGATAACAGACTTCAGCAGAACACAGTCCCCTGATAGACAAACACTGACCTACGGAAGCATTTCCAAGGATTGAACAAATGGTTATCATGATACTGACAAAACAACAGAGAAATCTGATGTCCAGGCCCCATCTGGAGCAAATGTAATGAGGAAAATAAATGAATGTGGTGAGGAAAAACACTTAAGATAAATAAAGAGAAACCAAAACTGGGACTCTATCCTTGCTAGAAGAAAATCAGAAAAAAAGGAGAATATACTCATTAAAAATGACCTGAGCCTGTAGAAATTAATAAGAGGTTCGAGATGATAGAATAATAAATGATTTTGTTTTTTACTGGGCTCCAATCATTCAATGTTGTAGATCATTAGAACACGAAAACTGAGTCCTCTGAAAGATATTCTTTTGAATAAGAGTCTAAGTCTACCTCTTCTGTTTTTCTTGTATATAATTTCTCTTCCCATTACTTCCCATTAGTGAATTTCAACTTCTCTTTATGCCTTTTGCTTTATTAGGCTGTATTTATTACTGTAAGTTTAAGACTGAAATGTAAATGATCTGAAGAAGACCACATTAACCCACTCCTTATAAATTCAATGTGAATGGCAGGGATGAACTTTTATTATACTAGAACAATCAATTGAAAAATGGGTCATTTTGCAGCGTAGTTTCCACATATAGACAGGAGAGTGCCCATTATATTTTGAGCCTTTAAACAGTGCAGCAACCTCTCCAGTTTGAAAGTAAAAAGAGTGAAATTTTATATGGACATTTGCTTTGGTATCCTTCATTCATTTACTGCCAGAGGTTATGTCTCTACATGCCGGAGCAGCAGGCCAGCAAACTGCAATAAGCCAAGATTTCTGACATGTTAGGGCCCATTTATGTGGATTAAAAAACAGCTTCAATCTACTTACACTGTTCATCTGGGACTCTGAACAAAGGTCAGAACACACAATGTAAACTTTTCTTTTTGTAAGTCTTTTCTCCTCAGCCTGATGAATTTAGCATCCAGCTGTGAAGCGACAACTATACGCCAGCCATGTCCTCCAGTACAGATGACACACTTCAGCTAAGCTAATGGCATCTCCACAGAAAGGGAATAATGACTAGTTTCTAACCTCAGTTCATTCAGCACTTTCTTTTATGACTTGGTCATGAACCCTGTTACATGTGTCACCATCTCTTACTGTTGGCAGCACAGACAAATCTAACCACTAGCTTTTGTCATAGGTGTGCTACATATCAAGTCAACAAAGCGCATATATGCGGTAGATATAGTTTAAAGTTATCATTATTTTATACTGTTTGTATTGTTTTTTAAGTAGCAAAAACCGTGATCTAATTTTTGTAGATATTAAAGATATTTAAAAATACACAAAAATGTATTCAGATCTAATAGATCCGACAGCTGGAGTATAATTGAGTTTATAGCAAAAAAAAAAAGAGGGGGCTCAAACTTTTTGCATACAAGTGTGGTTGGTTTTGTGACATCACAAAAGTAAAAAAAAAAACCAAAAAAACAAAACTAACAACAAAAAAAGCACCCTAAATTTAAGATTATAGAGTATCGAGACGCAGCTTAAAATGGACATCACATCAACATAGTTATTATGCTCCAAACGTACCACAGCACTTCAAGCATTCCACCGAAAGCTTTTCACTGTCTCCAAATGCTCCAAAATGGACGTGCCATTACACACAGGTGTCAACACTAACCAGCAGCCCTTAGTTACAAAACTGACATACAGAATGTTTACCTTCATATTTTATATATTTTGTGAAACTGGAACCCATACAAATCATTTTATCCTGAATAAGATTCATATATATTTATATATATAAATGTATAGGACAGTTAACAGCTCACCATATTCTCACATATATCCATATATAAACAAGGGCAGCTGCTGTCAGAGACTGAGACGCAGATTAATTTTAACTGCTTAAAGTTTCAAGAAAATATCGTATTAGACTAAGCTACATTATTCTAGTTTTCTGCCGCTGTTGGGTTTATTTCTAATCCATGTGGAGAAGAGCATAGACCGCGGGTAAAACCATAACCACTGACACCTTGTAGATACATGACAACAAACCGAGCAAAATCACCTCAGAGCACAACGTGGCGCGTGGAGAAGACGCAGCCGTGCATCACGGTGTCTATTATCAGCATGCAAAGCACACGCACTCACGCACGCGCAAGCACAGTATGCAGCTCATCCAACGTTAAAGCACTGCAGCTCGCCCTCATGCAGTAAGAAACACAGCCCGTGCCCTTACGATCAGCGGGATGGTCCTGTCCTCGCGGTGCAGCTCCAGTCTCCCGCCTCCGGCTTTAGCTCCGTGGATTTTTCCGCCCGTGGCGCGCGGCTGGGACGCTGAAGCCGAGGCAGTCGTCCGCGGCTTGTTGTCCTGCCACAGGTAATAGAAGGTGCCCAGGATCCAGGCGACGGTGAGGATGGCGATGGCGTTGGCCCTGATCCTGCGCATGCTGCTCCATAAGGAGGGCTCCGGGCCCTGGAGGATGCGGCGATGCTCGTGTCGCTCCTCCCGCTCGCGGAGGCGCCTTCTCTTCTATTCCCGGGCTGCAGTCCGCTGATGCCTCGCGCTGTAGCTCGCACGCGCTGTGTCTGCGGGCTCCTGTCCTCGCATCGAGCGCGCATCTATACACACACACACACACACACACACACACACACACACACACAACGCGCAGAAGCGGCAGTGCGTGGTCCTAGTGCCTGCAGATACACTGCAGTTTATGTGCAGCACGTTTGTCCAATGTCATCGTCTCTGCCACTCGGCTCCTTCCGCTGTGAATCTCCAGCACTACCCACAATGCTCCAACATACTGGGTGGATATAATTTAAAAAAGCAGTTCAGCAAGGGACAGATGCTGAATTATGCGTGGGATTTTCTTTTTTGATTTCAGTCACACAGCTCCAGGGACCTGGAGGTTGTGGGTTAGAGTCCTGCTCCGGGTGACTGTCTGTGAGGAGTGTGGTGTGTTCTCCCTGTGTCTGCGTGGGTTTCCTCCCACAGCCCAAAAAAAACCACACGTTGGTAGGTGGCTTGGCGACTCAAAAGTGTCAGTAGTGTGTGTGTGTGTGTGTGTGTTGCCCTGTGAAAGTCTGGCACACCCTCCAGGGTGTGATCCCGCCTTGCACCCAATGATTCCTGATATCCCTCCGCGACCCTGAACTGGATAAGCAGTTACAGACAATGACTGATTAAATTAATAATGTTATATGACACCATTCTGTGGAAACACCCAAGCCAAAAAATACAAGTGCAAATAAAGCACAGAATACAGAATCCACAAAATCACATAAAAACTGAAAAGCAATGTCTGTTATTTGCTGTTATCATGTTTAGCAACAAGACCATAAAAAGAGAGTTTGCATTAAATTAAATACACTCCTTATGAATTGATTTTTTAAGTGAAGTGAAAGTGAGCTTTCAGTCTCTCACTCCAGCTCCATTTGGTGACCTCACACGCATTTTTTGTTACTTGTTTCATCCAACACCTCTGATTCAGCTTATTAACAAATGAGGTTGCTGCACGAAGTGTGTTAGAATACAGGGAAAACAAAATCGTCACAGGCTCCACAGGACTAGGAATGGGAGGCTCTGCTCTGAGTCTAAAAAGAACAGTAGGCACAGGGAAATGTAGAGACAATTATCCCCACTTTTTCACTAACACTAAGGCAGCAAATTACAGCTTGAAGAAAACACTGTTTACAAAATTTGATGTGAACATCTAGTCTCAAACAGAGCCAGTAGAATCATTCTGGGATCGAATCCAAGAATTTTAAAAATGTGCCACATTTAGTGTGTGTGTGTGTGGCCCATATGAGGATGACCTAAGCGTATGAGGTCAGGGTTAATTGTCACTGAGACTAAGTTGTTATCATTTTAGTGATGTACTATTCTCAGCAGTTAAACCAGCAGGACAGTGATAGTGTGTTGTGCTGGCTTTTAAACACCATCCACTTACTGACCATAAAACATACCTTTTCAGTCTTTCTAGCAAGCCTTTCATCAGCGGTCAGTTTCTGATTCACCAAACCACTGCATGGTTGCAGTCGCATAGTTTTGGTTGTCATACTATTCTCAACCCAGCAGACAAACAAAACAAAACACAGCAAAACACGTGCTGAGTTATACTCTCAAGTGAATAGACTGTTTAAAACCTTAAATGGCAGGTGTTTTATTCAGTTACTGACCTTGTAATAAACATTTTAGACATTAAAATGACTCATTATCTACAGTGAACTATTGGGATATAACTGTGATAAAACTCAAAGGGGTTATTCAGATGGAGTAAGAACCTGAAATGTAGGCCCACATTTAAAGGATTGATCCAGCTTCCAATAATGAAAAGTTGAGATAATTCTTAATCATATTAAATGAGATGTAATGATGTTTGTATATCATAAAACTAATCTGCAGCTTTAATATCTTTGGCTGTTAGTTCTGATGTTTTGTGCAAGTAGAACTACTTGATTGTGGATCATCTTTATTGATTAGTGGTGACTTAATTTCAGCTTAATATCAAAAAGATTCTAACTGCGCTATGCTCATGTATAAATGATATGTTTATCATTTGTGTCTTTGGTACATCCCACAGGGTTGTTGCTTTTTTTAAAATCTCCTCTGTGACTTTGTGGTAGTCAGGGTTTTCAGTCCACTCTATCAGACATGACCTGGATAAGCCATGGGTCATGGGAATGTAAGTAATCTCATTTGAAGAAGGGTAACATGTTCCAAATTCAGACCAGCCATTTGCATCTAGTCACCACAACATGAACTGGGATTTATTGCCTTTTTCCTTCATGCATAGAACAGACAATCGGTCGTACTGGCTCTCCTCAATCCACAGCCAAATTGGAACAAATTCAATGCAATGTGAGGAGATTTATTGAGATTATTGTCTTCTGCTAAAATATGAATAAAGAAAAAACATGATATAGCTTCGTAGCCTGTTTCTCAGACTGAGATTACTCTTTTCACTCTTGAAAGACCCTGTTAGTTTAGCAGCAAATGGATGTTCTCTATTTTTTTAATCAGATGAGATCATTCAGACTCCACCTACAAAGCTAAGACTGTAATACCGCACAGCTGTTTCAGCCACACTAGCAGAATCCTAAGTTTGCCAAGTTTTTACAATGCAATCTAAGCATTCACTGTATGATGTAAAGGAGAGAATGAAACATCTGAATAAAACCCTATAAGCTGGATCTGTTTTAGTAACGAGAGAACATTCATTTCACAGCCCACACAGGACCACGGTGTGCAGTGTATTCTTAAAGAAAAGGAAAAAGGACTCTGTAAAGAGATCCCTTTTGTCACCTGCTTGTTGTGAGTAGCGCTGGCCTGATCTGTTTGCTGGGTAAATCCAATTATAGTTTCCATGTAAGCTCAAAGATCACATCATCACAAGAAGACTCTGACCTTCAGCCAAGTATTGGCAGTATACTCTGGGTGAAGAAGACACTTTTACTAATATCTACAGGAGATCAGGATTCAGTCCATGCAGAAAGGTATATAAAATCTTTTCATTTCACTTTTGAAGTAAATAAGTCACATTCCTAGACCCTAATTTTTAGAACTCAAAGTGAACGTCCTGTTCTTATTTTAAATCTCAAATGTAAATATCAAATGACCACATTGTTTCAACATTGATCGATTTTATCAGCTCCACAAATCATGTAGGTACATTTGTGACCCTGTATGGTCAGTGGAAAATGACTATAGAAGGAAGGATGTGGTTATAATATTATGCTTGATTGGTATACATTTACAAATACAAAATAAATGTCTTAATATCTCATGAACATTCAACTTAAATGTCACATTTAGCACTGGTCATTAGGTATACTAATACTTACATGGATACAGTTTAAATAGCTTTATTTGAATAAACATTCAAACATTCATTGTACAACTGTATTTGTACAAACAAAAGCAATATCAGATAAAGTAATACCAATAATAATACACAACATTGCTTATTTCCCGGTACACTTCCTTGTAATCTTAGGCCTTACAAAAGGATGATAAATAATATGGTATTCTAGACCTTGTAATTACAATACACTTAGAAGAGTACTACGCTGTCATTAGCTCTTAGAATACAGGAACTACAAGATACCAAAAACACGTACAGCCTTTGACGCACCTTTAGGATCATCCCCTATAAGACAGGCCATGGTCACAGCTGACATCAGCAGAGAGTATATCTGGAAATTTAGCCTTGTTGCAGGCCAGGCTGCATCTGGCTGACATTTCCCCTAAAACAAAGCCCAGTCTGAGCCTCAAGCACACCCTGTAATGAACTACACCGACCCGCTAATCCCTCACACAGCCACTCCTGGTATTTCAGACTCTCCTTCTAAAACAGTGGTTTCCCAGTAAGCGAGGAAATAAAGATATACTGACATTCACTTTCTTCCTTTCTCCCTGTCTCTCTTAACACACAAATAAATTCAAGTCTCCATGGAATTCCACTATGGTAAGGCTAGAAACTCCCAAACACTAAACATCACCGTCACAGGAGTCAGGGACCAGAGGAAATGTCCTAAGCCTTACAGGCACACGGGGATCAGGTCTTTGACCAAAAAAAGTGTCACGCAATTATATGGAAATGTGCTTCGTCATATTTTGAAGAGACGTTTGAACATCCTCTTTTGGAGGATGTTTTTTTTTTTTTTTTTTGAGACCAGTCATGAAGATTTCTTGTTAAGGGGAGAATAGGAAGAGAGAAAGGTCATTGTGTGCCTCTGCGGTTAGTCTGAAAGATGCCTCGGGGGCTTTAGGTTAACTAGCATGAGGGTTGAGAGTTGAAAGAACTTACAGCATCTATAAATGACATTGAGAAGCATACTCCTAACATCCACTGTGGCTAGCAGACACTGAAGAACAGGGTTGATGGGATACGCAGTGGCATGTGTTGCTTTAAAGCCTGCAGACATTTGTGAGAAAAACATGGAATCCTCTGTTACTATCAGTCACATCTAGTTATATGTCAAGGTCATGAAAATGCCTCTTTCATGGCCTGGGGTTAACTTGGAAAAGAGAAAAATGAAAAGAACAAAAATCCAATAGCAAATCTGCAGAACTGAATATTTGTACTTGAGGATAACAAACAGATGCAGCATTAATAACACCATTTATTAGGTGAATACCAGATTTAAAAGAACAAGATCAAATAACTATATTGCATCTCTGTATAACGCACATAAATGTCACTGTTCCAGCATCTGTAGACAACCTAGAAACCTAGATTCATAGCAGAGGACAAAAAGAGAACATGCATGAAGTACACACACTGACAGAAAAGAACTAGTGATCACACATTGCATATTAAAATGGCATGTACATGAAATGTATACCTAAAGGTATGTTTAAAGCACTTACACCTTACCCTATGTAGAGGCCAACAACACACTGAGCAGGATAGCACCATCTTCTGTTGTCCATTTCTGCCAAAATAACTGTGGGTAATAGACATCATTTCCACTGCTGCCCTACAAAAAGGGCATTGCTAGCCTCCAAACACAATATACAAGAAAGGCAAAAGCCATCTGTCTCACTTTCCAGAAAGCTGGTGTAATGTTTGCCAGTGTCACAGCTGACGAAGACAACTCTGACCTAAACATATTCTATCAGAAGCTGCGATAATGGAGCAAGGTTAATTGAGTCCAGGTTTATTTCCCTGTTCCTCTGCTCTCTGGATCCTCCATGTCATGAGTCATAGTGCACTGTAACAGAGTAATTCACAGTGACTAACTCCAAATTGGAGCAAGTTGTGCATGTTTTGCTGGGGTTGGCTCATATTAGATTGAATGTCCATTAGGGAGATACGTAGCACTAAAACACACTCCTACAGACTTTCAAGGGTGGAAAAAAAGAGAAAAAAAGGGACTTTAGTGTAGGAGAATATTTTAAACTTGAAATACAAGGACAAGCAAGACAGCAGGATGGCAACAACTTATAAAATGGTGCATAGTGGGACAAGTATATTTGTGAGACATTTCGATTTATATATTTACACACACACCAAAATGCACATGACTAGATGTATGTTTATTAGCAATAACATCTCTCCCAATTCTTATTTAAAACACAATTTGTGCATGAACGAACATGAAACCCAAACATCTGTTACATTGCTCTCAAACATTAGTAATCATCAGTCACTTTCTCAATTTTAGCAACAGTCTAGGTCATTATTGATCATAATCAGAACAGGGTTGACTGATCCTTCAAAATACAAGTGTTTAAAGACAGTTAGTCCAACAAATTACAGCACATGTTTTAATGGCAAGTCAGTGTGCTGGTGCCCCCTAAGGGCTGCTTTCCATCTGTGAGAGATTATCAAACATCTACAATGAATGATCCACTCTAATAATGAGTTTCTTTGCGTTCTTGCAGCATTTCCTGCCCTAAGAATAAATTAAAGCCTTAAGTTAAATAGAAGCCAAAAAGTGCCATGCTACACTGATTAGTGAATAGTTGTTATCATCAAGCTCTCAACAAAAAATATGAGAAACAAGCAGGACCTGAAAAATGTTTTTTTTTTTTTTGCATTAAAAAGTTACAAGCTGGTCTAAGTACATATTTCAGACCAAAACAAAGAGACAGAGAAAAGAAGAAACAAAGAATTCACCACCTACTCATCTGTGCAGCCAGCCCCAAGCAAAGGGGCCTTGTGAGTGTCGGTCCTTACAAGTAGGGCCAGAAAATAGATTTGAGCTGGTGTCTGGTTTCTCCTAGTGCCAGAACATCCTAAATACAGTGAAGCAGAGAGCCCACTCACAATCTGGGCTCAGCAAAACAGTCTGTGCATACTTGAGCTGGAACACAACTGTGGACAAGCTTAATGTATTAAATACAGGCAGTTAAATTTACACACAAGGCATATGACAAAGTTGGACAAAAACGTACCTCAAAACAAGAGAGTAAAACAAGGGAGGCATTAGGATTTTCTCCCAAGCAACCAAGTGTCTACAGTATGTGTTGTGCAATAACAATTGTCTTCAAGCCAAAACGATACATTGCTTGCACTGTCATACAATCCAGACTTCATTCACAGCCATCCACAGAGGTGAGAAACAATTGCTCCAATGTTCAATAGCATTTGCCTCAAGCCAGATCTCTGCCATGCCAATTTTATCATAGTGTAGTAATCCGACTGGCATTTAATAGTGCGGCAAGGTTATTCCTTCATACAGAATGCCTCTTAAGTGGTGAACGTAAGGGTCTTCATAGTAGATGGAAATGCATACTGAGAGCATCCAGTTTGAAGTCACTATTCTGTGGGACATACACTGCGATCCTTGCAGCAGAAGTAATGGACAACCACACCATTTGGATACCTGGCAAAGGCACTGCACAAATAAAATACAAATTAGCAAGACTTTAATATATATTTTCCAAAATAAAGTACCATGTTCTCATTGAAGATAAACCTTTTATTTTGGTTATGTAAAAAATGTAAAATAAGACTGACATACCTGTTTCCAATTTTTTTCTTACACACCCGGCATGTCTTCTCTTCAGTAATAACACATTTCACCTGTTGATGAAATATCCGCTCCTCCTGCACCTACAAACACAGACACAAAAATGACAGAGTGTCAAAATTACATAGATAACAGAGCAGAGTTTTCTTTACATGGATAAGAAGTTTTCGTTTTCAAAAACTTCACACAAAAATTTTAAAATGAACAATAATATTGCAAGAGCACACATCAGAAACAGAAGCACAAAGCAACATTATTAATATATGCACATTTTAAACAATAGAAATTCTCCAAAATGACTTGGGAACAAATGTTTATTCAAAGTTAAGAAGGTTTTTTGTTCTCCAGTAAAATGACTATTTTGGAGATACATGATTTCCTTGGACAGTGACGATATGTAAAGCAGTCCATTATCCATTATCCGTTATCCATTAAAATAACTAACCCGCAGAAACTCAGCCTGTAGCAGACTCTTGAGGACCTGGTCAAACCTTTTCCTCTGAGCCTTCTCCTCCAAAACACTCTCCAGAAACACACGAATTTCACGTATTTGCGTGTTAGCTGGGAGTAGGTTGATGGCCTATTGTAGAGAGGAGATGAATGTAATCAATAAACATACTACAATTGCATAAGCAACAGTTTTATATGTTGTGAAACACTGCAGAGTCTTATGAAATTTGTACATGATGAGTTTTTCTTTAAACAAACAAACAAAAAAAACAATTACAAGAAACTGCCCAGTCCAAACTTGCATTGCTTGTTATCATAACATTCATATTATTTCCAAGGAGGATACTGTACAATTTAATTAGGTACTGAATAATAGAAAAGATAAATAATCAAAAAATGAGCCTGAAAAAATAAGGGATTAAATTAACTGTGTTATTTGTGGGGCACTGTATTCAACACAATGCATACGGCTGAGTTCAGCAGTTTTGAACTCGCTCCACTCTCCTGACATCCTCACTTGTGGTCTCTCACTGCATGCATTCTGGAAAGGAAGGCCTTGGGCCAGCAGCCACAGGAAATGAAAGCAACATCACATAAAAACAAATGAGCAACAAATGAGTTTGGGGAGGGGAGGGGGGGGGGGTAGAGAGGAGAACATATGATTTCACACCCATGCTTTATATTCCAGAATGAAGACTCTTGGCGCCCATAACACCTAAAGGTTTACAGGAGACGTGCCTTGTAGCAAAACAATCATGCTGCATGGTGAAGAGTGATGAGACAAGACCCAGTGTAAAGCGCCCTGCTGAATGATTCTCTAGGGGAAATGTCAGAAATGCCCAAACGTAGGGTGATTTAAATGCCTGTCAGCAGGATGGAATTAATAAATGTTATTTGTACTAGAGCAGCAGTGACAACTGCACAGAAACTGATACTTTAGGGGGAAGAAGAAGAAAAAAAACAAACAGGCTGCAAAGCTAGGGGAAGTGTGAATATTTTGTGACAAGTGGTAAGATACATGCTTTAAAACTACTTTATAAAAAACAACAACACCTGGATATGACATCTGCTGGCTACAGAACAACTCTCACCTTGGTAGTGTTGAGCTTGCTATGGTGAAGTTCAAGGACCCGAAGGGCAGCCTGGAGATTAGCCTGTGGCTCAGATAGCTCCATCATAATGGGACCAAGACAATGTACATCAGGAGGAGACAGGTACATGCGCAGTAAGGACAAGTACACCTGCACAGAGAACATAGTACCAATGCACCTCTTTTACTTAACTGGAAAATTATACTTGATAAAATGATTGTCCCAAATATAATCTTAGATATATACTGATTGAACAGACTAAAATCAAGCAATCCAATGTAGCCATATAAAGAAACAAATATGTTAGTCCAAACAAAACTATTCATAATTCCATTTCCTCTAAATTTAAAAGTATAAATATGTCCCTAAAATAGTGGCTCAGCACAGATAGCTGGGCAGAGGAAAAGCAAACGCAAACAGCTAAACAACCTTAATTATGTTTGATACGTACTGTAATCAGCTTAATTTACCACCTAACACATACTCCATAAATCTGCAAATGTGCAGAAAAA
Organism: Hoplias malabaricus; assembly: GCF_029633855.1. Classification (NCBI taxonomy): domain Eukaryota; kingdom Metazoa; phylum Chordata; class Actinopteri; order Characiformes; family Erythrinidae; genus Hoplias; species Hoplias malabaricus. Next base: position 61,582,118 of record NC_089800.1, read on the forward strand.
CAGCATTCCGTGAAAAGGAGCTGCACTCACATCTTTACTTCCATCTGCTGATTTGTCATAATGCCTGAGACAATACCTAAAAATGAACATTTAAATACAGTTAATAGCAGGCAAAGCTGGAGAAAATTAACTGCAAATGTAACCAGACATTTTATATGAAAAAAAAAAAAAATTGCATTGCACTGAAGAGGACAATAGCCAATAAGTAACAGGGACATTGTATACTCACTCCTCTGCCATGGATGTGTTCTTCAGTATGTGCACGTATATGAAGAGAGCTTGTTCATGTTTGCCCATCCGGCCTAAGAGGAGAGCTCGCTCCTCCAGCAGACCTGAGAACGGGAGTATGAGGAAAGAGAGAAGTTATGTTACATCATCATATGAAGAGTATTCTGAAGGTTTATACAGCTTTGAGCTCAGTACAAGGATGAAAATCTCCCGGTTTGATTGTTGAAATCCTCACCGAATACTCACCATCAAATGGGAAGTCACTGATGAGCCTCTCTGGTTCATAATAGGTTGAAGTTTCCAAGAAACGGAGCAGGTTTTTCCTAAACTCTCCAAGCTCACCCTCCTCATTTCCTGCAGCTACAGCAGGGACACCTACACACAGTAAGAAGGCATAAGTGAATCTTCAAAAGAGGCACGTATGTCTAAGATCCTTGTCTTTGTTGTTTATTGGAGTAAACACCTGTAAAATGTGTAAATTTGACTAAGAAACACTCTACATGCAAAAGAATGTGCAAGAGTGTTATTTAAAAAGAGAAGACATGTCGATATGGCATCTGCAATGCATATTCTCATGTTTTTGCTTTGCTTACACCTCTACGTTTCATGTCACATACACAGTCAACCGCATCATAGACTGCTGAACCACAGATTTCTACGTCGGTTCATAACCATTACACCGCTAATGAGCAGTATTTGTGGCACAGTTCCAACCTTCAGGCAGTGAGTTGAGGTACTCTTTCATCAGGGTCTGCACTCTGTCCAGGTAGAGCTGGATTAGCACGTTGTGAAACTCTGGGACCTTTTCATGCCACACGTTGATAATGTGCTCCAGATAGGGCACAGCCAGCTCCTTAAAGCCCTCTTTTAAGAAGTCTAGAACTTGGTCTCTTGGCAGCAATTCTACCTCCGGTAGGTCTTCTGTGAATATCTATTCCCAAAGCACAATGAAGATAATGCATATCAAGTGCTATGTCACAATATATATCTACCGATCGTCATACTGTGAACTGTCTCTTTATACCTAATTCAGCTGGCTTGATGCAAATACAACAAATGCATGTCTAACACTCCTCAAATAAATGGAAAGATTGTCCCTGCAGGCTTACATTAGTATAACAAAACATCTATAATTCACTGTACAAAAAGCACCCATAACCATGTCTGTCTCTTGGTAGTCATCCAGTAGAGTGCACTTTTCATTTCTCACCTTTAGACCATCCTCTGGGAAGCTCTTTAGCACCCAAGGGGAAAACTCAAAGATGATGCCCAAATTCTCAGCACCTATTAAAACAAAGAACAGAATGTAAGGAGAGTGTAGGCAGAGATGAGGAATGCATGTAAATACCAGAAAGGAAAAACCTCAGAAATTCTAGAATCAACTGTTTATTTAATTAGGAAATCAATTAAAATCATAGGCATGTTCCAAATCCAAGTTACTAACATGTTTCAAGCAGAAAAAAAAAAAAACATGACACTGAATTTAATACTGTCAGGAACAAGAGGCCACTGTGAACATTAAGTTCTCTAGAAAATACTTTATGAACATATAAGTAAGCATTCCCAAATGTGAACATTAAATACTGAATATTTTGGGTTTTTATCAATGCATCAGGGTACTTTTATTTTGATAAATTGATATTTTGACTTAATGCTGCAAAATTATTTTGCATATTAAACAAATACAAAAAAAAGAGAGAGAAAGAGATACAGAGAGAAAGGTTGGTTTCTGAAAAGTGAATCTGAAACTTCCCCAGTAACAAATTTGTCTTCTAACCATCTAATGTGATAATGTTTTCTATATCCCAAACAGGTGCAGACAGAACAGAAATTAAACTGGTGGCTTTATGCATGATCACAGAAACACACACACACCCACCCACCAAGCCTCTGGAGATACTGAACAGTCCTCTCATGACCCTTCAGAGGTGAGTTGGCTTTAGTGGACTGATCCAGGAGGACCTGTAAGGCTAAAGATAATCATGCAATAATTATATTGTTCAAAAGGCCTCGTCAGTACATTACAACCTCTCAGATATATTACTAACATGACAAACAGACAGTTTTACGATAGATGCGTTTATATGGAGTGCTGCAATTGCTTGGCATCATGTAACTGTATTAGGCAGAATGCTATGATTGGTTTAAATAAGAAGGAAGAGAGAGAGGAAGCGAGAGAGAGAGAGAGACACACACACACACATTAGTATCTGCCTTGTCTATAGGGCATTACGTCATGAGAGCAGCTTGCTGCAGCAGTGTGATTAGAAACACTCACTGCGAACATGAGCACATCTGAAAGCTCACCAAATAAGATTAACATTCAAATTGCTTTAAGATGCTTCTGCCGTCATAAAAGTTGTAAGTCTCTGAGGAACAGTTAGGCAGTCAGGAAATATACCACCAGTACAGTCTGAAAATGTTCTAGGGGGGTTTATTTTTAGATACTACCATATTAACAGGCTGTAATATATTCTTACCCTATATAATATTAATCATAAGTTTGTCAGAAAACAATCCATAACATTTTTGCACAGTAATCCAATTAATTAGATGGGTTCCGCATTTCAGTTTTGGTTCTTCTCAAGGTTTTCCTTCATGTTTTGAAGGACCTTTTGCTTGCTATTGTAACCCCATCTTACTATCTTGTGGCTGGACATGTTATTCTTTAAAGCAGTGCACAGCAGCTGTAATTAATTAAATATAACTGAAATTAGTACATATTTCTTATCTTGCCTGTCTACCTTTAGAATGTGCAAATATTTGCCATCAGCTAATGCCATTTCAAGGCCCAATGTGCTACTCCATACTGCCAAATCATGGACAGGAATGAGCGCAAACATATTCAATTTTTATATAATTACCTGCAGGGGTTTATCTGGATTTCTGAGGTGGGGGAATCTTGTGTCTTAGCACTGATATCATGAAGAGCCTTTCTGTTTCTGTCTCAATTGTTATATTATGTCAAAGTATTACTTTTTTTAAAATACTTTTGTTTTTAGTATATTAATATTTGTGACCCTATTTAAACATTATCTGAATCTGGCCGTCATACTGAAGCGTTTAAAATGTTAGCCATGCATGCTTGAGAACCACTTCAGCTTTAACAGGCAATTTAATGAGAAATAATTTGAGGAATACATTAACAATACATTTGTGTAGTCTAAAGGTAAAAGTTGAATTGTGTTGAATCAAATGTTTAAATGGCACACATAAGACTGTCAAATCCAAGCACCACTGAGATGGAGTGTGCTTGAGGCTGAGAATATAGATGACAATTGCTTTTTTTTTGTGTCATTTAGTGGGCCACATGAACATTGTCTGTTGAATGTCAGAAAATGGAATGTTAAGCATACCTTTCTGATGCAAACCCTTTTTCTCATAGAGGATTATAAGCTCACTGTATTTGTGGGCTTTCTTCAGCACATATTCACTCTCCTCTATGTGACAGTGGTTGTTCTCCAGGCGCAGGAGAGGTGATACTAAGGCAACATTGGTCTAGAAACATTACAGCAAGACAATTAACTGTGTGTCATCCCATAAAATGTTCATACTGAAACTTTAATACACATTGAGTTGGTCTTACATGGAGGTAGCATTTAAGCAGGGTGGTGTCTATGATCTGAAGGAGCTTCTTGCGACTTTTGATTGTAGGTGTGCCCTCCATTAACGGAGAGGTGGTAGAGGGGTCTGAGTCATTTAGCTGCTTCACTAAATGGCTGCGTTTCTATGCAATAAAAGCAAGTAAACTGTGTTAGTAATAGGGTCCAGACCTTACACTCTTCTTGTATAACATATTATATATATGGGGCCTGGAAAACACAAAAATCAGTAATTCATATTACATGACTAATTTCAACCTCTGTTTGTGCTTTAAACAGACTACTTCTGCTACCCTGTCTTTAAGTTTGCTGTTTGTAAAATTACTTCTTTTCTGACTGGTTGCCCTGTATTATACTTCTAAAAGTCACTTTTAAACTACTCTAGACCAAATTGTTGGATTTACATGAACTTGTTGGATTTTGTATTAACGGGAACAGCAATGAAAACAAATAAAAACAGATTAATTTCCATACGTTGACTATACAGACTGGCGAGTAATGCATACAGCTTTAAGCTTTAATCATGTATGTCCACATTTATGATAAATTTATATTTAAAAAAAAAACTGTCAAAGATGTACATGAGGTATATGGAAAATACAAGGATGATAGTAAACTCTAAACCTCAAAAACACATGCTGTTTACACACTGATGTTTTGTTAAACAATGAGACTAATTTGTGTGTACCTGTGTTAAGTAGTCAATTAGTGCTAGGTGGGCTTTCTCAAGCTCAGCTCCAGAAAGAGGAGGAAGAGGGTTTGGGTAGTGCAGCTGTTTACGATAGTCAGAGGGCAGGAGGTCTGGATATAGCCCGATAACATGAGTCGGATCTATAAGGGAGGGCACGACAGGAGTTCACGCTCAACAGCTTGTTTAATGATACCAGTAAAAGAAAACAACAGCAAAGCTGCTATTGACTTGATATTTTTATTGATTAAATAATAACTTTACCTGTGCCAAGCTTGGCAAACACCTGCATAGAATCATCAAAGCGCTTCTGACAGAAGAGGTTAAAGGCATATAGATTCTGGATGTGGTGAATCTGTTGTCTCTTATCGCCATCAGAGTCATCCTTCATCTTTTTCCAGAAAAAGAAAATGGAAGGAGGCCAAAATTAATATAGTGCCTGATAAACTCTCTTGAATGTTGCACAGTCCCACAGGTTTATAAAGTTTATTTTCAAAAATTACATTACAACTACAAAATAGCTTCCATTATTTACAGAAGGTTACTTAATTATTTAATAAACAAACACTTAAATATTAAAATAAATTATGAAAACTTCTTTCAGTCAGTTTTAAATTGGTTACTGTTACCACTCAAATAATCTAAATGAGTAAAGCCATATTAAAGTTTCTGTCAAAAGTGAAAGTTATTGCCTCCTCTGTGACTCCCTGAAAAGTTCCAGATGTGAAATGCAAATTGTACAAAGCCCAATGTTAAATACTTTAATTATCTTTCAGAACTTGAAAAAGAATCAGAGTACACATTGTGCAAGTTTAGACAAGTGTTGCTGAAAGCCACATCATGAAGGGACAGCTGTTGTATGTGAATAAGTTTGCCGTGGACTAACTTACCGCTAGCTGAAGAGCCAGCTCAAACTGCTTGTCCTGTAGAAGTTGCCGAATCTGGCTTGCTATGGAGACTGGCACAAGTCGCCAGACAAAATGATTGCTGGCAACGTAAACTATATTGGGTCTGAGACAAAAATGTGATATATACAGGGAGAGAAAATTACAGATCATTAAAATAGCATGTTAAAAACAGCCATAACTTTTCTCTGGAGGAACACCAGTGACATCAATTATTCATAAAAGATTCAAAATTCTTTAATACATTTTGATTATTAATTCTGTTGGCTGTGAATATCTCACCCCGCAGAGGTGATGAAGCGTGGCCTTTGCAGCTCCACACTCTGCACCAGCAATCTGGGCTCAAAGGTGCGGATCTCCACATAGCGAGGTAGCACAGCAATGATATAAGGAGGCTGGTGCTCTGATGGTAGAAAGAAAGTGACAAGGGTGAGACTGGAAAATAGACACAAAACCTGTGCCAAAACCCCAAGATTATATTTGTAAATGTTGATAGCAGTTTAATATTTTCCATGACCTCACAATTAGTCCAGATAATCATACAGACAGGGACAAATAACTGAGCTACAAGAGGAGGCATAGATAAATAAACAAATACATACAAATTGACACTTGCATACACTTTAAAATCATGCATAAAATCTGAAGAATATAATATTGTATATGAACTGCTAAGAATACACTAAAAGTTTCACAAACATATCTATGGGTAATATTTAGTCTGTAAGCGAATTTAAAGTCCCCCAGGCCTATGGAGCAGGGAATGCAGTTGGAGTCCAAGAACAGGAAGGTCTTTGAACACAATGAGGCAAACTTAGAGCCAGAGCCCTTAAAGAAGTTATTCATGCATAAACTGTGCAGAGAGGGGAGATACACTGACGGCATGCCATTATGCAGCCTGCCAAAACCAATGATCTACATTTGAATGAGGAAATTGCTTTCTATTCAGTATCAGGTTTAAGGATTCAGGCCCCCCTTTTAGAGAAAATATATTTATCAAATCTATTTGAAAACGTCAAACTGTGTACCAAAATGAGTTTATACACTTTTTGCAAAACAAAGTGTATGATTTCCTCATCCAGAGAGAACATAAATATATACTAAAACAAATAATAATTAACGATTTATGCTGTCAGGAACATAACACACACTGAAAATAGTAACCATGATTGGCACTGAAGAGAGATGCCCTTGCTGGTCGACAGAAAACTAAAAATCTGAAGTACTACTTGCAGCTAGTCATCTGTCCTTTCAAATCAAAGGACAGCAGGAAATACATTGATTGGTGGGCTAGACTCAAAACCTACACAGATATTAAAATGTTTTATTCACTAACATATCCTAGTGGTGGTGACACTGCTTTGTTTAGTATAATATACAAATAATTACTTGGCAGAAGGTGTAAGGTTGCTCCCTTTTGATTAATGACTACAATCAGAAATTGATCCTATAGATATATGAACAACACTAAAAATTGTAAGCACCTGAGAAAAAGTTATTTTTAAAAGCTATGCAAATGGAGAGTTATCATTTACTTGCTCATAAAAACAATGCAAGAATCAATGCAAAATACTTTTATACAGCAAGTAGAGATTTTGTCATTTCTGTGGTAACCATTCAATACAGATTTAGTAAGATAAGCTGTGCACAGGATTCAAATAATGCATGAGATAGCTGAGAGCACTGAGAAGAAATATTGGACAAATATATACACAATCCAAAATGCAACTGAATATGTAACTTCTGAAAACATAGTTTTTCGTCTTCTGTATATCAGAAAGATGAAATATCAGTTATTGTGGTTTTCAGATGCACACATCCTTAAAAGATATATATGTCTGGAGTAAATATCTAATTAACAGGAAAAGTTGGAAAAAGCCACATTAATGTAAAAACTTTGTACTTGCTCTGTGTACATGACAAATATGAAAAAGTCTGTAGCAGATTTATGAAGTCATACCCATTGCAACAGGAATATCAGTCCAGTTAAGGGCACACTTCTGAGTGCAGGCTCCTTCTTCATTTAACACAACAGTGAGGTCATCCTGACCTACTGCCACTTTCCCATCAGCAAGAGGGGCTACCAGCGGTTCCAGTTGCTTCCCTGTTGGGAATAGCTCCTTGATTGAGCCACGTCCATCTATCTAATTAAGTAAAATTATGTAAATTAAGGCATTTTCAGCTTTAAAACTTTGAAAACAAAACAATACTGATATAACTTACTCTAATCAGATAGTAGTCACGCTTGAAACCCACACATATGGAATTTTTGCACCAAGCCATAGACTTTGGAATATCTGGCACGGCAAAATCACCCTAAGTGACAAAAAGTTTTAATGAAATAAAATGTGTTTCGATTTCCTCAATCAAAATGACAATAAAAAGGAATCACGTGCGATTATTAAATTTGTGGATACCTGCAATTCATGGAATTCCCTGTCTTTCCAGTAATACAGCTGTAGTTTCCTCTTTACAGCAACACACATCCTCAACTTTGCTTCACCTGGACTAGATTGCTAATGAGCATAGGTAAAAAGAATTAAGGATATCATACATGCACCAGTAATGCTAATGAGAAATAAACCTAAATATAGCCCAGGAGCCACTAGGAGATGAAGTGATTAACATTGACAATCTCGTTACACCAGCACATTTCAAATAGCATTAAACAGCAAGAGAACAGTCAGTCCTTGATATTCAAAGAATACTATGTGATTATTGTTACTTTAAAATTGCAATATCAAAATCACTGTGACGTTATACTGAGCTGTAATAGGGAAATGTAGTTGTTGTTGTTTCTCGTGGCTCAGCACTGAAGGAACTGGAGTATTTAAATTTTTGGAGGAGTGTTCCTATAACGTTCTTTAATGGAAGCAAGACAAATTGGCAAGTGTAAAGATCTGACATAATTTGACAAGCGCCAAACTGTGATACAAACTGTGAAACATGGCCGGAATATCTACAAAATGACAGACCTTTTGGGGTTCCTGGTGTGGAATTTTTAAGCACCTACAAAAATATGGTACAAGGACAGACAACCTTTGATGTGGCAAGTGTCATGAGCAACCAAAGCTCACTGATGCACAATGGAAGTGAAGGCTGGTCTATCTGGTCTGATCCGGAAAGGGGACTGGAGTCTGAGCCTCGATGCGCATTTAATTCACTAAACACAGTGATTTCAGACTCTACATGAGACTCATAGTCAATAACTTGACACTCAACTTGAACTCAAGTTTCTGGATTTTTGAACAATCTACATAAAATAATAACTATTTTTAAATCTTAATGTCTAGAGCTTGTGTTTGCTTGGTGAGCTGCATTCAGCTCCCTTCCTTGCCATGACACAACTTAATGCATGTGAGCAGTCACAGATAACAAATCAACAATGGCCATGGCAGTGCCAACTTCACCTGCTGGAGCTGTGCCTTTTGTTGTTACTTTTGGTTGTACTACCTTCACACAGATTACCAACACAAAAAGGGCCACAAGCAAAGTCTGCAACATGAGAATAAATGAGGTGGGATCAACAACACTGAATTTCTGCAGCCATCTCAAAACGCACCCAGATAGGCCTGTTTCTTTTTATAGCTCAAGCACTGCAAAATATAGTTACACATTTGAAGCAAATGTTTCACTGTCTGTTGCTTTACAGTGTGTTAGAATATATGTTTAAAAGTCATGATACAGCTGATACATTTTTAATGTAATTTCTTATGCATTGTTATGCAATGCATTATGGTCAGATCAGATGGCATTCATGCATTTCAGCCAAAAGAAAACTGAGATCTGACTTGGATTTGTGATGAAAAACTTGAGATTTGACTTAGACTTGCCTCTCAAAGATTTTACTTGGACTCAAGCTCTGAGACTTTAGGCTGGTCTTAGACATGCAAAAATGACTTGTGAGCATCTCTGGTCCAATCTCACAAACAAACCCCACCAAAGTGCTACTGTAGCACAAATTTCAAAGCATTGCTTATTCTGACAAAATTCTATCGTATCCAGTATTACTTCAGGAATTTGTGCTACAGTAGTTCTTCAGTGGGTTTTTAACAGACAAGCAAGTCTTCTCTCCCCTCATTTATCGATGAGCCTTGGTGCCCATGACCCTGTCACCATTTCACTATTTATCCTTTTGTGGACCACATTTGATAGATACTAACCACTGCATACCATGGACACACCAAAAGATTGTGTTTTTTCTGAAGATTTATTAAACAGTAACATAGGCCACCATGCTAAAACTGAGCCATATATGGTGCAGGAGAACAGTGAAACCAGAGTAGCATTTGGCACTGCTAAAGCAGATCAGCAAAATCATTGAAAGGTCAACCATTATTTATCCTGTCATTAAATGCTATACAAATTATAAAAGTCATTATTTTTCATTTAAAATGATGTTTATAAACAAACAAAGAAAATCCATATTAACCTGTAGGTCACAAGCAAAGAGTGTGGCTCCTCTGGCCTTTGATACCACAGTAATCTGCTGGAATGTGAGTAGGTCGTGGACATGAATGTTATTCTCTAAGACAAACAAATAAAAAATGGTAAGACAACTATCATAATCAAGAATAAGGATTATAATTCTGATCCAATATCAAAAACAATTACTGTTATCTTCACTGTATATCACAGTCTACTGAGCCTGTAGACTAAACAAAATTACATATGCATTGCCAAGAAACATAAATACAAAGCCTTACCCAACAGACTGACCAATATTTTGTACTGGGACACAACAAACAGCTGATGGCAGAAAAGATAATCATCAATGGCAGATTTCCATTAAGCAAAACCAACAATTCTAAATTAATTTTATAATATTTAAATGTGAAAGTGCCAGGAGAGCCAAGTGTCCAGGTCCAATCAACTAAGACAGGGATACAAACCTGTTGGATCTTCTTTGAGAAGTTCTTGTTTGATTTTTCTAGTGTTACTTCAAATCTGTTTGAACCTAAGAGGTGAATTAAAAAAAAAAGGTATTATTAAAAAAAAAAAACTAAGAAAGATTACCTAAGCAAGCCATAACTAAATCAAATGTCATACCTGCATCTTTCTTGATTCTGTAGAGAAGTAGGTGACCAGGTTTTGTCCCAACAAGGAGCCAGTCCTCTGAATTAACAATTGTTTCAAAAAAGGTGACAAACATGAATTAATTTGTATAAGCATACGGCACATAAAAATGTGTCAAATAAACTCAGTACTGTTTAAATGATGCTTGACATAAACAACGTGCATTGGTAGTTGACATGTTAAGCTGAAATATCAGATTATTATTTGTGGTCATAACATAAAGGGTCCATATCTTAAACCATTTAAATACACTGCACTTTGCTCCTTTACTAAATTAATGGCTTTAAATTACTTTCTATCATCCAAACACTATTTATGATTTAGAATTAAACTAAAGACATATCTTGAGCAACTGTGCATTTAAAACCAATACATATAAAGGAATATAACTCTCACTGCCTGCTCAGTCTGGAACATTACTTATAAGTTATAACTTCAGGGTGAATGGATTCATGAAGTTTGACATCACAAATACAACTAATTCTAAACGTTGCTTTTTAAAAATCATATTAGCCTTCATGTAAATAAAAATGTAAATGTAAAAATGTAAGTGTCTCACCCCAGGCCGCCAGACACTCGATCTGGAGAGGCAGTTTCTCCAGAATCGGGACGGGCTCATAGGCGTCGTGCATTGTGGCAGTAAGGCTATGGAAACTGTGCGAATTTAACAAAACCTTTATAAATAAATTACTTGAAAGGGAAGTGGAACCCTAGTGTACTGTCACATCTACTAAAGAGGAAGCTGAGAAACCAAGAAAACAAACGCCAAGGTAACGTTAGCTAACGGCAGCCCAAATCTGTCAAACAGCGAGCCAGAGCCCCACACTTTGATTTGCACTATTCGCCCAATATTAGCTTAAATCTGCCCAGTCCATCCTTCTGTGTACGAGATAAATTCAGAACTGAATCAAGAAAACCGCAACAGACAGCACTAGCGAAGCTAACGTGAACTAGCCCCTGTGTATATATGTCATATTTTGCTCCCGCTGTCAACAAACCAAAACAACAGCTTTATTTACTAACTCTAGAGCGTTTTTCAGCCCATATTCAGACACAAAGCGGCCTATGTTAACCTCGACTTTAACCGGATGTTATCACATACCACCAACAGTCAAGCAGACAAAATAAACCCGTAATAAAAGTTCCTGATCCAGACGGTTGGTTAGCTTACTTGCTAACAGCAAAAACTAACTCGTGAATGAATTGCCCTTTGGAACCGATTCTTTTCAGTCACTCGGTCTAATGGGACCTTTTGGATCTCATTTGAGTAAGGACGCATTCAGCGCAATCATTGTATATGTCAGTGCTAATGAAACAGACAAATGCTGTTTAATTCTAAACGATAAATGTTCAAAAAATGTTTAGTTTTTTTTTTTTTTTAACAATTTATCCAAACAAAACTACACGTGTTTAAATGTCTGAAAAGTATAGTATGTGTAGCCGTAAATGTCGCTGTATGTGCAAACAAGACTAATATTGACTCAATTTAGAAAAAAAAAAATCACGTTGATTCATATACCTAACTCATTGAAACGTACAGTCCAAAAGAACCGATTCGCAAAATTGAATCAAACTTCCCCTGGCTGATGGCTATTCAGCAGTCTTCCAGTGCCGTGACTGGCACGTGATTCTCGGCAAAGTTCACGAGAGCAGAATTATATATTTACACAACGGAACACACACGTTTAATACTGTAGTTCAGCAGAGGTGAAAGGAAATTCCAGTTCGTGTTCGGTACAAAAATAAATGATACAAGGGTAAAAGCCAAAGGAACTTTTAATATCATTTATACAAATGAAGGAACAAATACAACCCCCTCCATTTACACACAAATACAGGTTGTCATGATACAAAAATGATATACAAATTAAATAACAAACCTATAATGCAAAGATTATTTTACCAATAAGACCAAAATACAAGCAATACATTAAGGAATGTACGCACAAGCTCATTAGTCAAATCCCTCCATACATTGATGAAGCCTTTGGTAAGATTACCTTATACACTGAGTTTATCATTTAATCACAGAAACTACAAATATATTGCTATAAGTTTGATTGAAACAGAAAAAGGTGATTTCACACCTGAGAAATATATTCACAGTTTGCCTCAGAAAAACCACACCCCTTTAATAAAAAATAATAATAACAAAATTAAAAAACTTTCTTTTTCACATAAGATGTACCAATGAAATAATCTTGCATCTTTGGCTCTACGTCAAGTCTAGTCCAACTTGGACATCTCCATCTTGGTTTTAAACTCCTGTTGGGGGGCAACAGAATATTTTAGAGTACAGTGCTACTGTGGAACATCTGACTGAGAGCCTATAATGGATAAAAATGTGACCATGATCATGAGACACAGGAAAAACAGGCACTTTACCTCCTCCTTATCCATCACAGGCAACGCTCTGTAAAAAAGGAAGTGCTCCACTGAATTACATGTACAACAAATAAGTTCACTGCCTCTAGAGAACAAGATGGCATGCTGCAAAAGAAATTCTGCAGAAGCTGCACTAAACTTAGTGTGTTTTTGTAATATTTTAGAAACTAGTGTAATAATCAAATATTTGAAAGAAAATTTGAGCTATCAAATGTCAAACCATGCTAGAGGCTATTTAACCACAACTAAATGTAAATTCACTGATTTCTGCATGATCAAACATTTCAGCCAATGAGTTATGCAGAACTGCTGACTAATACTTGGAATTCCCTATCAAAAACAGAACACATCTTTTTAAAGGAAAAGTGAGAAAACTCATGAACTTTTATAGCTTCTTCAGGCAGTATATTGTGCTGGTTTTATCTTACAAAGTATTGGATGCATTTTCTTATAATAATGTCAGAGCATGACATTTAAACTCACATAGCTACAGTTGTAGGTATGTTATCTTCCACCCATTTCATGTCATCACCTTGGGAACCCTATAAGATATGCAGGATGAGAAGAAAAAAAAATAAATCGCACTATCACACTTGCTCACACTAAATACAGTGCAAGTTTTCTTAAATAATCCATACAGACTGATATTCAGAAGTGGTCAAATTTGGATTTAATGTGGTCCTCAGCTGCATTATCCTCACCTCTTTGCTGAGGAGTGCTTGGCTGGCATGTGCATCTGACTTTGGCCCTCTTATTTTCATTCCCTCTGAAAATACACAAGTTTTCAAATACAGTTAGAATTTTTTTTAAATTGCAGGCAGTATTGTTTATTCCACAATTTAAAAGCAGAATGCAGTCAATGCCACTCTGAACAAAAGGAACAGCTGAGTAGGGGCTGAAATCAAACTTATGGCAACATATTTGTAGTTGATTAAATGATAATCTCAGTGTATGAGGTAATCTTACCAAATGCTTCATTAATCATAGGCTCTTTTGCTTCATCGTCCTCATCATCAATGAGTGGAGAATGAGAAAATCTAATCAGAGATGAATGTCTGTAAATATACTGAATACACTGAATATTATTTTCAATTTTCCCATTAATTTATATAATTAAAAATGGTTACACTCCTTGGACTGCCTCTGAGATCAGAGTGCAAGTACTGGTGCTAGTTCATTTTAAAAGTTATTGTTATTGGAGTGCCTTGCAAATATGATCAGAATTTAAACAAAAACTATTTAAAACCTTTGACTATTAATAGAGGGTCGTAGCAGCACCATGATGACCAGCAAGATGGTGGAGAAGAGCAGCCTCCAGAAAGCATCAGCCACCCAAAGTTCTCTCCAACCCTGATAAACCCCAAATAACTGTGATTAATTTAAAAAAAAAAAATGTATATATATATATATATATATATATATATATATATATATATAGATATATATATAGATAGATAGATAGATAGATGCTATACAAGTATACAAACACAGAATATACAGCAATTTTTATATTGCTTAAGAAAATGCCCTACTCACTGACTGACAGTCCACAAACTTGAATTGTCGGATCATCCACATGATGAATATGACAGACGCTGTATTTGAATACCATTGAGCATAATAGAGTAGAACATTAGTATAATGTATTAGTATAATGAAAATTACATATCTGTCTATATCATATTCTCTTGAAGTTCAAACTAGGCATGAGTTAAGTAATTTAAGATGCTGCTTCATTAATTAGTGTTTTTGGGGAAAAAAAGCTTGAGAAGACCCAAGAAAGTTTAATTTAATGTCATTTTTTAAGTCATATTGAATAATTTTAGATTTTTGTTCCAGTTTACTGTGTGCAATTTTCAGAGCAAGTAAGTAAGCAGTTAAACAGTAATTCATATAATACTTTACAGGCACAAGTATTGAATATGAATAAGAATATGAAATTTGCCATGAACTCACATCAATATACTGTACATTAGCACACAGTTCTCATCAACACGCACACATATACATACATACTAATGTACAGTATATTGATGTGAGTACATGGTAAATTTCATATTAATATATGAATAAATAATACACACACACACACACAAAGTCCTTACCCAGCACAGAGAATATGAGTGTGTTGGTAAAATGCCGGTATAATGAGAGCTTCACCTCATTTCTGCGTAGTTTCAGAAGCTGAGTTGTATGAGACAAACTGATGAATATGTGCAATCCAACTATTAAGGAATTTGTCAGATCCACTCTCTACCAGGTGATGGAAGCAATAATGAAAATGTGGTCATATTTTGAATTAGATAAAAACCTTATTGAACAATCATTTCAGTAAGACCACAGAAATGTAGCCTAAATTAAAACTGTGGCTTGTGACATTTAGGCATGACTAGCACAGAAAAATAGTGATGAACAAAAGTGGCTACAAAATAAATCAACAGATGTTGCAGTCACTTTTTTTTTTTTTTTCATCAGTATGCTTATGTCTACATTATGATGTCAGAACAGGCACAGAAATGTGCAAAGGGCAGCCATGAAATACTTTACAACTATTTATCTAGACAGCAATTATAACATATATAAAAGCAAAAACAGATTTCAGGTTTCCCTGAGAAAAACAAAACCTTCAGATGCTCAAGTCCCTCTATATAAAATTATGTAGTATTTGCTTATATTTCTGTGCAAACAAAATAATCTGTAGATTCATTAAAATATTTAGTTCAATGTCAATGCTATAGTTATGCTGTATTGGTTAGGGAATAATGATGAGATAAGTTCTCTACATGTTCAGTATAGACATCAGTTGTAAATGAATAAGATCAACAATGGTCAACAATGCTTACAAAATGATTGATGAAGACTAAGTATCTTTGAAATGGTGGGAGGCACAGCAGGTAAAAAAAAAAAAGTTTTGATTATTGGACATTATTTGAGTTTTTTTTGTTTGATTTTGATTATTTTTAGTCAATGGTGTTTTGAATATTTAGATGTGAGACACGTGAAAAAGGAGGGCTGACAGTATATTCAAAATAGAACAGGATAAATAATAGAAAAGTGTTAGTAACATCCTGGTGCATTCCAACCTTATGGATTTGTGAAATTCCACTAGCAGCAATAGACTTAACTTAATGAGCGATTAAGTAGCAAGATAATGCATAATACCTGTAAATACTGAGGGGAGAGGTCTGAAATTAATCAAGCTATCATAAAGCTAAAGTTACAGCTAATATTGTATTGAACAGAAAATATTTACATCCGTTTATACCATTTATGTAATCCTTTGCACACTACTATATCTGCATTGAAAAATAACTGAAGCCTTGCTAAAGAAAACGGCTGTATATTAATATGCCCATACGTTTTTTGGCCTATTGGCTATTTCTGTGGGTGTATATACAAATATTTGGTTATTTTTAAAGACAAATATTGACAGTAATATTTGGTGGAAATACATATTGGCCAAGACAGGCCGTTTCTTGCCCAAAGGATATCCAACATATGACACAGGAATCAATAAGAGAGAGAGTGAGATTAGCGATAACAGCCACTGTGCCATTGAAACCCTGTACAAACAGAAAACGAAAGTTAGAACATAGAGACACATTTACATTCACAGCATTCATTCATTGTCTACAAAACCATATCCAGGTCAGGGTCATGGTAGCTCTGGAGCCTACACAGAATCACTAGGTGCAAGGCAAGAACACACCCTGGAGGGGGTGCCAGTCCTTCACAGAGAGAGATATACACTCACACATATGGACAATTTTGAGCTGCCAATCCACCAACGTGTGTTTGACTGAAAGCATCTGGGGAAACCCACGCAGACATGGGAAGAACACACCAAACTCCTCACAAACCGTCACCTGGTGCAGGACTCAAACCCCCAACCCCAGATCCCTGGAGCTGTGTGACAGCAACACAGCCTGCTGTGCAACTGTGCCGCCCCATTCACAGCATGTTCATAAAAATCTAACCATTCATTAGACAGGATTTATAAACATTATTCAAATACAGAAGTCAAAGCTACTCACCCCTTTTACCCTGAGGACACCCTCTACTGAGGAGAAGAATAGAAAAAGCAAGGCTACAACTACCAGCCTGGGTACTGTAGTCCCCAGCCTAGGTCTGAGAAAGAGATGGGGATGGGGTAAATATTCAGTAGCAGACATAATAACTGAATGGATACTTACTTTTTCAGCAATAAAATCATAATGCAGCAACAAAAAGCAGCTTTGAAGAAGGTGGTTTCATGGGATATTTAGACACTAAACTGACCAAACTAGGATTATCTCAGTGACATGTAATTACCTAAGATTAACATACTTTGAATAATGGGCAGCACTCACCTGACAATGCCATAGCCTAGACTGACTATGATCACCAAGACTCGAGCTAAAGATCTTTTCAAAGCAGACAGCAGCTCACCAAAGATCACAGCATTTTGGTCTAAACATTATGAGACAAATGAAAGGCAGATAAATTAAAATAAATAAATTCATGAAAAAAATTACACAATATATGGTTGACATAAATTTGACAATACATTTTATACACTTAAAATGAAAAGGACCAACTTGGGCAAATGGATATACATGTTTTGATCTGAATATGATTATTTAGACATGCAGTATACAGTTACATTCTAATTTAAAGATAAGATTTATAAGGATATAAGCTTTATTAATTGTATATTACTACTATAACTATAAGCAGGTTAGTCCCACTGAGATCACTGATATATATCATACCAATGTCCAAACCACACTTCACTATTAAACTTTTGCTTTATTAATACCACTGAATCATAGGGAACCAGATGTTGAGAGTTAAAACACTGACCACAGTCTCCAGTATAACGGACGCTCTGATACTCAGAGTACAAGACAGCCTTCTCCAGCATGCCCAGGATGATAACAGCACCAATCCAAAACTGAATCCTGAGAAGGTCTTGCCAATAGCAGACCAACCAAAAGAGCCACAAAACTCCAAACAGCACGTACACAATGCACATGACCATGAAGAACTGGAAGAAACAATCAGGCATCAACACTGGCTTTTAAGCCTCAATAGCGCATATAAAAAAAAGAAAAGGATATATATGATTTCTCCCTTACAATAAATTTATGAGTAATAAGCCACAATAAGTATGGTATACAAAATTTGCTAACACACAAAGAAAGACAAGGTACGTTCTACCGATTAACAATGGTATGGTATTAAATATAGTTGTATTGGAAGGGATATTATATATATATATATATATATATATCCTCGTGGGGGATGCGTTCCAAGACCATCCGCGAAAAACTAATTTCCGCGAAGTAGAGGACAGATATTTATGTATTTAACGAGTTTTTGGACTTTTAAACCCCTCCCTGTACTGTTAACATCACACCCTTTGCATTAAACAGTCATTCTATAATGTTTTTCAGCTGGAACTACATGTGATATCCTACCAGTTTCTTTAATAGAGTAATTCCTAAACTGTGATTTAGCTTAAGTAAATTTCACTTGGATATGGACATGAACAATACATGCACTGTACGCAAGAAATGCTTGTAAATGATATATTTTGTCACCTACAGGCCTAGTGTAATACATGTAAATAATAAAAATGCCCCCTTGAAAAAAACCCACAAAGTAGCAAATCTGCAAAAATGAACCAAAAAGTAGCAAAGGATTACTGTGTGTATATATATATTATATTTATGTTGTCATGTGTGCTTTTAATTCGAATACTTTAATAATAATTCCCATTTAGACAACATTCAGACAATACTTACCATCATTAGAGGCCAATCTACAGGTGAGGCATACTCACGAGGACCCTTCATTTCTATGGTCACTGCAAACAGACAAAAATGAAGAAAACTTAAAAATAACAGAAGCTGCTGGTGTTGTCATTACAATGGATTAGCCAGCGCAAGGATGATGGAATATGTTTACAAGCAATTGGATTGTGAGATGCAGAAAAGGCAACCAACAACTAATACTGGATTGGAAATATTTTCTGCATTCAATTGTTACAGATTTTTCACAATATTTTACATACTGAAACATGTAATGTTGCTGTGACACATTTCTAAAGTCCATGTTGATCCAACCTCAGGTAACTTGGGTGTTTCCTCCCAATTTAACTCCAGGTGTTTTGCTTTCCTCCCTCAATCCCAAAACTCATGCTGGTAGGTGGATTGGTTATTCAAGAATGTCTATAGATGTATGCATGTATGTATGTATGTATGTATGTATGTGAGAGAGCGAGTGAGTGAGTGGTGCCCTGTGATGGTCTGGGGTCCTGTCCAGAGTGTGTTCCTGCCTTGTGTCCAATGGTTCTGGGTAGGCTGCACACCCAGATATGAGGACTATGATTTATATGTTTTTATCCAACAACCTAAAAGTGTTAAAGCCCAACACGAGAAGTTAAGGAGGAAATACAGTCTTTTCACTTTTGAGCCCATATAAAGGGAGGTTTCAAGGCACATCATACTTTTACATCAATTGCTTGCATCAGTTTAAAAACTAATTAAAAAGCTTCCCCCTACTCCTACTGGAAATAATTCAAATGCAAAATCCATATTACACACACTGTGAAAACAGAGCTCTGTTGATGTAGACACAAATGCTGTCCGCAATGTCTTTGTTACAATTCTTGTTCATGGAAAGACATTCTAAACTGTCACCGTGGTGGTA
Organism: Hoplias malabaricus; assembly: GCF_029633855.1. Lineage (NCBI taxonomy): Eukaryota > Metazoa > Chordata > Actinopteri > Characiformes > Erythrinidae > Hoplias > Hoplias malabaricus. The sequence continues at coordinate 61,601,695 of NC_089800.1, forward strand.
CATATTCTTACATATTTGAATTCTTACATTTTAATTGCTGCATTAGTTTTCACCAATGAAACAGTTAAACATATTGCAAAAATTTCTATTAGACTTTTTTTTTCTATTAGACTTAGTGTATGAAGCTTTCATAAACTGTTGATCAACTATTTCTCTAAAATGGCTCAGAGTTGTAAGAATGCATAATGTAAGTGTAAGGAGGCAACACTGAGGAAGATTCAGAAGAGCATGTTGTCATGGTCCTGATTAATTAAGGACAACCATTCTAGACCACGTAACCAATCATGGCTTTTCAATGGCTGAGGTTGGTCAAAGAGTGCACCGAAATATTGAACATTACAACAGTTGTGTCCTCAATCATTCACACAGTTCAGAGAGAATTAAGGTTAATCCAATAAAAATTATCTGTACCACAAAGGACGGCAAGACTATCTCACAGTGCTCATAGAGAACACATCGAAAAAAAAGCATTACCTCACCTTCTTAGATACACTCTACAGGAATCTCATCTCTGATGATAAGAGGTTTCTGAATCAAAGTGATTTACCATAATACTGTGTGTTTCTGTTACTCAGACACATCAGGCAATAGCTTACGACCCTCTGCAGGATGTTGATGAAATTTCTCCCACTGTGTTCATCATTCCTTAACCCAACTGAGCAATTCTACACTGCATGGACAGGGCAGGTTTATGAAAACCAGCCCCATACTCAGATGACTCTGAGTCATCCGAGTATGGGGCAATGGAACTGCAATTGAAGCAGTATGTGAGGACATCACAGCAGACTCCTGCAGTGGCTGCATAAGACATTCCTAAAGATTCTTTCTGCACTGCAAGGGAAGATGTATTTTGTGATGTGAATAAGAATGTGGGGCCTGACAGGCAAGTCATGAGCTGTATAAAACTGCACTGTAATTCCCCATACAGTGCTGCATGTACAGATTACCCTAATGGGTGTTTTCCATATTCATTTTATATGAACATTTCGGATTTATATTTTTTTCCTTTGGGGCTACAGAGTGTTCTTTAAACAGCCTTTTCTTTCTTATCCGAATGGCAATGACATGGACTGTAAACAAATAACAGAACAAAGTGTAAAAGCATGAATGTGGAATCCTGTTCAGTCTTTTGAAATCAATCTTATAAAAACAGACATGTGTTTCTTTGTACTGTTGAGATTGACGTGCCACACGGATGTGCAGTGCCCTTACAGACTATACTTATATATTTACAAGTAGATTGTATTTGGACTACGTTGTTGGTAATAAATGACACCAAATACCGGCACTCTGATGACATAATTACCGGGACATGAATTAAAGTAAACCTCTATGACTGTAGGGAACGGCAATTCTCTCTGATTTGGTTACATTCAGAATCTCTGAACCTTTAAAGGTGGAATGGTGTGTTTGAGAAAAAGAAATTACTGCTATTTGTATGTGGCTGAAGTTTAACTTGTCTGCAAGTTTTATTTACTGTTTGATTTACTACAGAAATATGTTTGTAACCCTAATTGTTCAGTTTTGTAGCACTTTTAGTCTTTACTTTCATGTTCATTTAGAAGGCTCCTGAATTTAAAATGGGTTCCTACCTAAATAATATAAAACAGCAAAAATAAGTCAAAATCTCCCACATATGGAGCAGCTATTTCCTTATCTCTTTTCATGATTATTAATGTTGTGAGGGCTCTTTGTTATTTTTCTTCTGTAAGCAGAGAGAGAGGAAGCTTAACATGTATGATCAAGCCACTATTTTTTTTACTCCTACTCACACCAGGGACTCAAACACGTTAGAATGGTTTCCAGAGCACAAACAGAATAGAGAGATAGCAAATGGTGAGGAAAAATCTAAATTTTAAATAATAATTTAAAAAAAAAGCTGTAAAATAACTGTTTGATTACAATACTGATTAATATAAATTACAGTATGTGTGTTTTGATAGGCTGTATTGTGAAAAAATCTGAGCTTCTGCTTTAACTGTGTAATTCTGTATGTGCCCTTTACTTGTAATTGGAAAGAACTCATGTGAATCGCTGGATACAATCTTTTCCGTCGTCTTTCTGTCCCCTTTACTGTCATCACAATGTGTTACTGGTTGAAGCTTCACCATAAACACGTAGGGGCTATTGGACCACGATTTGGCAACTTCACCAGGAGCCTGAAGGGGACAAAATGAAAAACACACAACAAATACTGTCCCACAACAAAACTGATTGTATTTAGATATAATTTAGATACTTTAGATAGTGTAGGACAACAATAAACAAAAAGTAAACATAAAATAAAAAAAAAAAATATTTGGACTATTTAATCATTTTAATTCAAACATTCCCAAAACAATGACTATCACACCACTGGGACTGAAATGAACAAATGGCGCACAAAAAAAAAAAAAAAAATAATAATCTTACTGGTTTGCCAGGTACTGGTATTGCTTGTTTGGTATTATTTCCTTCCTACAAGCAAAAATTGTACAGAACAACTGTAAAATCAAGTCTGGACGGCATACTATTTTTGTCATGTACATAGTAATTAGTATTAAATATATCCACACCACCAGAAGTTATGAAAATTTTTAACTTACTACAAAATTTGCTTAAATCTACAAAGGTATTAAGGTATTTGCATTATGATTTGTAAACTCGCTGTGAAATGTTGTACAAACAATATCAAACCAATGAGGTGCTTACATGAGAACCCTTGAGAGGCAAAACTGGCTTAAATTCGTCATAATAACCCTGCGAAATCAACAAAAATTCAGTTATAACACAGGCTGTATCTGTATGCAATAAACCATTGTACATTTTTCTGTTCAACTATATACCAAAAATACACCATGCATTAAAGTCATGAGTTTTTAAACAGTAATTATACACTGCCTTGACCAATATATTACTCACTGTAATATTCTGCACTTATTGTCTGCAGGTATTATTTGGATGATGAATCTTTCTAAGCACTGCAGTGACCGTGAACATTACGTGATAGTGCTTTATATACTGGCATGAGTGGGTAAGATTCAGTGGTGCTGCTGGGGTTTTTAAACACTGTACACACTCACTGCTCAGGTAGGTCCACCTTATAGATGTAAAGGCAGGTAGAGTAGCTCATCTGTTGCTGTACAAATTGTTTTAGTCACCTTCTAATCCATCACCGATGGATACAGGACACCGCTTAAAGGACATGTCTGGCTGGATAATCTGGGAATATTCTCACTTCTAGCAACACAACATACACACACTCCACAGCTGTGTCAGAGTCACTGCAGTGCTGAGAATGATCCACTTATGACCTGTGTTGTTCCTGACCACTGAATACCAGTGTGAAACATGGACAACAAAGTATGCAGAACAACGGGTGGTATGGTTGTATGGTTCACTTCAGTGAAGAAAGTTCCACTTCTGCACTTTTGCTGGGAGGTTTTATCCCCCTCTAACCAGAGGTTGCTGCAGAATGGGTGATTTTATACTGCATACATTTCTCTGTTTTGTGTATATTACATAGATTCGTTTACAATTTTTTTTTATTTTGGACATATAACATGCTTAATTCCACATTCATCACATTTTGGGGTACAGTTGTATAAGAAATATGCATAGTCTCCTCTCTACCAAACAGCAGATGTGTGGTGAGTGAACTGGTGCTGACTGGCTGCCATCATATTATCTGCATGGATGTTGCACATTGGTGGTGTTTGAGACTACTTCTTAGTGTTCCAAAGAATGAAAACTTTATTAGTGTCATAAAAAAGTCATCATCCTAAAACCTAAGTATAATTCAAAGCTGGGTAATGACCATTTTAAAAGAATATTGAGTTACAATGAAAAACCTAACCAACACAAACCTTTGGTGTGAACAGAGATGAGCATTCCTGAAAGCAGATGTCGCCCTGACTGTAAAAACCAGTCCTGTCCTCCTTCACTTCATCCTGATCAAACCATTTCAGGAATTTACTGTCCTACAGGGGAAAGAAGTGAGACTTAGTAGGATGTTATTTTACAGAATTGCCAGCATCAGAAACTCAGAAAATTAGATTCACTTGCTGTAGATCATTTGTCGAGTTAAGGCAGTATTTACAGGGTACAAAAAAAAGCTGTTTTTCTAACTCTAGTGTACAGCATTTATTTTTGCTGAGTTTAACAGGTTGGACAATTGAACATATAACTTAAAATGTGCCAAACTTTTGTGCATCTCTCACATCTCAATTCTTTCCCTTAACGTTAAATTCAGCAATTAAACAGAGACTTTGTATGAAAATGTGCAGAAGGTTGTTCTCTGTGGAGGATGTTTGCTTCTTCAGCTTACAAAAACAACAAAATGTATTTATACTTTAAGTGATTGAACGTGTGACACTTAGGCCTATTCTTCACACTAATCAAGTTTTAGTCTATAGAAATCCATGAAAATTAACAGATGTATCTAAATATCTACATCCTGTTTTCTGTGAGAACAGTCCATTTAAATCTTTTAAATATTGTTCAGATTAACTTCTCATTGGTATTTTTGAAATCGCTTACTGATAAATGAATGGCTAGCAGAAATAAAAACACACTAAATCAATACCTGTTTGTTAATGTGTGCAGAAGTCGACAAAGATCTACAAATTATACAGACAATTGTAATAAAATCCCATCCATTTATTGCTACTTTTATTTAATTTAAGACGGAGTAAGCATACTGTCACAATAGGAGATGCAGCTATGCTCTTCTTAAGCCCAGAGGCATTATGTTCTCATTGGGTCTAGATATACAAAATTAGCCTAATATGCATTTCAGTTTAATTATCTTTTTTTGTTTTTATTATTAGGACAGACAAAATTTTGACCACAGGCTAAGCTCAATATCTTTAAGCCAAATCATGTGGGGGTCATGGTCACTACTGAAGTGTTTAAATATTTGATTAAGACACACCCAGAATATGTGTTCTGCTCAACCGGTTCCTGACTGAGGATTTAAAAAGCTTGGGCTTATGTCTATTAATATGAGATACTTTATAATATGCTGTTTACCACATCACTCAAATCCTAATGCATATTTTATGGCAGTTGTGTGATTTTTGGGCTTGCTCAGATCCTGCACATACAGGCATTCTTGTCTCTTTCACGTCTAGTTTTAAACGCTTTTCATTAAACTATTTGTTTAAATAATGTAAATGTTTACAAATGTGTGTTTAAATATGTGTGCTTGTCTTGCCTGTTCAGTGTTACATGTGATACATTCCTACACTCAGTAAGACAAATTGTATGTATGTAACATAACTGGAGAATTAAAGTTATTCTCATTCTGATGCATAATACTTACAGGGCTGTCGAATACCTCATTATAGCAGTGAGAGGAACGAAGGTACCAGCTAACCTTAAACGGGTCAATCTTGTTACAGGCTGTCACATTTCCAACTACACCAATTCAAAGGAAGAATTAAAAGCTGGAATATAATGTACTGGTTTGAAAGCAAGCCAAAAATTAAACAAAATAAAACAGTTATTGACTTTTTAAGGCCATAGTCAGAATACTTGGGTATGACATTTTGTTTCACACAGTAAGTGCAGTCAAAAAATAATAAAATCTTTACATTTTGATAAGGTTCTTTTTTATTATTATGAGTACTAATGTAGATAAATCAGAAGAATACTAAAGGTAAAACATAAGAATTGTTTTGTTTAAAAAAATCATATTGTTCAAAGATTATGTGCATAACTCACATTTCATGGAGACTGAGGTGCTGGCATATAAGGTTTTACGAATAACAAGTTCTCTGTGCTAAAAACAAATGAATAGGAATGCATTTTTATTACATTTTATACAAGTGCTTTATATTTAAGAAAGTTTCAGCATTGATAATTCAGTCTTGTTTATTTACACACAAATGTTTCAAACAAAATTCACAAAATAAATCTTCTGGATCACAGTGGTCTTTCAGTTAAAAATAAATGTATTATTGTATAATGATTTAACTACTCCACAAGTTTAAACTTGTATGACTCTGCAAAAAAGGGAAGGATGTTTCAGAATAAGGAACATTTTTGTGAATGATTCAGATATGAATAAAACTATTACTGAAAGACTTTTATTTAAAACATGGTCATCAAATAATACAAGCAGAATGTTGTTTGGAATGTACTATGAGCCAAAAAACAAACAAAACAAACAACACCGGACCCATATATATATATAAACCCTATAAAAATGAACTGACTTTTCTCTGCTTTTTGGCAACTGGTAAACGGTGAAGAGCACTCACAACTTAAAGTGCTTTCGCTGTTTCCATAAGCAGCACTTATCACACAAACAGGTAATTACAGAAACATGCAGTTTGCAGGTTAGTGCAGGTTCAGGTACAACAAAGCTGCAAGCAGGGGATATTCTGGAATTCTGTGACACTACATGTTGCACTGAGACTACTGGGAACCAAATCTAGCTGATGGGTAAACTGTGCAGAACTTGAAACAGTTTACCAGCTAATTACCAAGCTCCTGCTAAACAGAATGAGATGTGTTACGATAGAACAATGAACGGTACTGTGCAGTGAACCTCAATGACTTGAACTTCACTCATAGTCTGACATAATCACATTACTCCGGTAAAGTTGGTTTCATATTCGCATATTCAGATTTCTTTCTTCAATAGCTCTCAAACGGTACATGCAAATGACTTAATACTTGCAAAGTATTGTTTTTGGGATCCAAGACAAGCAACTACAATTCAGTTTATGTCAGAAATGTTTGCCATTTAAAAAACACGAAATATATATTTTTTCTATGGGCTGACGCCATCTCCGCGAGAGCTAAGGGACCGTTTACAAACTACACTACACAGTAAAAACGAAGGTGATGAACCTCACACATGATGTATACTACATCTCTTACCTTGATAAATTTAACCATTACTGGCCTGTAGTGATGTGTTTTTGAGAATACATTTCAATAGTTTTTGATACTTTGATGATACTCTTTCTAAACAAGTTGTATTTAATCAAGTACAACCCACATGACATACTACACCTCTTATTTTGGCAAATTTAACCATTACTGGCCCGTGGTGATACATTTTTCATTATAAATTCCAACAGCTTTTGAACATTTGATGATATTGTTTCAAAACAAGTTATATTTAATCAAATGCCACCGACATGACATAGTACACTTCTTATTTTGATCAATTTAACAATTGCTGGCCCGTGGTGATGGGTTTTTGAAAGTATATTTTAATAGCTTTTGAACCTTTGATGATATTGTTTCTAAACAAGTTGTATTTGATAAAGTGCCACCCACATGACATACTACACCTCTTATTTTGGTCAATTTAACCATTACTGGCCCGTGGTGATATATTTTTCATTACAAATTTCAATAGCTTTTGGACCTTTGATGATATTGTTTCTAAACAATTTGCATTTGATCAAGTGCAACCCACATGACATACTACACCTCTAATTTTGGTCAATTTAACCATTGCTGGCCTGTGGTGAAATATTATTCATTACAAATTTCAATAGATTTTGAACCTTTGATAATATTTTTTTCTAAACAAGTTGTATTTGATCAAGTGCCACCCACATGACATACTACACCTCTTATTTTGGTAAATTTAACCATTGCTGACCCGTGGTGATGGCTTTTTGAGAATACATTTCAATAGCTTTTGAAGCTTTGATGAAATTATTTCAAAACAAGTTGTATTGGATCATGTGAAACCCACATGACATACTACACCTCTTATTTTGGTCAATTTAATGATAATATTAAGGCAATCCAAATGAAACCAGCGCTGTCTTCTTTCACAGTTGTTACTGTAATGGGTTATGGGCAATTGTAAAGGCGTTGGTATCTAAGAAACAAACACAGCAAATGCTTGTGAGAATAAGTTTTTGGCCAAATGTTTGCTGATACACCATAGCAGCCAACTTGTAAAACTTTAGCAATTACATACAGCCTTTACAAATGCCTAGCAAATATTTTCAATAACCCATTACAGCAACAACTGTGACAGATGTCAGCGCTGGTTTCATTTGGATTGCCTTAATATTATCATCCCTGCAAAACATGTCCATTGGTTTTGTGTGCTGTGTCATAAACAAGACTGAGACTGCACAGGAATACTCTGACATACTTGTCTTTTTTGGGATATCAAAATAACAAACTGTGAGCATAAAGCAAGTGTGTCTGTAAAGGGCCATTGTGGACCTAGGACATTGTCCAAAACAAGTAGCAACACATTTGATCCTATGCGTTAAATAAGGTAACCTCTGCTTTCTGGGAATGTCTGCTCTGGTTTTCTTTAAATGTATCCTGTGGATACACCAACCTTTTGCATACACCTAAAGTATGTAGAAAACTGGCACATGTTATGTCTCTCATGAGTGAAGTCAGACAATTTACTTAATTTTTACATTGAAAGTAATTTTTTTGGATTGTAACTATTGATGTAGTTTTGTGTGTATATAAGTACATAAATATTCTGCCAAATATTGACAGTTGGTCAATAAAAATATTTAAAAGAACTGTTAAAAAATGTTGCCTACCCTGCCGTTGCTTCATTCAAACAGCTACATGTTATTTCGGAGCAATTTCATTAAACATTGAAAATCAATTGAAATTTATTCTCAAAAATTTATCACCACGGGCCAGCAATGGTTAAATTGACAAAAACAAGAGGTGTAGTACGTCATGTGGGTGGCACTTGATCAAATACAATTTGTTTAGAAACAATATCATCAAATGTTCAAAATCTATTGAAATCTGTAATGAAAAATATATCGTCATGGGCCAGTAATGATTAAATTGACCAAAATAAGAAGTGTAGTATGTCATGTGGGTGGCACTTTAACAAATACAACTTGTTTAGAAACAATATCATCAAAGGTTCAAAAGCTATTGAAATGTATTTTCAAAAACCCATCACCACGGGCCAGCAATGGTTAAATTGACCAAAATAAGAGGTGTACTATGTCATGTCGGTGGCATTTGATTAAATATAACTTGTTTTGAAACAATATCATCGAATGTTCAAAAGCTATTGGAATTTGTAATGAAAAATGTATCACCACGGGCCAGTAATGGTTAAATTTGCTAAAATAAGAGGTGTAGTATGTCATGTGGGTTGTACTTGATTAAATACAACTTGTTTAGAAACAATATCATCAAAGTATCAAATACTATTGAAATGTATTCTCAAAAACACATCACCACGGGCCAGTAATGGTTAAATTTATCAAGGTAAGAGATGTAGTATACATCATGTGTGAGGTTCATCATCTTCGTTTTTACTGTGTAGTGTAGTTTGTAAACGGTCCCTTAGCTCTCGCGGAGATGGCGGCAGCCCATAGAAAAAATATATATTTCGTGTTTTTTAAATGGCAAACATTTCTGACATAAACTGAGTTGTAGTTGCTTGTCTTGGATCCCAAAAACAATACTTTGCAAGTATTAAGTCATTTGCATGTACCGTTTGAGAGCTATTGAAGAAAGAAATCTGAATATGCGAATATGAAACCAACTTTACCGGAGTAATCACATTTATTGAGGTTAGAATCCTCTAATTGTCTTTAACACGACATCCAGTTTTTGGTGTCTTTCTTCTTACTGTCTAAGTATTAACGACTCTAAACATGGTAGAAACTCTATACAGTGCCACATGGAAAGAGTGCTGACGGACCAAGACCGTGTTTGTTAATAGACTGAAGTAGCAACGAGCAAACTAGCAGAACTTAAGTATTCAAAAGTACTCCCAGCTAATGGTTTTATATGCGCAACTCGGCACCTACCTTATCAATGTCTACATGCCAAACGGAAACCTCCAACCCAAATACAAGGCATAATAATGAGAAGAGTATAGAAGAGAAAAACACCGAAGCGTATGTCATCTTAAGGCAGAGAAGCACTGTCGGTAAAGGGCCGCCTCCCGTCACCAACCCAATTCACCTGAGGGGCGGGGCCAACACTCGTGGACAACCCGCCCTGATCCAATCAGAGAGCATACATTTTCAAACAGAGGAAATTAAATGACGTTAACACCCTGAACTGCGGCCACCCTGTGGTTATACAGCTTCCTCTGCAACGAGGAACTGGGCATTTTTTTTTTTGTTTTTTTAAAGGAAACTCAGTTTCCTTTACCATCACTCACATGCTGCCTGAAACCAGATAGGACTGTTGTGTCCATGATACATATTACATTCATTATCTGTAAACGCTTATCCAGTTCAGGGTCGCAGTGGCTCCAGAGCCTACCTGGAATCATTGGGCACAAGGCGGGATTACACCCTGGAGGGGGCGCCAGTCCTTCACAGGGCAACACACACACACTCACACCTACCAACGTGTGTTTTTGGACTGTGGGAAACTGGAGCACCCGGAGGAAACCCACGCGGACACGGGGAGAACACACCAACTCTTCACAAACAGTCACGGAGCGGGAATCGAACCCACAACCTCCAGGCCCCTGGAGCTGTGTGACTGCGACACTATCTGCTGTGCCACCGTGCCGCCCTACATGTTACAGCATATACAAAATATTATTCAAGATTTGATCATTTAATTATACTTTGCCTCATATGGAGGTATATTTGGTGCAAAACCCCTGAGCACCCGTGACAGTGAAATTTGTAGTTGTTGAAAATAGTCACATATGTACAGTAAATCTGAAGTTACAAAAAACCTCTTCAGGAATTACAAACCTGTAGATTTTTTTTTCTCCCACAAATACAACTTAACAGTTACACCTTTACAAATTCTTAATTGCAGGTGCACCCCAGCTAGCAAGATAGATCTGGGCCGATTCTGCCTCAGGCTAGGCACTGTCGGCTGGCTGCCGTCTCGGCGTGAATGCAGCACCTTGTATCTGGCCCACTTCCGGCTGCACGTTGGCACTGTCGGCTAGCGAGGCGATTTCCATTGCAGTTAGCACACTACACTGATCACAGCATTTTATTAAATACTGCATATTAATCGTAGGGCGGCACGGTGGCGCAGCAGGTAGTGTGGCAGTCACACAGCTCCAGGGGCCTGGAGGATGTGGGTTCGATTCCCGCTCCGGGTGACTGTCTGTGAGGAGTTGGTGTGTTCTCCCCGTGTCCGTGTGGGTTTCCTCCGGGTGCTCCGGTTTCCTCCCACAGTCCAAAAACACACGTTGGTAGGTGGATTGGTGACTCAAAAGTGTCCGTAGGTGTGAGTGTGTGAGTGAATGTGTGTGTGTCTGTGTTGCCCTGTGAAGGACTGGCGTCCCCTCCAGGGTGTGTTCCCGCCTTGCGCCCAATGATTCCAGGTAGGCTCTGGACCCCCCGCGACCCTAAATTGGATAAGCGGTTACAGATAATGGATGGATGGATGGATTATTTTAACTTGTTGAATGCCATACAGTTAAGCTTTGTCAATATTGTAATATTTTAGAAAATTGATGTAATGACTGAGACATGAACGACAGAAATGATTATGATAAACAGGGTTAATATGGAGACAGTGTCGTGTTGAAGGGAGGTGATTGTTATTTAAGTTTTTGAAGATGACTGGACTAAAACGACAGCTTTAAAATGAATGAACTCTGAATGAGAAACCGGAGGGTGGCAGAAGCGAATCGCTGTAAAATCACAGAAGAAGAAGATTCGCGCTCTTTTCTGTCACCGCGGAGCGCGAGCAGCTCTCACCGGCCTCAGGGAACAGCTTCATCTAGTAAGTATTTCAATTTAACCTTATATTTTTGGATACATAATTATTTTGGTAGTTAACATCGTTAACGTTATATACGTTATTCTGTCAATTGCTGTATGTTACGTACGTAATACTGAATCGTTTTTTCAAATGACACACTTTAGCTTAGCTAAGCTAGCTCCTTTTTTCCTTTGACATAGAAAACTTTTAAATGATATGACAATAGCTCTTACATGAGTATTTTAATTTTAGTAATTATGTCTTTCGAAGGCATATTTTATAAGACAATGTTAGCATTTTTGTGGGTCTTTACATCACATTGAACCGCTTCCCTCAGGATAAGGAATAAAATAAGAAATAAAACTGCCTAAACACAAGAAGACATAAAGTGTGGTCAGTGCTGGTTTTTCGTGTAATGTAATGTTTTAAATATAATTCCACTTAAAATAATTCTTTGTTAGGACGTAGCACTGATTTTGGGATGGTGACTAATGGGTTGAAGGAGGTTGTCTTGAAAAAGATAGAAGCCTATTTATTGAGAGAGAAAAAAAAAGAAACAAAAGCGTGTGAAGTAGATTATTTTTGGAGCTGTGAAGTTAGTTAAAATTTTCAAAATTAACTATGAACATTAACTAATTCGTTTTCCTTATGTTAATATGTAAAGACGGACTGCAGCAAGAAAACTAGTGGGGCAGGGACAAATGCAGGTGGGCAGAGAGAAAAGCAGATAGGAGCTTAATTGATGAAATCTTTAGCATCAGTTGTAGCATAATCGTTTGTAAAATAGTTTGTACTAAAATCTGATAATCTTGCAACATTTGAAGTTTGCAGTTTACAGTTTTTCATTAAAGATTTTTAAAGAAAATATATTGAAGTGAACAGAACGTGTACATAATCTCTAGGTGTTTAATTATAGAGCTGGAATTCAACAAGGAGTACAACTGAGGTGACTACACTTGAGCGCTCTTTCACTACACTGCACATCCTGAAGATCCTTGTTGTCCAGGCTGCCAGAGACGAGGATACGGCTGATATTTCCATCATTGTTGAGGGCAGTGAGGTACTGACAAAATGTGACAACACAGCAGAAGCTTGCAAACTGTTGATGGAAAAGTTGTATGCCATGAATCTGAGCCCAAGTGTCAAATGTGTATTTCCACACGTTTGAGGAAACTCAAACTGTTGTAAAGTACCCTTCTGCCACGTAGAACTATTCTCTATTTATTTATTTATTTATTTATTTATTTATTTATTAACTTTTCCAAACCTAGTGTTGAAATATTATTTTTTTTTATTTTAAGAGTTTTCTTATTTGGACTGATGGCCTTAGTGTAGTACATAAATGACATATATTTAAAGAAAAGTCTGAATGTAGAAGGTAGTTCTTAGGGTGTAAAACCAATTATGGAAAACAGCATTTGAATGTTAATTGGATTTAGGAAATCATGACACTGCCAATTTCAAATGCATTTTCTATGTATTGATTTTATGTACTGTTTGTACACATTGCAATTGCTGTATGTTTACATTGTTTCAAGGTTGTGTGAAAAGCAGGTACTGATCTCATTGCACTGAATGTATGTACACTGTCAGAGATTAAAGTCGTGTTCATTTCATACACCCTGTTTCACCTCCAGGACTTTTTTTGTTTTTATGTTTTTTGTTATATGTTATACACATTTCTATAATGAGAAATTACAAACATGTATCTCTCTTTCTGGAGAAGAGAATGCAGTGTACCTTTTAAGGAACAAAACTGGACTTTTAAACACTGTTGTACTTGTACCTTTTATTTTCTGAGTGTAATTTGTTATTTAATAAAGCAGTAATTTCTCCATGAACCTGATTCTATCCTTTTCTGAGGTGTGTGGGTGTGTGTGTGTGGGCGGTTTGTATAGAAATAAAGTATTACAACCGGTAATGAGCCAGATCTGAGCAGAGTCTGGCACTTACGGCGTGCTTCTGGCTCAAACTCAGTCGTGGTCCGGTTATCGCGATTTAATTCTGGCTTGCCGGACTAGGGCCGAGTCATTTGAGCTGCGCCTCAGCCACAACACTCGCCCAGAACTATTGACCCGCGCTACGGCCATACAGCACGGCCGGGACAACGTGGGCCGATTCAGTTTTGCTAGCTGGGAATAAACAAGCACTATTGTCTAGTTTCTAATAATCAGAGACAATTCATTTAGATTTATAGGGTTTTATTTCATTTTGCATTTTCATTTTCTCTGGGTGCTTTTGTGCTCGGTCCTTGGAGCCTCTGGAGATGATTCATTAAAGCATTTAAACATCACTTTGTCCCTTTATTCATGCCTCTCTTTAGACTAAGTTGGTCTGCTAGCTCTGACAGGCTTTATGAGTGGCCAGAAATGTAACGGAGTTTCTTCTGTGGAAAGATTTTACAGAATACTTGTCAGTGCAGATCAGTAAATGTAATGCTGTGAGAAGAGGAAAATGAGAAGAGGGAAGTCTCAACTCACCTGAATCCAAATCTTGCTTGCTTATGGCAGGTTGTTTGCTTTTAAGATCCTCCACTGTTGCTGTTTAGCAGGTTGAAGGCCCCCAACATGTGAGGAAGCTCCTTGGCGAACAGGTCTGAAGGAAAGATTGCTTCTGTCAGTACGCTTAACACTTCACACATGATGAGCAGCACAAGACAATGTTATTGGGCATTGTGTGAGAAATGTTTACTATTCTTATCACAAAATTAATTTTTATTTGTGTTTCATTCGTCTTATAACTCTAGCCTGAATAATCTCCTAAAACACAACCATCATCTGTTAGCATCTTACATTTGTCTTTCTGCTTAGTGCAAATGTAGTGTGTTTGGTCCAGCTGTTTAAAAATTGTACCACTCCTCAACCTGGAGGATTTCTACAGGTTAAATGGCTGCCTGAATACCACATCAAGGAAGAGGTGGCTTTCAGACAGGCAGAAGAGCCACTTGTCTGCTTGTCCTGCCTTCACTTACTGCCTCCTTCGCCAAGTCTCTACAGCCTTTCTTTTGGTTGCAGGCTTCACCTGGCCTCCATCAGGCTTCCTCTGCCTAGCATGGCCCGTATATTTGGGTATCTTGCTCCCTATCATTGTTTGAAAAACATTGAACATTGAGATCAACATTCTTTCAGCATTAATCTTCATTAAAGTCATGAATATACAATTTTGCCATGATTAATACTGGAACTTACCTGGTGCCTCGTAAGCCAAACGGTGTCGACTCATCTCGGCAGCAGCAGGGAAAGGAACATGCCTGAGGGCAGAGGGCTCTGCCAGAAACCTCGAGTCCAGGTTCTCCTTCTGAGATGAACACAAATGAAGTACAGTGAGTCTCTATCCTTAGCTGGTCACTTAAATTTGTCTTTGATCATAAGCACACTTGTCATTATAAAAGCTGTTTAACAGAGTGTCTGAGGTGTCTCACCTTCCTGACATTCTGGCAGATGCACTCCAGCTCAGGCAGCAGGAATTTAGCATGGCGCTCTGCAGCCTTGCACACCAATGCCATCCCTGTTAGTTTTTTAATCCTGTTTCAAAAGCCAGACATTAAAATTGATTAACAAGGCTAGAAATCGATGTACGTATTACTGTATCACTTCAATGCACACTTCCTTCTATCTGCTTCAACTGGCTCGGAAATACCTTTGCACGTCCTGCTTTCTGATGAACTCAGTCACAGTCCTCTTCTGAGCATCAAAGCCTGTCCATCTGGGAATCTTGCTCCCTATATTCACAAAATATTTCTTTTAATGTTTAAAGCATCAAAAGCCTTGTCAGATATACATTACATTTAAGATTAGCTCTAAGTCGTTTACTGGATTGCTGTGGTGTTCACCAAGTTCTCTAAAACTATTGCAGTACCGAAGTGGCCTGGTTCCGTGTAGGTTTACTCACCTAGCTGGGTCAGCTGGAACTGCCTTGGTGGTGTGAGCAGCTCACGCAGTTCAGCATCAGGTGATGGTGTGATGCTGTATGGAGGTGCACTACACTCTTCAGGTGTGGACACATCCTCAATTGAGTCCCATTCACTCGAAGACCCAAAGACTGCGCAGGGAAAGCCGCTTCCTTGCTCGGTTTGTCTTTCCACTGCTTTCTCATGGCGGGTCAAGGACCTGACATTCTCGCGCAGGTGGTCCTGCAGCTCAGTGGAAATGTACCCCTGCAGAGCCGCATCCACATTGCAGATGGAGAAGTTCTCTGGGTCGAACCTTGTGGATGGCTTCTCCAGATCAACATTCACATGTTTGGTTTTAAACATGCACCGACTGCTCACGCTTTTTCGTGGTGCTTCCAGTGGTGGAGAAGGCACCAAATAGGGTCTCTGCTGAAGGGGGCTCAAGGTACTCATCTGAACCCTCTCATTTGCCCTGCTCAGAAGCCTCCTGCTGGACTCCACGTCCAAGGCTATCCTGATGGAGTTCTGAATCCTTCTGTGGATGACCTCTCGAATCTCCAGATCCACCTGCTTCTTTTGCCACAATTGTGTGAGGTAGTACCTATTAGAGCCTACATCCTGAAAATGAGAAAGACAGAACATTGACCTTACCTGTCCTACTAAACATAACGATCCACACAGGCTTTTTTATTCTTAGATACAAACCAGGATGATATAGGGATTTAATAATCAGTTCTTGGTGTAGCTTTTTAATCACTCTTAATTATTTTAGGAGACATTTTAAACCATATCACCCACATTTGGCACAGCCCTGTATTCCTTAGATTTAATCAGAGTCTGAGCATGCTTTAGTCATAAGAATAATACATTTAAGGATGTTGAGCTATAACTTATAAATCTGAAAGGAATAGTATAAATCTGGAGTTTCAGCACATTCAGGCTTTTGCTGCAATATTAATGACAAGCATTGCAAATATATGTAAGAGATAATCTTTTTTATTTTGAAAAGATAAATAAAATTTAAACATTTAAAAAATGTAAAATCTATTCCATTTTGTTAATTATCAAATAAAAAAAAGTTTAAAAATACCATATGATTTACAGGTGACTTCCTGCTGTTCTCTGTTGTAGAAAGTTTTGACATTTCTCCAGTGAGTTATTGTGTTGTGTCTTCAGAAAGATGGTTGCTCCAGAATATCAGCACAATATAAGAAGAAAGTACCGTGTGACAGGCCTTTATGTACACGCAGGCACTGGGCGAATCCTCATTATGACATCACCACACTAGGCGTGGCTAGTTGTCATAACATCAACCAGAATCTTTCGAAACATAACAGAAACTCCCAGATGAAATGTTAAAGAACTTTCATTTGGTCAAACTGGGCTAACAGTTGTGAAAATAATAACAAAAGCTTCTTTCAGTCTTTTGACTTTTGCTTTCTTTTTTTTCTATTACACAGATTTCTTTGTATTTGAACTCTTTTTTCATTCATGTTTCTTTTTCCCCCTTTATGCAACTATTTTTCTTTGTGCTTCATTCTTCATGGTTATTTTTTTTATAGTCTGTGCATGCTCTTGAATACTTTACCCCTCATGCATAAACCTAATCACTTTATTACTACTACCACTCGTCAATGCATTTACCTCTAAGCGTTTGCTATCATACAAACATGCTAAAACCCTTAGCACCTGATTGTCTCCATGTATACCTCCCCTGCGACAAACTAACTTTACAAGCTGATAGAATATGCTTCAGCGTGCCAAGCCCTGTTCATAATCTACATCTAGGGTCTCCACCTACCCGCTGTTCAAGATTTTGTGGAGTTGGAAGGACATCATAAATTGTTCTACGTAAAAGCTTAATACGACTTGCCTCCATCGCCCACCATCCCTGTCAAGTTATCTTCCGCTTCTCTAGATTCTCCCAGTGAAGCCACTGGCCTTGTTTTACTTTACTAAATGCGTTCCATGAATCACCTGACCCAAGGCATGGTCTTTGACATTGCACTTGGCCAATCACATCCCTTAGCTCTAATGAGCTCCTGGCTACCTGCACTGCCACTCGTGGGTTCCACTTCCTTCCTGCTTTTGTTATTGGTGCTGCTGATGTAACCACTGCAACCCTTCGATCTTGACAAAATCATCTCGCGACTCACATTTGCATATTTAAATTCTTCAACTAAACTTGAGTGGTAGCTTGAGTTAGGGGTGTGCGATATGATGATGCAAGATCGTGAACGATAAGAACTTGTCCATGATACACCATCACAGGAAGTTTGTTGGATCGTGCTCATGCACCACATACAGTCCGCTGCAGTTTTTATTAGTTGTTTACAAACTGTGTACATATTGCACATCAGTCAAATGGGCAGACTCTCGAGACAGAGATAATGTAAGTCACTACTCTAAAATGTAGGACTACTGAATTAAAACCAAAAGAATTTGTTATTCCATACATGAGACCTCTTCCTCGCAAAAACACAAACAAAACAAAGAAAAAAAAAGCTGTGGCGCCATGAAGCCTGAAGAGCCCACAAGCACACACAAACGATACCAGTGCTTACGTAGGTTGTCCCCTTCAAAACAAGACAGAATTTGAGTCAATCCACTTGTTAGTTTTTGTAAAGGTGACTTGCAAAAAGAAAGAAAATAAAAATCAGTCCAAAATAAAATACAACAAATAATAAAAAAAAAATCTTAAATATGTTCCCCGCGGATCTCTGCTATAACCGTGTAGCTTGGGCTCTCAGCTTTAACGACACATCCATCAAGTCTGTAAACCAATCAGGGACGATGCTCAACCAAGGAAGCATGGAAGCAACCAAACTTCCTAACGTACGCGCACAGCGAGAGACCACACAGACAGTATAAACAACAATCAAAACAATAAATAAGTTTTCAAAGCTTAGATTCCTTTCATTGCCTGTCCTTTCCCTACAGAGACCATTTAAACACAGGAGTGGGGTGAGGGAAGCAGCCTCACTCTAGAGCTAATCAGGGAAAGCTCCCTCCTTCCAACGCATCTGGCCTTAAAAGGGAAGAGTACTGGGTTAGAAACAAGACTATATCAGAATAAATCTAGGGGAGTCAGAACATTTTTCCTCTTTGGTGAGGGTAAAAAGCCATTTGGAGAGGTGCATGAGATTAGTTTGTCAAGGAAGAGAAAATGCTTTTATTAAGCCTAGATAATCATTTTTTGTCTGCAATAAAATGAATAATTTTTCTTATGGAGAGGTTGGGGTCTTTGAAGATTCCTAAAGAAGATTTCAAAGATAATTCCAAATTAAATTTTAAAAAGTGCCTAAAATGTGTTATTTGTTTGATCATATTTTGACTACTAAAAGTTCATTTCAATATCTTTAAAAATTCTGAAGGCTTTTCAGTAAAATTACTTTATAAAACTGCCTTTAGTTTGTTCACTGCATCAAGATTCGAGTATGTAATTTCAGGCAGAAAATGGAAAAAATACCTGGAGTGTTAAGAGGATAACCCTTTCCATCCTCTCTACCTCCGTGATCAAAACGTCATAAATTTTCACCACAATTTCAACTTCCCTGGCAGATATGATATATCAATGCTATTAATGGCCTTCGCCTATTCAGCCTTTATTCCCCACAACTTGGTTAGTATCATTTAGCGCTGCACTATATGGAGGACCAAACCTGCCAAATCTAAAAATGTACTAATTAATTACTCAATAAAAGTTATTTCCTCCACAATTCATTTATTTATTAATTAAGTTTTTGCATTAATTTATTTCCCAATTTATTTTTTCCTTGCTCTTATATTTTTTATTGCTCTTATATGGTAATAAGGGGGCTGTCTAGCAATGATGTCACAGAGCCTGAACTTTCTTATTGGATGATCGATGTCCAATGCCGTAGATTGATTCTACATGTCTTGCTCCATCAGTCATTTTCTGCAGTATAGTAATGGCGACCTACAGGTCATTAAAAAATCCATCCAAAAATTTTCCTCTACAGCTTTTCCTTTGACAATCTACAGACATCTAGACTTGCTTGGTTTAACATTCAGCCTAGCCAACCTTAGATTATAATTTAACTTCCCCAGCAACCGCCGTGTGCAAGGCACAGTAGTCGTCAGGTTGTCATGTCGTCCATATAAGGCCTGATTGGGGGGAAAAGGCAGTGTCACTTTACGTTCACATGACACTGGCACATGCCAGTAGACAATACTGGTTAGGGTGAGTACAGTAACCCCCTTCTCACTCAAGCGAACCAATCAGAGTAGAGGAGGGCGGGACCAGTTTGTGAACAAAACGCTTCTCCAAATTCTATGTAAGCTCCAGAAAAATTCCGCCTGGACATTTTTTTAAGTCTAAAAAAAGAGGACATATCCAGGTAAAAGAGGACGTCTGGTCACCCTAATACTGGTAACTGTCTGGAAACCTATGTAAAAATGTTAAATAAACAGAATCATTATTTTAACTTGTTGAATGCCATACAGTTAAGCTTTGTCAATATTGTAATATTTTAGAAATTGATGTAATGACTGAGACACGAACGACAGAAATGATTATGATAAACAGGGTTAATATGGAGACAGTGTTGTGTTGAAGGGAGGTGATTGTTATTTAAGTTTTTGAAGATGACTGGACTAAAACGACAGCTTTAAAACGAATGAACTCTGAATGAGAAACCGGAGGGTGGCAGAAGCGAACCGCTGTAAAAACACAGAAGAAGATTCGCGCTCTTTTCTGTCACCGCGGAGCGCGAGCAGCTCTCACCGGCTTCATCTAGTAAGTATTTCAATTTAACCTTATATTATTGGATACATAATTATTTTTGTAGTTAACATCGTTAACGTTATATACGTTATTCTGTCAATTGCTGTATGTTACGTACGTAATACTGAATCGTTTTTTCAAATGACACACTTTAGCTTAGCTAAGCTAGCTCCTTTTTTCCTTTGACATAGAAAACTTTTAAATGATATGACAATAGCTCTTACATGAGTATTTTAATTTTAGTAATTATGTCTTTCGAAGGCATATTTTACAAGACAATGTTAGCATTTTTGTGGGTCTTTACATCACATTGAACCGCTTCCCTCAGGATAAGGAATAAAATAAGAAATAAAACTGCCTAAACACAAGAAGACATAAAGTGTGGTCAGTGCTGGTTTTTCGTGTAATGTAATGTTTTAAATATAATTCCACTTAAAATAATTCTTTGTTAGGACGTAGCACTGATTTTGGGATGGTGACTAATGGGTTGAAGGAGGTTGTCTTGAAAAAGATAGAAGCCTATTTATTGAGAGAGAAAAAAAAGAAACAAAAGCGTGTGAAGTAGATTATGTTTGGAGCTGTGAAGTTAGTTAAAATTTTCAAAATTAACTATGAACATTAACTAATTCGTTTTCCTTATGTAAATATGTAAAGACGGACTGCAGCAAGAAAACTAGTGGGGCAGTGACAAATGCAGGTGAGCAGAGAGAAAAGCAGATAGGAGCTTAATTGATGAAATCTTTAGCATCAGTTGTAGCATAATCGTTTGTAAAATAGTTTGTACTAAAATCTGATAATCTTGCAACATTTGAAGTTTGCAGTTTACGGTTTTTCATTAAAGATTTTTAAAGAAAATATATTGAAGTGAACAGAACGTGTACATAATCTCTAGGTGTTTAATTATAGAGCTGGAATTCAACAAGGAGTACAACTGAGGTGACTACACTTGAGCGCTCTTTCACTACACTGCACATCCTGAAGATCCTTGTTGTCCAGGCTGCCAGAGGCGAGGATACGGCTGATATTTCCATCATTGTTGAGGGCAGTGAGGTACTGACAAAATGTGACAACACAGCAAAAGCTTGCAAACTGTTGATGGAAAAGATGTATGCCATGAATCTGAGCCCAAGTGTCAAATGTGTATTTCCACACGTTTGAGGAAACTCAAACTGTTGTAAAGTACCCTTCTGCCATGTAGAACTATTCTCTATTTATTTATTTATTTATTAACTTTTCCAAACCTAGTGTTAAAATATTATTTTTTTTTATTTTAAGAGTTTTCTTATTTGGACTGATGGCCTTAGTGTAGTACATAAATGACATATATTTAAAGAAAAGTCTGAATGTAGAAGGTAGTTCTTAGGGTGTAAAACCAATTATGGAAAACAGCATTTGAATGTTAATTGGATTTAGGAAATCATGACACTGCCAATTTCAAATGTATTTTCTATGTATTGATTTTATGTACTGTTTGTACACATTGCAATTGCTGTATGTTTACATTGTTTCAAGGTTGTGTGAAAAGCAGGTACTGATCTCATTGCACTGAATGTATGTACACTGTCAGAGATTAAAGTCGTGTTCATTTCATACACCCTGTTTCACCTCCAGGACTTTTTTTGTTTTTATGTTTTTTGTTATATGTTATACACATTTCTATAATGAGAAATTACAAACATGTATCTCTCTTTCTGGAGAAGAGAATTCAGTGTACCTTTTAAGGAACAAAACTGGACTTTTAAACACTGTTGTACTTGTACCTTTTATTTTCTGAGTGTAATTTGTTATTTAATAAAGCAGTAATTTCTCCATGAACCTGATTCTATCCTTTTCTGAGGTGTGTGGGTGTGTGTGTGGGCGGTTTGTATAGAAATAAAGTATTACAACCGGTAATGAGCCAGATCTGAGCAGAGTCTGGCACTTACGGCGTGCTTCTGGCTCAAACTCAGTCGTGGTCCGGTTATCGCGATTTAATTCTGGCTTGCCGGACTAGGGCCGAGTCATTTGAGCCGTGCCTCAGCCACAACACTCGCCCAGAACTATCGACCCGCGCTACGGCCATACAGCACGGCCGGGACAACGTGGGTCGATTCAGTTTTGCTAGCTGGGAATAAACAAGCACAATTGTCTAGTTTCTAATAATCAGAGACAATTCATTTAGATTTATAGGGTTTTATTTCATTTTGCATTTTCATTTCCTCTGGGTGTTTTTGTGCTCGGTCCTTGGAGCCTCTGGAGATGATTCATTAAAGCATTTAAACATCACTTTGTCCCTTTGTTCATGCCTCTCTTTAGACTAAGTTGGTCTGCTAGCTCTGACAGGCTTTATGAGTGGCCAGAAATGTAACGGAGTTTCTTCTGTGGAAAGATTTTACAGAATACTTGTCAGTGCAGATCAGTAAATGTAATGCTGTGAGAAGAGGAAAATGAGAAGAGGGAAGTCTCAACTCACCTGAATCCAAATCTTGCTTGCTTATGGCAGGTTGTTTGCTTTTAAGATCCTCCACTGTTGCTGTTTAGCAGGTTGAAGGCCCCCAACACGTGAGGAAGCTCCTTGGCGAACAGGTCTGAAGGAAAGATTGCTTCTGTCAGTACGCTTAACACTTCACACATGATGAGCAGCACAAGACAATGTTATTGGGCATTGTGTGAGAAATGTTTACTATTCTTATCACAAAATTAATTTTTATTTGTGTTTCATTCCTCTTATAACTCTAGCCTGAATAATCTCCTAAAACACAACCATCCTCTGTTAGCATCTTACATTTGTCTTTCTGCTTAGTGCAAATGTAGTGTGTTTGGTCCAGCTGTTTAAAAATTGTACCACTCCTCAACCTGGAGGATTTCTACAGGTTAAATGGCTGCCTGAATACCACATCAAGGAAGAGGTGGCTTTCAGACAGGCAGAAGAGTCACTTGTCTGCTTGTCCTGCCTTCACTTACTGCCTCCTTCGCCAAGTATCTACAGCCTTTCTTTTGGTTGCAGGCTTCACCTGGCCTCCCTCAGGCTTCCTCTGCCTAGCATGGCCCGTATATTTGGGTATCTTGCTCCCTATCATTGTTTGAAAAACATTGAACATTGAGATCAACATTCTTTCAGCATTAATCTTCATTAAAGTCATGAATATACAATTTTGCCATGATTAATACTGGAACTTACCTGGTGCCTCGTAAGCCAAACGGTGTCGACTCATCTCGGCAGCAGCAGGGAAAGGAACATGCCTGAGGGCAGAGGGCTCTGCCAGAAACCTCGAGTCCAGGTTCTCCTTCTGAGATGAACACAAATGAAGTACAGTGAGTCTCTATCCTTAGCTGGTCACTTAAATTTGTCTTTGATCATAAGCACACTTGTCATTATAAAAGCTGTTTAACAGAGTGTCTGAGGTGTCTCACCTTCCTGACATTCTGGCAGATGCACTCCAGCTCAGGCAGCAGGAATTTAGCATGGCGCTCTGCAGCCTTGCACACCAATGCCATCCCTGTTAGTTTTTTAATCCTGTTTCAAAAGCCAGACATTAAAATTGATTAACAAGGCTAGAAATCGATGTACGTATTACTGTATCACTTCAATGCACACTTCCTTCTATCTGCTTCAGTTGGCTCGTAAATACCTTTGCACGTCCTGCTTTCTGATGAACTCAGTCACAGTCCTCTTCTGAGCATCAAAGCCTGTCCATCTGGGAATCTTGCTCCCTATATTCACAAAATATTTCTTTTAATGTTTAAAGCATCAAAAGCCTTGTCAGATATACATTACATTTAAGATTAGCTCTAAGTCGTTTACTGGATTGCTGTGGTGTTCACCAAGTTCTCTAAAACATTTGCAGTACCGAAGTGGCCTGGTTCCGTGTAGGTTTACTCACCTAGCTGGGTCAGCTGGAACTGCCTTGGTGGTGTGAGCAGCTCACGCAGTTCAGCATCAGGTGATGGTGTGATGCTGTATGGAGGTGCACTACACTCTTCAGGTGTGGACACATCCTCAATTGAGTCCCATTCACTCGAAGACCCAAAGACTGCGCAGGGAAAGCCGCTTCCTTGCTCGGTTTGTCTTTCCACTGCTTTCTCATGGCGGGTCAAGGACCTGACATTCTCGCGCAGGTGGTCCTGCAGCTCAGTGGAAATGTACCCCTGCAGAGCCGCATCCACATTGCAGATGGAGAAGTTCTCTGGGTCGAACCTTGTGGATGGCTTCTCCAGATCAACATTCACATGTTTGGTTTTAAACATGCACCGACTGCTCATGCTTTTTCGTGGTGCTTCCAGTGGTGGAGAAGGCACCAAATAGGGTCTCTGCTGAAGGGGGCTCAAGGTACTCATCTGAACCCTCTCATTTGCCCTGCTCAGAAGCCTCCTGCTGGACTCCACGTCCAAGGCTACCCTGATGGAGTTCTGAATCCTTCTGTGGATGACCTCTCGAATCTCCAGATCCACCTGCTTCTTTTGCCACAATTGTGTGAGGTAGTACCTATTAGAGCCTACATCCTGAAAATGAGAAAGACAGAACATTGACCTTACCTGTCCTACTAAACACAACGATCCACACAGGCTTTTTTATTCTTAGATACAAACCAGAATGATATAGAACATTATATTTAATAATCAGTTCTTGGTGTAGCTTTTTAATCACTCTTAATTATTTTAGGAGACATTTTAAACCATATCACCCACATTTGGCACAGCCCTGTATTCCTTAGATCTAATCAGAGTCTGAGCATGCTTTAGTCATAAGATTAATGCATTTAAGGATGTTGAGCTATAACTTATAAATCTAAAAGGAATAGTATAAATCTGGAGTTTCAGCACATTCAGGCTTTTGCTGCAATATTAATGACAAGCATTGCAAATATATGTAAGAGATAATCTTTTTTATTTTGAAAAGATAAATAAAATTTAAACATTTAAAAAATGTAAAATCTATTCCATTTTGTTAATTATCAAATAAAAAAAAGTTTAAAAATACCATATGATTTACAGGTGACTTCCTGCTGTTCTCTGTTGTAGAAAGTTTTGACATTTCTCCAGTGAGTTATTGTGTTGTGTCTTCAGAAAGATGGTTGCTCCAGAATATCAGCACAATATAAGAAGAAAGTACCGTGTGACAGGCCTTTATGTACACGCAGGCACTGGGCGAATCCTCATTATGACATCACCACACTAGGCGTGGCTAGTTGTCATAACTTCGACCAGAATCTTTCGAAACATAACAGAAACTCCCAGATGAAATGTTAAAGAACTTTCATTTGGTCAAACTGGGCTAACAGTTGTGAAAATAATAACAAAAGCTTCTTTCAGTCTTTTGATTTTTGCTTTCTTTTTTTTTCTCTTACACAAATTTCTTTGTATTTAAACTCTTTTTTTCATTCATGTTTCTTTTTCCCCCTTTATGCAACTATTTTTCTTTGTGCTTCATTTTTCATTGTTTTTTTTTTTTATAGTCTGTGCATGCTCTTGAATACTTTACCCCTCATGCACAAACCTAATCACTTTATTACTACTACCACTCATCAATGCATTTACCTCTAAGCGTTTGCTATCATACAAACATGCTAAAACCCTTAGCACCTGATTGTCTCCATGTATACCTCCCCTGCGACAAACTAACTTTACAAGCTGATAGAATATGCTTCAGCGTGCCAAGCCCTGTTCATAATCTACATCTAGGGTCTCCACCTACCCGCTGTTCAAGATTTTGTGGAGTTGGAAGGACATCATAAATTGTTCTAAGTAAAAACTCAATACGACTTGCCTCCATCGCCCACCATCCCTGTCAAGTTATCTTCCGCTTCTCTAGATTCTCCCAGTGAAGCCACTGGCCTTGTTTTACTTTACTAAATGCGTTCCATGAATCACCTGACCCAAGGCATGGTCTTTGACATTGCACTTGGCCAATCACATCCCTTAGCTCTAATGAGCTCCTGGCTACCTGCACTGCCACTCGTGGAATCCACTTCCTTCCTGCTTTTGTTATTGGTGCTGCTGATGTAACCACTGCAACCCTTCGATCTTGACAAAATCATCTCGCGACTCACATTTGCATATTTAAATTCTTCAACTAAACTTGAGTGGTAGCTTGAGTTAGGGGTGTGCGATATGATGATGCAAGATCGTGAACGATAAGAACTTGTCCATGATACACCATCACAGGAAGATTTTTGGATCGTGCTCATGCACCACATACAGTCCCCTGCAGTTTTTATTAGTTGTTTACAAACTGTGTACATATTGCACATCAGTCAAATGGGCAGACTCTCGAGACAGAGATAATGTAAGTCACTACTCTAAAATGTAGGACTACTGAATTAAAACCAAAAGAATTTGTTATTCCATACATGAGACCTCTTCCTCGCAAAAACACAAACAAAACAAAGAAAAAAAAAACTGTGGCGCCATGAAGCCTGAAGAGCCCACAAGCACACACAAACGATACCAGTGCTTACGTAGGTTGTCCCCTTCAAAACAAGACAGAATTTGAGTCAATCCACTTGTTAGTTTGTGTAAAGTTGACTTGCAAAAAGAAAGAAAATAAAAATCAGTCCAAAATAAAATACAACAAATAATAAAAAAGAATTCTTAAATATGTTCCCCGCGGATCTCTGCTATAACCGTGTATCCATCAAGTCTGTAAACCAATCAGGGGCGATGCTCAACCAAGGAAGCATGGAAGCAACCAAACTTCCTAACGTACGCGCACAGCGAGAGACCACACAGACAGTATAAACAACAATCAAAACAATAAATAAGTTTTCAAAGCTTAGATTCCTTTCATTGCCTGTCCTTTCCCTACAGAGACCATTTAAACACAGGAGTGGGGTGAGGGAAGCAGCCTCACTCTAGAGCTAATCAGGGAAAGCTCCCTCCTTCCAACGCATCTGGCCTTAAAAGGGAAGAGTACTGGGTTAGAAACAAGACTATATCAGAATAAATCTAGGGGAGTCAGAACATTTTTCCTCTTTGGTGAGGGTAAAAAGCCATTTGGAGAGGTGCATGAGATTAGTTTGTCAAGGAAGAGAAAATGCTTTTATTAAGCCTAGATAATCATTTTTTGTCTGCAATAAAATGAATAATTTTTCTTATGGAGAGGTTGGGGTCTTTGAAGATTCCTAAAGAAGATTTCAAAGATAATTCCAAATTAAATTTTAAAAAGTGCCTAAAATGTGTTATTTGTTTGATCATATTTTGACTACTAAAAATTCATTTCAATATCTTTAAAAATTCTGAAGGCTTTTCAGTAAAATTACTTTATAAAACTGCCTTTAGTTTATTCACTGCATCAAGATTCGAGTATGTAATTTCAGGCAGAAAATGGAAAAAAATACCTGGAGTGTTAAGAGGATAACCCTTTCCATCCTCTCTACCTCCGTGATCAAAACGTCATAAATTTTCACCACAATTTCAACTTCCCTGGCAGATATGATATATCAATGCTATTAATGGCCTTCACCTATTCAGCCTTTATTCCCCACAACTAGGTTTGTATCATTTAGCGCTGCACTATATGGAGGACCAAACCTGCCAAATCTAAAAATGTACTAATTAATTACTCAATAAAATTTATTTACTCCACAATTCATTTATTTATTAATTAATTTTTTGCATTCATTTATTTCCCAATTTATTTTTACCTTGCTCTTATATTTTTTATTGCTCTTATATGGTAATAAGGGGGCTGTCTAGCAATGATGTCACAGAGCCTGAACTTTCTTATTGGATGATCGATGTCCAATGCCGTAGATCGATTCTACATGTCTTGCTCCATCAGCCATCTTCTAAAGTATAGTAATGGCGACCTACAGGTCATTAAAAAATCCATCCAAATATTTTCCTCTACGGCTTTTCCTTTGACAATCTACAGACATCTAGACTTGCTTGGTTTAACATTCAGCCTAGCCAACCTTAGATTATAATTTAACTTCCCCAGCAACCGCCATGTGCAAGGCACAGTAGTCGTCAGGTTGTCATGTCGTCCATATAAGGCCTGATTGGGGGGAAAAGGCAGTGTCACTTTACGTTCACATGACACTGGCACATGCCAGTAGACAATACTGGTTAGGGCGAGTACAGTAACCCCCTTCTCACTCAAGCGAACCAATCAGAGTAGAGGAGGGCGGGACCAGTTTGTGAACAAAACGCTTCTCCAAATTCTATGTAAGCTTCAGAAAAATTCCGCCTGGACATTTTTTTAAGTCTAAAAAAGAGGATATGTCCAGGTAAAAGAGGACGTCTGGTCACCCTAATACTGGTAACTGTCTGGAAACCTATGTAAAAATGTTAAATAAACAGAATCATTATTTTAACTTGTTGAATGCCATACAGTTAAGCTTTGTCAATATTGTAATATTTTAGAAAATTGATGTAATGACTGAGACACGAACGACAGAAATGATTATGATAAACAGGGTTAATATGGAGACAGTGTCGTGTTGAAGGGAGGAGATTGTTATTTAAGTTTTTGAAGATGACTGGACTAAAACGACAGCTTTAAAACGAATGAACTCTGAATGAGAAACCGGAGGGTGGCAGAAGCGAACCGCTGTAAAAACACAGAAGAAGATTCGCGCTCTTTTCTGTCACCGCGGAGCGCGAGCAGCTCTCACCGGCCTCAGGGAACAGCTTCATCTAGTAAGTATTTCAATTTAACCTTATATTATTGGATACATAATTATTTTTGTAGTTAACATCGTTAACGTTATATACGTTATTCTGTCAATTGCTGTATGTTACGTACGTAATACTGAATCGTTTTTTCAAATGACACACTTTAGCTTAGCTAAGCTAGCTCCTTTTTTCCTTTGACATAGAAAACTTTTAAATGATATGACAATAGCTCTTACATGAGTATTTTAATTTTAGTAATTATGTCTTTCGAAGGCATATTTTACAAGACAATGTTAGCATTTTTGTGGGTCTTTACATCACATTGAACCGCTTCCCTCAGGATAAGGAATAAAATAAGAAATAAAACTGCCTAAACACAAGAAGACATAAAGTGTGGTCAGTGCTGGTTTTTCGTGTAATGTAATGTTTTAAATATAATTCCACTTAAAATAATTCTTTGTTAGGACGTAGCACTGATTTTGGGATGGTGACTAATGGGTTGAAGGAGGTTGTCTTGAAAAAGATAGAAGCCTATTTATTGAGAGAGAAAAAAAAGAAACAAAAGCGTGTGAAGTAGATTATTTTTGGAGCTGTGAAGTTAGTTAAAATTTTCAAAATTAACTATGAACATTAATTCGTTTTCCTTATGTAAATATGTAAAGACGGACTGCAGCAAGAAAACTAGTGGGGCAGTGACAAATGCAGGTGGGCAGGGACAAATGCAGGTGGGCAGAGAGAAAAGCAGATAGGAGCTTAATTGATGAAATCTTTAGCATCAGTTGTAGCATAATCGTTTGTAAAATAGTTTGTACTAAAATCTGATAATCTTGCAACATTTGAAGTTTGCAGTTTACGGTTTTTCATTAAAGATTTTTAAAGAAAATATATTGAAGTGAACAGAACGTGTACATAATCTCTAGGTGTTTAATTATAGAGCTGGAATTCAACAAGGAGTACAACTGAGGTGACTACACTTGAGCGCTCTTTCACTACACTGCACATCCTGAAGATCCTTGTTGTCCAGGCTGCCAGAGACGAGGATACGGCTGATATTTCCATCATTGTTGAGGGCAGTGAGGTACTGACAAAATGTGACAACACAGCAGAAGCTTGCAAACTGTTGATGGAAAAGATGTATGCCATGAATCTGAGCCCAAGTGTCAAATGTGTATTTCCACACGTTTGAGGAAACTCAAACTGTTGTAAAGTACCCTTCTGCCATGTAGAACTATTCTCTATTTATTTATTTATTTATTTATTAACTTTTCCAAACCTAGTGTTGAAATATTATTTTTTTTATTTTAATAGTTTTCTTATTTGGACTGATGGCCTTAGTGTAGTACATAAATGACATATATTTAAAGAAAAGTCTGAATGTAGAAGGTAGTTCTTAGGGTGTAAAACCAATTATGGAAAACAGCATTTGAATGTTAATTGGATTTAGGAAATCATGACACTGCCAATTTCAAATGTATTTTCTATGTATTGATTTTATGTACTGTTTGTACACATTGCAATTGCTGTATGTTTACATTGTTTCAAGGTTGTGTGAAAAGCAGGTACTGATCTCATTGCACTGAATGTATGTACACTGTCAGAGATTAAAGTCGTGTTCATTTCATACACCCTGTTTCACCTCCAGGACTTTTTTTGTTTTTATGTTTTTTGTTATATGTTATATACATTTCTATAATGAGAAATTACAAACATGTATCTCTCTTTCTGGAGAAGAGAATGCAGTGTACCTTTTAAGGAACAAAACTGGACTTTTAAACACTGTTGTACTTGTACCTTTTATTTTCTGAGTGTAATTTGTTATTTAATAAAGCAGTAATTTCTCCATGAACCTGATTCTATCCTTTTCTGAGGTGTGTGTGTGTGGGCGGTTTGTATAGAAATAAAGTATTACAACCGGTAATGAGCCAGATCTGAGCAGAGTCTGGCACTTACGGCGTGCTTCTGGCTCAAACTCAGTCGTGGTCCGGTTAT
This sequence comes from Hoplias malabaricus, assembly GCF_029633855.1. Taxonomy (NCBI): domain Eukaryota; kingdom Metazoa; phylum Chordata; class Actinopteri; order Characiformes; family Erythrinidae; genus Hoplias; species Hoplias malabaricus. The sequence continues at coordinate 61,632,561 of NC_089800.1, forward strand.
CGCGATTTAATTCTGGCTTGCCGGACTAGGGCCGAGTCATTTGAGCTGCGCCTCAGCCAAAACACTCGCCCAGAACTATTGACCCGCGCTACGGCCATACAGCACGGCCGGGACAACGTGGGCCGATTCAGTTTTGCTAGCTGGGAATAAACAAGCACTATTGTCTAGTTTCTAATAATCAGAGACAATTCATTTAGATTTATAGGGTTTTATTTCATTTTGCATTTTCATTTTCTCTGGTTGTTTTTGTGCTCGGTCCTTGGAGCCTCTGGAGATGATTCATTAAAGCATTTAAACATCACTTTGTCCCTTTGTTCATGCCTCTCTTTAGACTAAGTTGGTCTGCTAGCTCTGACAGGCTTTATGAGTGGCCAGAAATGTAACGGAGTTTCTTCTGTGGAAAGATTTTACAGAATACTTGTCAGTGCAGATCAGTAAATGTAATGCTGTGAGAAGAGGAAAATGAGAAGAGGGAAGTCTCAACTCACCTGAATCCAAATCTTGCTTGCTTATGGCAGGTTGTTTGCTTTTAAGATCCTCCACTGTTGCTGTTTAGCAGGTTGAAGGCCCCCAACACGTGAGGAAGCTCCTTGGCGAACAGGTCTGAAGGAAAGATTGCTTCTGTCAGTACGCTTAACACTTCACACATGATGAGCAGCACAAGACAATGTTATTGGGCATTGTGTGAGAAATGTTTACTATTCTTATCACAAAATTAATTTTTATTTGTGTTTCATTCCTCTTACAACTCTAGCCTGAATAATCTCCTAAAACACAACCATCCTCTGTTAGCATCTTACATTTGTCTTTCTGCTTAGTGCAAATGTAGTGTGTTTGGTCCAGCTGTTTAAAAATTGTACCACTCCTCAACCTGGAGGATTTCTACAGGTTAAATGGCTGCCTGAATACCACATCAAGGAAGAGGTGGCTTTCAGACAGGCAGAAGAGCCACTTGTCTGCTTGTCCTGCCTTCACTTACTGCCTCCTTCGCCAAGTCTCTACAGCCTTTCTTTTGGTTGCAGGCTTCACCTGGCCTCCCTCAGGCTTCCTCTGCCTAGCATGGCCCGTATATTTGGGTATCTTGCTCCCTATCATTGTTTGAAAAACATTGAACATTGAGATCAGCATTCTTTCAGCATTGATCTTCATTAAAGTCATGAATATACAATTTTGCCATGATTAATACTGGAACTTACCTGGTGCCTCGTAAGCCAAACGGTGTCGACTCATGTCGGCAGCAGCAGGGAAAGGAACATGCCTGAGGGCAGAGGGCTCTGCCAGAAACCTCGAGTCCAGGTTCTCCTTCTGAGATGAACACAAATGAAGTACAGTGAGTCTCTATCCTTAGCTGGTCACTTAAATTTGTCTTTGATCATAAGCACACTTGTCATTATAAAAGCTGTTTAACAGAGTGTCTGAGGTGTCTCACCTTCCTGACATTCTGGCAGATGCACTCCAGCTCAGGCAGCAGGAATTTAGCATGGCGCTCTGCAGCCTTGCACACCAATGCCATCCCTGTTAGTTTTTTAATCCTGTTACAAAAGCCAGACATTAACATTGATTAACAAGGCTAGAAATCGATGTACGTATTACTGTATCACTTCAATGCACACTTCCTTCTATCTGCTTCAATTGGCTCGTAAATACCTTTGCACGTCCTGCTTTCTGATGAACTCAGTCACAGTCCTCTTCTGAGCATCAAAGCCTGTCCATCTGGGAATCTTGCTCCCTATATTCACAAAATATTTCTTTTAATGTTTAAAGCATCAAAAGCCGTGTCAGATATACATTACATTTAAGATTAGCTCTAAGTGGTTTACTGGATTGCTGTGGTGTTCACCAAGTTCTCTAAAACTATTGCAGTACCGAAGTGGCCTGGTTCCGTGTAGGTTTACTCACCTAGCTGGGTCAGCTGGAACTGCCTTGGTGGTGTGAGCAGCTCACGCAGTTCAGCATCAGGTGATGGTGTGATGCTGTATGGAGGTGCACTACACTCTTCAGGTGTGGACACATCCTCAATCGAGTCCCATTCACTCGAAGACCCAAAGACTGCGCAGGGAAAGCCGCTTCCTTGCTCGGTTGGTCTTTCCACTGCTTTCTTATGGCGGGTCAAGGACCTGACATTCTCGCGCAGGTGGTCCTGCAGCTCAGTGGAAATGTACCCCTGCAGAGCCGCATCCACATTGCAGATGGAGAAGTTCTCTGGTTCGAACCTTGGGGATGGCTTCTCCAGATCAACATTCACATGTTTGATTTTAAACATGCACCGACTGCTCACGCTTTTTCGTGGTGCTTCCAGTGGTGGAGAAGGCACCAAATAGGGTCTCTGCTGAAGGGGGCTCAAGGTACTCATCTGAACCCTCTCATTTGCCCTGCTCAGAAGCCTCCTGCTGGACTCCACGTCCAAGGCTACCCTGATGGAGTTCTGAATCCTTCTGTGGATGACCTCTCGAATCTCCAGATCCACCTGCTTCTTTTGCCACAATTGTGTGAGGTAGTACCTATTAGAGCCTACATCCTGAAAATGAGAAAGACAGAACATTGACCTTACCTGTCCTACTAAACACAACGATCCACACAGGCTTTTTTATTCTTAGATACAAACCAGGATGATATAGGGATTTAATAATCAGTTCTTGGTGTAGCTTTTTAATCACTCTTAATTATTTTAGGAGACATTTTAAACCATATCACCCACATTTGGCACAGCCCTGTATTCCTTAGATCTAATCAGAGTCTTAGCATGCTTTAGTCATAAGATTAATGCATTTAAGGATGTTGAGCTATAACTTATAAATCTAAAAGGAATAGTATAAATCTGGAGTTTCAGCACATTCAGGCTTTTGCTGCAATATTAATGACAAGCATTGCAAATATATGTAAGAGATAATCTTTTTTATTTTGAAAAAAAATAAAATAAATAAATTTAATAAATTAATTGAAAGTTAAGGCAATGGCAAGTCATTTAAAAAATGTAAAATCTATTCCATTTTGTTAATTATCAAATAAAAAAAAGTTTAAAAATACCATATGATTTACAGGTGACTTCCTGCTGTTCTCTGTTGTAGAAAGTTTTGACATTTCTCCAGTGAGTTATTGTGTTGTGTCTTCAGAAAGATGGTTGCTCCAGAATATCAGCACAATATAAGAAGAAAGTACCGTGTGACAGGCCTTTATGTACACGCAGGCACTGGGCGAATCCTCATTATGACATCACCACACTAGGCGTGGCTAGTTGTCATAACTTCAACCAGAATCTTTCGAAACATAACAGAAACTCCCAGATGAAATGTTAAAGAACTTTCATTTGGTCAAACTGGGCTAACAGTTGTGAAAATAATAACAAAAGCTTCTTTCAGTCTTTTGACTTTTGCTTTCTTTTTTTTCTATTACACAGATTTCTTTGTATTTGAACTCTTTTTTCATTCATGTTTCTTTTTCCCCCTTTATGCAACTATTTTTCTTTGTGCTTCATTCTTCATGGTTATTTTTTTTTATAGTCTGTGCATGCTCTTGAATACTTTACCCCTCATGCACAAACCTAATCACTTTATTACTACTACCACTCGTCAATGCATTTACCTCTAAGCGTTTGCTATCATACAAACATGCTAAAACCCTTAGCACCTGATTGTCTCCATGTATACCTCCCCTGCGACAAACTAACTTTACAAGCTGATAGAATATGCTTCAGCGTGCCAAGCCCTGTTCATATTCTACATCTAGGGTCTCCACCTACCCGCTGTTCAAGATTTTGTGGAGTTGGAAGGACATCATAAATTGTTCTACGTAAAAACTTAATACGACTTGCCTCCATCGCCCACCATCCCTGTCAAGTTATCTTCCGCTTCTCTAGATTCTCCCAGTGAAGCCACTGGCCTTGTTTTACTTTACTAAATGCGTTCCATGAATCACCTGACCCAAGGCATGGTCTTTGACATTGCACTTGGCCAATCACATCCCTTAGCCCTAATGAGCTCCTGGCTACCTGCACTGCCACTCGTGGGTTCCACTTCCTTCCTGCTTTTGTTATTGGTGCTGCTGATGTAACCACTGCAACCCTTCGATCTTGACAAAATCATCTCGCGACTCACATTTGCATATTTAAATTCTTCAACTAAACTTGAGTGGTAGCTTGAGTTAGGGGTGTGCGATATGATGATGCAAGATCGTGAACGATAAGAACTTGTCCATGATACACCATCACAGGAAGATTGTTGGATCGTGCTCATGCACCACATACAGTCCGCTGCAGTTTTTATTAGTTGTTTACAAACTGTGTACATATTGCACATCAGTCAAATGGGCAGACTCTCGAGACAGAGATAATGTAAGTCACTACTCTAAAATGTAGGACTACTGAATTAAAACCAAAAGAATTTGTTATTCCATACATGAGACCTCTTCCTCGCAAAAACACAAACAAAACAAAGAAAAAAAAAAACTGTGGCGCCATGAAGCCTGAAGAGCCCACAAGCACACACAAACGATACCAGTGCTTACGTAGGTTGTCCCCTTCAAAACAAGACAGAATTTGAGTCAATCCACTTGTTAGTTTTTGTAAAGGTGACTTGCAAAAAGAAAGAAAATAAAAATCAGTCCAAAATAAAATACAACAAATAATAAAAAGAAATTCTTAAATATAAACAACAATCAAAACAATAAATAACAATAAATAAGTTTTCAAAGCTTAGATTCCTTTCATTGCCTGTCCTTTCCCTACAGAGACCATTTAAACACAGGAGTGGGGTGAGGGAAGCAGCCTCACTCTAGAGCTAATCAGGGAAAGCTCCCTCCTTCCAACGCATCTGGCCTTAAAAGGGAAGAGTACTGGGTTAGAAACAAGACTATATCAGAATAAATCTAGGGGAGTCAGAACATTTTTCCTCTTTGGTGAGGGTAAAAAGCCATTTGGAGAGGTGCATGAGATTAGTTTGTCAAGGAAGAGAAAATGCTTTTATTAAGCCTAGATAATCATTTTTTGTCTGCAATAAAATGAATAATTTTTCTTATGGAGAGGTTGGGGTCTTTGAAGATTCCTAAAGAAGATTTCAAAGATAATTCCAAATTAAATTTTAAAAAGTGCCTAAAATGTGTTATTTGTTTGATCATATTTTGACTACTAAAAGTTCATTTCAATATCTTTAAAAATTCTGAAGGCTTTTCAGTAAAATTACTTCATAAAACTGCCTTTAGTTCATTCACTGCATCAAGATTCGAGTATGTAATTTCAGGCAGAAAATGGAAAAAATACCTGGAGTGTTAAGAGGATAACCCTTTCCATCCTCTCTACCTCCGTGATCAAAACGTCATGAATTTTCACCACAATTTCAACTTCCCTGGCAGATATGATATATCAATGCTATTAATGGCCTTCGCCTATTCAGCCTTTATTCCCCACAACTTGGTTAGTATCATTTAGCGCTGCACTATATGGAGGACCAAACCTGCCAAATCTAAAAATGTACTAATTAATTACTCAATAAAATTTATTTACTCCACAATTCATTTATTTATTAATTAATTTTTTGCATTCATTTATTTCCCAATTTATTTTTACCTTGCTCTTATATTTTTTATTGCTCTTATATGGTAATAAGGGGGCTGTCTAGCAATGATGTCACAGAGCCTGAACTTTCTTATTGGATGATCGATGTCCAATGCCGTAGATCGATTCTACATGTCTTGCTCCATCAGCCATCTTCTAAAGTATAGTAATGGCGACCTACAGGTCATTAAAAAATCCATCCAAATATTTTCCTCTACGGCTTTTCCTTTGACAATCTACAGACATCTAGACTTGCTTGGTTTAACATTCAGCCTAGCCAACCTTAGATTATAATTTAACTTCCCCAGCAACCGCCATGTGCAAGGCACAGTAGTCGTCAGGTTGTCATGTCGTCCATATAAGGCCTGATTGGGGGGAAAAGGCAGTGTCACTTTACGTTCACATGACACTGGCACATGCCAGTAGACAATACTGGTTAGGGTGAGTACAGTAACCCCCTTCTCACTCAAGCGAACCAATCAGAGTAGAGGAGGGCGGGACCAGTTTGTGAACAAAACGCTTCTCCAAATTCTATGTAAGCTTCAGAAAAATTCCGCCTGGACATTTTTTTAAGTCTAAAAAAGAGGATATGTCCAGGTAAAAGAGGACGTCTGGTCACCCTAATACTGGTAACTGTCTGGAAACCTATGTAAAAATGTTAAATAAACAGAATCATTATTTTAACTTGTTGAATGCCATACAGTTAAGCTTTGTCAATATTGTAATATTTTAGAAAATTGATGTAATGACTGAGACACGAACGACAGAAATGATTATGATAAACAGGGTTAATATGGAGACAGTGTCGTGTTGAAGGGAGGAGATTGTTATTTAAGTTTTTGAAGATGACTGGACTAAAACGACAGCTTTAAAACGAATGAACTCTGAATGAGAAACCGGAGGGTGGCAGAAGCGAACCGCTGTAAAAACACAGAAGAAGATTCGCGCTCTTTTCTGTCACCGCGGAGCGCGAGCAGCTCTCACCGGCTTCATCTAGTAAGTATTTCAATTTAACCTTATATTATTGGATACATAATTATTTTTGTAGTTAACATCGTTAACGTTATATACGTTATTCTGTCAATTGCTGTATGTTACGTACGTAATACTGAATCGTTTTTTCAAATGACACACTTTAGCTTAGCTAAGCTAGCTCCTTTTTTCCTTTGACATAGAAAACTTTTAAATGATATGACAATAGCTCTTACATGAGTATTTTAATTTTAGTAATTATGTCTTTCGAAGGCATATTTTACAAGACAATGTTAGCATTTTTGTGGGTCTTTACATCACATTGAACCGCTTCCCTCAGGATAAGGAATAAAATAAGAAATAAAACTGCCTAAACACAAGAAGACATAAAGTGTGGTCAGTGCTGGTTTTTCGTGTAATGTAATGTTTTAAATATAATTCCACTTAAAATAATTCTTTGTTAGGACGTAGCACTGATTTTGGGATGGTGACTAATGGGTTGAAGGAGGTTGTCTTGAAAAAGATAGAAGCCTATTTATTGAGAGAGAAAAAAAAGAAACAAAAGCGTGTGAAGTAGATTATTTTTGGAGCTGTGAAGTTATTTAAAATTTTCAAAATTAACTATGAACATTAATTCGTTTTCCTTATGTAAATATGTAAAGACGGACTGCAGCAAGAAAACTAGTGGGGCAGTGACAAATGCAGGTGGGCAGGGACAAATGCAGGTGGGCAGAGAGAAAAGCAGATAGGAGCTTAATTGATGAAATCTTTAGCATCAGTTGTAGCATAATCGTTTGTAAAATAGTTTGTACTAAAATCTGATAATCTTGCAACATTTGAAGTTTGCAGTTTACGGTTTTTCATTAAAGATTTTTAAAGAAAATATATTGAAGTGAACAGAACGTGTACATAATCTCTAGGTGTTTAATTATAGAGCTGGAATTCAACAAGGAGTACAACTGAGGTGACTACACTTGAGCGCTCTTTCACTACACTGCACATCCTGAAGATCCTTGTTGTCCAGGCTGCCAGAGACGAGGATACGGCTGATATTTCCATCATTGTTGAGGGCAGTGAGGTACTGACAAAATGTGACAACACAGCAGAAGCTTGCAAACTGTTGATGGAAAAGATGTATGCCATGAATCTGAGCCCAAGTGTCAAATGTGTATTTCCACACGTTTGAGGAAACTCAAACTGTTGTAAAGTACCCTTCTGCCATGTAGAACTATTCTCTATTTATTTATTTATTTATTTATTTATTTATTTATTTATTAACTTTTCCAAACCTAGTGTTAAAATATTATTTTTTTTTATTTTAAGAGTTTTCTTATTTGGACTGATGGCCTTAGTGTAGTACATAAATGACATATATTTAAAGAAAAGTCTGAATGTAGAAGGTAGTTCTTAGGGTGTAAAACCAATTATGGAAAACAGCATTTGAATGTTAATTGGATTTAGGAAATCATGACACTGCCAATTTCAAATGCATTTTCTATGTATTGATTTTATGTACTGTTTGTACACATTGCAATTGCTGTATGTTTACATTGTTTCAAGGTTGTGTGAAAAGCAGGTACTGATCTCATTGCACTGAATGTATGTACACTGTCAGAGATTAAAGTCGTGTTCATTTCATACACCCTGTTTCACCTCCAGGACTTTTTTTGTTTTTATGTTTTTTGTTATATGACACATTTCTATAATGAGAAATTACAAACATGTATCTCTCTTTCTGGAGAAGAGAATGCAGTGTACCTTTTAAGGAACAAAACTGGACTTTTAAACACTGTTGTACTTGTACCTTTTATTTTCTGAGTGTAATTTGTTATTTAATAAAGCAGTAATTTCTCCATGAACCTGATTCTATCCTTTTCTGAGGTGTGTGGGTGTGTGTGTGTGGGCGGTTTGTATAGAAATAAAGTAATACAACCGGTAATGAGCCAGATCTGAGCAGAGTCTGGCACTTACGGCGTGCTTCTGGCTCAAACTCAGTCGTGGTCCGGTTATCGCGATTTAATTCTGGCTTGCCGGACTAGGGCCGAGTCATTTGAGCCGTGCCTCAGCCACAACACTCGCCCAGAACTATTGACCCGCGCTACGGCCACACAGCACGGCCGGGACAACGTGGGCCGATTCAGTTTTGCTAGCTGGGAATAAACAAGCACTATTGTCTAGTTTCTAATAATCAGAGACAATTCATTTAGATTTATAGGGTTTTATTTCATTTTGCATTTTCATTTTCTCTGGGTCCTTTTGTGCTCGGTCCTTGGAGCCTCTGGAGATGATTCATTAAAGCATTTAAACATCACTTTGTCCCTTTGTTCATGCCTCTCTTTAGACTAAGTTGGTCTGCTAGCTCTGACAGGCTTTATGAGTGGCCAGAAATGTAACGGAGTTTCTTCTGTGGAAAGATTTTACAGAATACTTGTCAGTGCAGATCAGTAAATGTAATGCTGTGAGAAGAGGAAAATGAGAAGAGGGAAGTCTCAACTCACCTGAATCCAAATCTTGCTTGCTTATGGCAGGTTGTTTGCTTTTAAGATCCTCCACTGTTGCTGTTTAGCAGGTTGAAGGCCCCCAACACGTGAGGAAGCTCCTTGGCGAACAGGTCTGAAGGAAAGATTGCTTCTGTCAGTACGCTTAACACTTCACACATGATGAGCAGCACAAGACAATGTTATTGGGCATTGTGTGAGAAATGTTTACTATTCTTATCACAAAATTAATTTTTATTTGTGTTTCATTCCTCTTACAACTCTAGCCTGAATAATCTCCTAAAACACAACCATCCTCTGTTAGCATCTTACATTTGTCTTTCTGCTTAGTGCAAATGTAGTGTGTTTGGTCCAGCTGTTTAAAAATTGTACCACTCCTCAACCTGGAGGATTTCTACAGGTTAAATGGCTGCCTGAATACCACATCAAGGAAGAGGTGGCTTTCAGACAGGCAGAAGAGCCACTTGTCTGCTTGTCCTGCCTTCACTTACTGCCTCCTTCGCCAAGTCTCTACAGCCTTTCTTTTGGTTGCAGGCTTCACCTGGCCTCCCTCAGGCTTCCTCTGCCTAGCATGGCCCGTATATTTGGGTATCTTGCTCCCTATCATTGTTTGAAAAACATTGAACATTGAGATCAACATTCTTTCAGCATTGATCTTCATTAAAGTCATGAATATACAATTTTGCCATGATTAATACTGGAACTTACCTGGTGCCTCGTAAGCCAAACGGTGTCGACTCATCTCGGCAGCAGCAGGGAAAGGAACATGCCTGAGGGCAGAGGGCTCTGCCAGAAACCTCGAGTCCAGGTTCTCCTTCTGAGATGAACACAAATGAAGTACAGTGAGTCTCTATCCTTAGCTGGTCACTTAAATTTGTCTTTGATCATAAGCACACTTGTCATTATAAAAGCTGTTTAACAGAGTGTCTGAGGTGTCTCACCTTCCTGACATTCTGGCAGATGCACTCCAGCTCAGGCAGCAGGAATTTAGCATGGCGCTCTGCAGCCTTGCACACCAATGCCATCCCTGTTAGTTTTTTAATCCTGTTTCAAAAGCCAGACATTAAAATTGATTAACAAGGCTAGAAATCGATGTACGTATTACTGTATCACTTCAATGCACACTTCCTTCTATCTGCTTCAGTTGGCTCGTAAATACCTTTGCACGTCCTGCTTTCTGATGAACTCAGTCACAGTCCTTTTCTGAGCATCAAAGCCTGTCCATCTGGGAATCTTGCTCCCTATATTCACAAAATATTTCTTTTAATGCTTAAAGCATCAAAAGCCTTGTCAGATATACATTACATTTAAGATTAGCTCTAAGTGGTTTACTGGATTGCTGTGGTGTTCACCAAGTTCTCTAAAACTATTGCAGTACCGAAGTGGCCTGGTTCCGTGTGGGTTTACTCACCTAGCTGGGTCAGCTGGAACTGCCTTGGTGGTGTGTGCAGCTCACGCAGTTCAGCATCAGGTGATGGTGTGATGCTGTATGGAGGTGCACTACACTCTTCAGGTGTGGACACATCCTCAATTGAGTCCCATTCACTCGAAGACCCAAAGACTGCGCAGGGAAAGCCGCTTCCTTGCTCGGTTTGTCTTTCCACTGCTTTCTCATGGCGGGTCAAGGACCTGACATTCTCGCGCAGGTGGTCCTGCAGCTCAGTGGAAATGTACCCCTGCAGAGCCGCATCCACATTGCAGATGGAGAAGTTCTCTGGGTCGAACCTTGGGGATGGCTTCTCCAGATCAACATTCACATGTTTGGTTTTAAACATGCACCGACTGCTCATGCTTTTTCGTGGTGCTTCCAGTGGTGGAGAAGGCACCAAATAGGGTCTCTGCTGAAAGGGGCTCAAGGTACTCATCTGAACCCTCTCATTTGCCCTGCTCAGAAGCCTCCTGCTGGACTCCACGTCCAAGGCTACCCTGATGGAGTTCTGAATCCTTCTGTGGATGACCTCTCGAATCTCCAGATCCACCTGCTTCTTTTGCCACAATTGTGTGAGGTAGTACCTATTAGAGCCTACATCCTGAAAATGAGAAAGACAGAACATTGACCTTACCTGTCCTACTAAACATAACGATCCACACAGGCTTTTTTATTCTTAGATACAAACCAGAATGATATAGAACATTATATTTAATAATCAGTTCTTGGTGTAGCTTTTTAATCACTCTTAATTATTTTAGGAGACATTTTAAACCATATCACCCACATTTGGCACAGCCCTGTATTCCTTAGATCTAATCAGAGTCTGAGCATGCTTTAGTCATAAGATTAATGCATTTAAGGATGTTGAGCTATAACTTATAAATCTAAAAGGAATAGTATAAATCTGGAGTTTCAGCACATTCAGGCTTTTGCTGCAATATTAATGACAAGCATTGCAAATATATGTAAGAGATAATCTTTTTTATTTTGAAAAGATAAATAAAATTTAAACATTTAAAAAATGTAAAATCTATTCCATTTTGTTAATTATCAAATAAAAAAAAGTTTAAAAGTACCATATGATTTACAGGTGACTTCCTGCTGTTCTCTGTTGTAGAAAGTTTTGACATTTCTCCAGTGAGTTATTGTGTTGTGTCTTCAGAAAGATGGTTGCTCCAGAATATCAGCACAATATAAGAAGAAAGTACCGTGTGACAGGCCTTTATGTACACGCAGGCACTGGGCGAATCCTCATTATGACATCACCACACTAGGCGTGGCTAGTTGTCATAACTTCGACCAGAATCTTTCGAAACATAACAGAAACTCCCAGATGAAATGTTAAAGAACTTTCATTTGGTCAAACTGGGCTAACAGTTGTGAAAATAATAACAAAAGCTTCTTTCAGTCTTTTGATTTTTGCTTTCTTTTTTTTTCTCTTACACAAATTTCTTTGTATTTAAACTCTTTTTTTCATTCATGTTTCTTTTTCCCCCTTTATGCAACTAATTTTCTTTGGGCTTCATTTTTCATTGTTTTTTTTTTTTATAGTCTGTGCATGCTCTTGAATACTTTACCCCTCATGCACAAACCTAATCACTTTATTACTACTACCACTCATCAATGCATTTACCTCTAAGCGTTTGCTATCATACAAACATGCTAAAACCCTTAGCACCTGATTGTCTCCATGTATACCTCCCCTGCGACAAACTAACTTTACAAGCTGATAGAATATGCTTCAGCGTGCCAAGCCTTGTTCATAATCTACATCTAGGGTCTCCACCTACCCGCTGTTCAAGATTTTGTGGAGTTGGAAGGACATCATAAATTGTTCTAAGTAAAAACTTAATACGACTTGCCTCCATCGCCCACCATCCCTGTCAAGTTATCTTCCGCTTCTCTAGATTCTCCCAGTGAAGCCACTGGCCTTGTTTTACTTTACTAAATGCGTTCCATGAATCACCTGACCCAAGGCATGGTCTTTGACATTGCACTTGGCCAATCACATCCCTTAGCTCTAATGAGCTCCTGGCTACCTGCACTGCCACTCGTGGAATCCACTTCCTTCCTGCTTTTGTTATTGGTGCTGCTGATGTAACCACTGCAACCCTTCGATCTTGACAAAATCATCTCGCGACTCACATTTGCATATTTAAATTCTTCAACTAAACTTGAGTGGTAGCTTGAGTTAGGGGTGTGCGATATGATGATGCAAGATCGTGAACGATAAGAACTTGTCCATGATACACCATCACAGGAAGATTTTTGGATCGTGCTCATGCACCACATACAGTCCCCTGCAGTTTTTATTAGTTGTTTACAAACTGTGTACATATTGCACATCAGTCAAATGGGCAGACTCTCGAGACAGAGATAATGTAAGTCACTACTCTAAAATGTAGGACTACTGAATTAAAACCAAAAGAATTTGTTATTCCATACATGAGACCTCTTCCTCGCAAAAACACAAACAAAACAAAGAAAAAAAAAACTGTGGCGCCATGAAGCCTGAAGAGCCCACAAGCACACACAAACGATACCAGTGCTTACGTAGGTTGTCCCCTTCAAAACAAGACAGAATTTGAGTCAATCCACTTGTTAGTTTGTGTAAAGGTGACTTGCAAAAAGAAAGAAAATAAAAATCAGTCCAAAATAAAATACAACAAATAATAAAAAAGAATTCTTAAATATGTTCCCCGCGGATCTCTGTTATAACCGTGTATCCATCAAGTCTGTAAACCAATCAGGGGCGATGCTCAACCAAGGAAGCATGGAAGCAACCAAACTTCCTAACGTACGCGCACAGCGAGAGACCACACAGACAGTATAAACAACAATCAAAACAATAAATAAGTTTTCAAAGCTTAGATTCCTTTCATTGCCTGTCCTTTCCCTACAGAGACCATTTAAACACAGGAGCGGGGTGAGGGAAGCAGCCTCACTCTAGAGCTAATCAGGGAAAGCTCCCTCCTTCCAACGCATCTGGCCTTAAAAGGGAAGAGTACTGGGTTAGAAACAAGACTATATCAGAATAAATCTAGGGGAGTCAGAACATTTTTCCTCTTTGGTGAGGGTAAAAAGCCATTTGGAGAGGTGCATGAGATTAGTTTGTCAAGGAAGAGAAAATGCTTTTATTAAGCCTAGATAATCATTTTTTGTCTGCAATAAAATGAATAATTTTTCTTATGGAGAGGTTGGGGTCTTTGAAGATTCCTAAAGAAGATTTCAAAGATAATTCCAAATTAAATTTTAAAAAGTGCCTAAAATGTGTTATTTGTTTGATCATATTTTGACTACTAAAAATTCATTTCAATATCTTTAAAAATTCTGAAGGCTTTTCAGTAAAATTACTTTATAAAACTGCCTTTAGTTTATTCACTGCATCAAGATTCGAGTATGTAATTTCAGGCAGAAAATGGAAAAAAATACCTGGAGTGTTAAGAGGATAACCCTTTCCATCCTCTCTACCTCCATGATCAAAACGTCATAAATTTTCACCACAATTTCAACTTCCCTGGCAGATATGATATATCAATGCTATTAATGGCCTTCACCTATTCAGCCTTTATTCCCCACAACTAGGTTTGTATCATTTAGCGCTGCACTATATGGAGGACCAAACCTGCCAAATCTAAAAATGTACTAATTAATTACTCAATAAAATTTATTTCCTCCACAATTCATTTATTTATTAATTAATTTTTTGCATTCATTTATTTCCCAATTTATTTTTACCTTGCTCTTATATTTTTTATTGCTCTTATATGGTAATAAGGGGGCTGTCTAGCAATGATGTCACAGAGCCTGAACTTTCTTATTGGATGATCGATGTCCAATGCCGTAGATCGATTCTACATGTCTTGCTCCATCAGCCATCTTCTAAAGTATAGTAATGGCGACCTACAGGTCATTAAAAAATCCATCCAACTACGGCTTTTCCTTTGACAATCTACAGACATCTAGACTTGCTTGGTTTAACATTCAGCCTAGCCAACCTTAGATTATAATTTAACTTCCCCAGCAACCGCCATGTGCAAGGCACAGTAGTCGTCAGGTTGTCATGTCGTCCATATAAGGCCTGATTGGGGGGAAAAGGCAGTGTCACTTTACGTTCACATGACACTGGCACATGCCAGTAGACAATACTGGTTAGGGTGAGTACAGTAACCCCCTTCTCACTCAAGCGAACCAATCAGAGTAGAGGAGGGCGGGACCAGTTTGTGAACAAAACGCTTCTCCAAATTCTATGTAAGCTTCAGAAAAATTCCGCCTGGACATTTTTTTAAGTCTAAAAAAGAGGATATGTCCAGGTAAAAGAGGACGTCTGGTCACCCTAATACTGGTAACTGTCTGGAAACCTATGTAAAAATGTTAAATAAACAGAATCATTATTTTAACTTGTTGAATGCCATACAGTTAAGCTTTGTCAATATTGTAATATTTTAGAAAATTGATGTAATGACTGAGACACGAACGACAGAAATGATTATGATAAACAGGGTTAATATGGAGACAGTGTCGTGTTGAAGGGAGGAGATTGTTATTTAAGTTTTTGAAGATGACTGGACTAAAACGACAGCTTTAAAACGAATGAACTCTGAATGAGAAACCGGAGGGTGGCAGAAGCGAACCGCTGTAAAAACACAGAAGAAGATTCGCGCTCTTTTCTGTCACCGCGGAGCGCGAGCAGCTCTCACCGGCTTCATCTAGTAAGTATTTCAATTTAACCTTATATTATTGGATACATAATTATTTTTGTAGTTAACATCGTTAACGTTATATACGTTATTCTGTCAATTGCTGTATGTTACGTACGTAATACTGAATCGTTTTTTCAAATGACACACTTTAGCTTAGCTAAGCTAGCTCCTTTTTTCCTTTGACATAGAAAACTTTTAAATGATATGACAATAGCTCTTACATGAGTATTTTAATTTTAGTAATTATGTCTTTCGAAGGCATATTTTACAAGACAATGTTAGCATTTTTGTGGGTCTTTACATCACATTGAACCGCTTCCCTCAGGATAAGGAATAAAATAAGAAATAAAACTGCCTAAACACAAGAAGACATAAAGTGTGGTCAGTGCTGGTTTTTCGTGTAATGTAATGTTTTAAATATAATTCCACTTAAAATAATTCTTTGTTAGGACGTAGCACTGATTTTGGGATGGTGACTAATGGGTTGAAGGAGGTTGTCTTGAAAAAGATAGAAGCCTATTTATTGAGAGAGAAAAAAAAGAAACAAAAGCGTGTGAAGTAGATTATTTTTGGAGCTGTGAAGTTAGTTAAAATTTTCAAAATTAACTATGAACATTAATTCGTTTTCCTTATGTAAATATGTAAAGACGGACTGCAGCAAGAAAACTAGTGGGGCAGTGACAAATGCAGGTGGGCAGGGACAAATGCAGGTGGGCAGAGAGAAAAGCAGATAGGAGCTTAATTGATGAAATCTTTAGCATCAGTTGTAGCATAATCGTTTGTAAAATAGTTTGTACTAAAATCTGATAATCTTGCAACATTTGAAGTTTGCAGTTTACGGTTTTTCATTAAAGATTTTTAAAGAAAATATATTGAAGTGAACAGAACGTGTACATAATCTCTAGGTGTTTAATTATAGAGCTGGAATTCAACAAGGAGTACAACTGAGGTGACTACACTTGAGCGCTCTTTCACTACACTGCACATCCTGAAGATCCTTGTTGTCCAGGCTGCCAGAGACGAGGATACGGCTGATATTTCCATCATTGTTGAGGGCAGTGAGGTACTGACAAAATGTGACAACACAGCAGAAGCTTGCAAACTGTTGATGGAAAAGATGTATGCCATGAATCTGAGCCCAAGTGTCAAATGTGTATTTCCACACGTTTGAGGAAACTCAAACTGTTGTAAAGTACCCTTCTGCCATGTAGAACTATTCTCTATTTATTTATTTATTTATTTATTAACTTTTCCAAACCTAGTGTTGAAATATTATTTTTTTTATTTTAATAGTTTTCTTATTTGGACTGATGGCCTTAGTGTAGTACATAAATGACATATATTTAAAGAAAAGTCTGAATGTAGAAGGTAGTTCTTAGGGTGTAAAACCAATTATGGAAAACAGCATTTGAATGTTAATTGGATTTAGGAAATCATGACACTGCCAATTTCAAATGTATTTTCTATGTATTGATTTTATGTACTGTTTGTACACATTGCAATTGCTGTATGTTTACATTGTTTCAAGGTTGTGTGAAAAGCAGGTACTGATCTCATTGCACTGAATGTATGTACACTGTCAGAGATTAAAGTCGTGTTCATTTCATACACCCTGTTTCACCTCCAGGACTTTTTTTGTTTTTATGTTTTTTGTTATATGTTATACACATTTCTATAATGAGAAATTACAAACATGTATCTCTCTTTCTGGAGAAGAGAATGCAGTGTACCTTTTAAGGAACAAAACTGGACTTTTAAACACTGTTGTACTTGTACCTTTTATTTTCTGAGTGTAATTTGTTATTTAATAAAGCAGTAATTTCTCCATGAACCTGATTCTATCCTTTTCTGAGGTGTGTGTGTGTGGGCGGTTTGTATAGAAATAAAGTATTACAACCGGTAATGAGCCAGATCTGAGCAGAGTCTGGCACTTACGGCGTGCTTCTGGCTCAAACTCAGTCGTGGTCCGGTTATCGCGATTTAATTCTGGCTTGCCGGACTAGGGCCGAGTCATTTGAGCTGCGCCTCAGCCAAAACACTCGCCCAGAACTATTGACCCGCGCTACGGCCATACAGCACGGCCGGGACAACGTGGGCCGATTCAGTTTTGCTAGCTGGGAATAAACAAGCACTATTGTCTAGTTTCTAATAATCAGAGACAATTCATTTAGATTTATAGGGTTTTATTTCATTTTGCATTTTCATTTTCTCTGGTTGTTTTTGTGCTCGGTCCTTGGAGCCTCTGGAGATGATTCATTAAAGCATTTAAACATCACTTTGTCCCTTTGTTCATGCCTCTCTTTAGACTAAGTTGGTCTGCTAGCTCTGACAGGCTTTATGAGTGGCCAGAAATGTAACGGAGTTTCTTCTGTGGAAAGATTTTACAGAATACTTGTCAGTGCAGATCAGTAAATGTAATGCTGTGAGAAGAGGAAAATGAGAAGAGGGAAGTCTCAACTCACCTGAATCCAAATCTTGCTTGCTTATGGCAGGTTGTTTGCTTTTAAGATCCTCCACTGTTGCTGTTTAGCAGGTTGAAGGCCCCCAACACGTGAGGAAGCTCCTTGGCGAACAGGTCTGAAGGAAAGATTGCTTCTGTCAGTACGCTTAACACTTCACACATGATGAGCAGCACAAGACAATGTTATTGGGCATTGTGTGAGAAATGTTTACTATTCTTATCACAAAATTAATTTTTATTTGTGTTTCATTCCTCTTACAACTCTAGCCTGAATAATCTCCTAAAACACAACCATCCTCTGTTAGCATCTTACATTTGTCTTTCTGCTTAGTGCAAATGTAGTGTGTTTGGTCCAGCTGTTTAAAAATTGTACCACTCCTCAACCTGGAGGATTTCTACAGGTTAAATGGCTGCCTGAATACCACATCAAGGAAGAGGTGGCTTTCAGACAGGCAGAAGAGCCACTTGTCTGCTTGTCCTGCCTTCACTTACTGCCTCCTTCGCCAAGTCTCTACAGCCTTTCTTTTGGTTGCAGGCTTCACCTGGCCTCCCTCAGGCTTCCTCTGCCTAGCATGGCCCGTATATTTGGGTATCTTGCTCCCTATCATTGTTTGAAAAACATTGAACATTGAGATCAGCATTCTTTCAGCATTGATCTTCATTAAAGTCATGAATATACAATTTTGCCATGATTAATACTGGAACTTACCTGGTGCCTCGTAAGCCAAACGGTGTCGACTCATCTCGGCAGCAGCAGGGAAAGGAACATGCCTGAGGGCAGAGGGCTCTGCCAGAAACCTCGAGTCCAGGTTCTCCTTCTGAGATGAACACAAATGAAGTACAGTGAGTCTCTATCCTTAGCTGGTCACTTAAATTTGTCTTTGATCATAAGCACACTTGTCATTATAAAAGCTGTTTAACAGAGTGTCTGAGGTGTCTCACCTTCCTGACATTCTGGCAGATGCACTCCAGCTCAGGCAGCAGGAATTTAGCATGGCGCTCTGCAGCCTTGCACACCAATGCCATCCCTGTTAGTTTTTTAATCCTGTTACAAAAGCCAGACATTAAAATTGATTAACAAGGCTAGAAATCGATGTACGTATTACTGTATCACTTCAATGCACACTTCCTTCTATCTGCTTCAATTGGCTCGTAAATACCTTTGCACGTCCTGCTTTCTGATGAACTCAGTCACAGTCCTCTTCTGAGCATCAAAGCCTGTCCATCTGGGAATCTTGCTCCCTATATTCACAAAATATTTCTTTTAATGTTTAAAGCATCAAAAGCCTTGTCAGATATACATTACATTTAAGATTAGCTCTAAGTGGTTTACTGGATTGCTGTGGTGTTCACCAAGTTCTCTAAAACTATTGCAGTACCGAAGTGGCCTGGTTCCGTGTAGGTTTACTCACCTAGCTGGGTCAGCTGGAACTGCCTTGGTGGTGTGAGCAGCTCACGCAGTTCAGCATCAGGTGATGGTGTGATGCTGTATGGAGGTGCACTACACTCTTCAGGTGTGGACACATCCTCAATCGAGTCCCATTCACTCGAAGACCCAAAGACTGCGCAGGGAAAGCCGCTTCCTTGCTCGGTTGGTCTTTCCACTGCTTTCTTATGGCGGGTCAAGGACCTGACATTCTCGCGCAGGTGGTCCTGCAGCTCAGTGGAAATGTACCCCTGCAGAGCCGCATCCACATTGCAGATGGAGAAGTTCTCTGGGTCGAACCTTGGGGATGGCTTCTCCAGATCAACATTCACATGTTTGATTTTAAACATGCACCGACTGCTCACGCTTTTTCGTGGTGCTTCCAGTGGTGGAGAAGGCACCAAATAGGGTCTCTGCTGAAGGGGGCTCAAGGTACTCATCTGAACCCTCTCATTTGCCCTGCTCAGAAGCCTCCTGCTGGACTCCACGTCCAAGGCTACCCTGATGGAGTTCTGAATCCTTCTGTGGATGACCTCTCGAATCTCCAGATCCACCTGCTTCTTTTGCCACAATTGTGTGAGGTAGTACCTATTAGAGCCTACATCCTGAAAATGAGAAAGACAGAACATTGACCTTACCTGTCCTACTAAACACAACGATCCACACAGGCTTTTTTATTCTTAGATACAAACCAGAATGATATAGGGATTTAATAATCAGTTCTTGGTGTAGCTTTTTAATCACTCTTAATTATTTTAGGAGACATTTTAAACCATATCACCCACATTTGGCACAGCCCTGTATTCCTTAGATCTAATCAGAGTCTTAGCATGCTTTAGTCATAAGATTAATGCATTTAAGGATGTTGAGCTATAACTTATAAATCTAAAAGGAATAGTATAAATCTGGAGTTTCAGCACATTCAGGCTTTTGCTGCAATATTAATGACAAGCATTGCAAATATATGTAAGAGATAATCTTTTTTATTTTGAAAAAATAAAAAAATAAATAAAATTTAATAAATTAATTGAAAGTTAAGGCAATGGCAAGTCATTTAAAAAATGTAAAATCTATTCCATTTTGTTAATTATCAAATAAAAAAAAGTTTAAAAATACCATATGATTTACAGGTGACTTCCTGCTGTTCTCTGTTGTAGAAAGTTTTGACATTTCTCCAGTGAGTTATTGTGTTGTGTCTTCAGAAAGATGGTTGCTCCAGAATATCAGCACAATATAAGAAGAAAGTACCGTGTGACAGGCCTTTATGTACACGCAGGCACTGGGCGAATCCTCATTATGACATCACCACACTAGGCGTGGCTAGTTGTCATAACTTCGACCAGAATCTTTCGAAACATAACAGAAACTCCCAGATGAAATGTTAAAGAACTTTCATTTGGTCAAACTGGGCTAACAGTTGTGAAAATAATAACAAAAGCTTCTTTCAGTCTTTTGATTTTTGCTTTCTTTTTTTTTCTCTTACACAAATTTCTTTGTATTTAAACTCTTTTTTTTCATTCATGTTTCTTTTTCCCCCTTTATGCAACTATTTTTCTTTGTGCTTCATTTTTCATTGTTTTTTTTTTTATAGTCTGTGCATGCTCTTGAATACTTTACCCCTCATGCACAAACCTAATCACTTTATTACTACTACCACTCATCAATGCATTTACCTCTAAGCGTTTGCTATCATACAAACATGCTAAAACCCTTAGCACCTGATTGTCTCCATGTATACCTCCCCTGCGACAAACTAACTTTACAAGCTGATAGAATATGCTTCAGCGTGCCAAGCCTTGTTCATAATCTACATCTAGGGTCTCCACCTACCCGCTGTTCAAGATTTTGTGGAGTTGGAAGGACATCATAAATTGTTCTAAGTAAAAACTTAATACGACTTGCCTCCATCGCCCACCATCCCTGTCAAGTTATCTTCCGCTTCTCTAGATTCTCCCAGTGAAGCCACTGGCCTTGTTTTACTTTACTAAATGCGTTCCATGAATCACCTGACCCAAGGCATGGTCTTTGACATTGCACTTGGCCAATCACATCCCTTAGCTCTAATGAGCTCCTGGCTACCTGCACTGCCACTCGTGGGTTCCACTTCCTTCCTGCTTTTGTTATTGGTGCTGCTGATGTAACCACTGCAACCCTTCAATCTTGACAAAATCATCTCGCGACTCACATTTGCATATTTAAATTCTTCAACTAAACTTGAGTGGTAGCTTGAGTTAGGGGTGTGCGATATGATGATGCAAGATCGTGAACGATAAGAACTTGTCCATGATACACCATCACAGGAAGATTGTTGGATCGTGCTCATGCACCACATACAGTCCGCTGCAGTTTTTATTAGTTGTTTACAAACTGTGTACATATTGCACATCAGTCAAATGGGCAGACTCTCGAGACAGAGATAATGTAAGTCACTACTCTAAAATGTAGGACTACTGAATTAAAACCAAAAGAATTTGTTATTCCATACATGAGACCTCTTCCTTGCAAAAACACAAACAAAACAAAGAAAAAAAAAAGCTGTGGCGCCATGAAGCCTGAAGAGCCCACAAGCACACACAAACGATACCAGTGGTATCGTTTACGTAGGTTGTCCCCTTCAAAACAAGACAGAATTTGAGTCAATCCACTTGTTAGTTTGTGTAAAGGTGACTTGCAAAAAGAAAGAAAATAAAAATCAGTCCAAAATAAAATACAACAAATAATAAAAAAAAATTCTTAAATATGTTCCCCGCGGATCTCTGCTATAACCGTGTAGCTTGGGCTCTCAGCTTTAACGACACATCCATCAAGTCTGTAAACCAATCAGGGACGATGCTCAACCAAGGAAGCATGGAAGCAACCAAACTTCCTAACGTACGCGCACAGCGAGAGACCACACAGACAGTATAAACAACAATCAAAACAATAAATAAGTTTTCAAAGCTTAGATTCCTTTCATTGCCTGTCCTTTCCCTACAGAGACCATTTAAACACAGGAGTGGGGTGAGGGAAGCAGCCTCACTCTAGAGCTAATCAGGGAAAGCTCCCTCCTTCCAACGCATCTGGCCTTAAAAGGGAAGAGTACTGGGTTAGAAACAAGACTATATCAGAATAAATCTAGGGGAGTCAGAACATTTTTCCTCTTTGGTGAGGGTAAAAAGCCATTTGGAGAGTTGCATGAGATTAGTTTGTCAAGGAAGAGAAAATGCTTTTATTAAGCCTAGATAATCATTTTTTGTCTGCAATAAAATGAATAATTTTTCTTATGGAGAGGTTGGGGTCTTTGAAGATTCCTAAAGAAGATTTCAAAGATAATTCCAAATTAAATTTTAAAAAGTGCCTAAAATGTGTTATTTGTTTGATCATATTTTGACTACTAAAAGTTCATTTCAATATCTTTAAAAATTCTGAAGGCTTTTCAGTAAAATTACTTTATAAAACTGCCTTTAGTTTGTTCACTGCATCAAGATTCGAGTATGTAATTTCAGGCAGAAAATGGAAAAAATACCTGGAGTGTTAAGAGGATAACCCTTTCCATCCTCTCTACCTCCGTGATCAAAACGTCATAAATTTTCACCACAATTTCAACTTCCCTGCCAGATATGATATATCAATGCTATTAATGGCCTTCGCCTATTCAGCCTTTATTCCCCACAACTTGGTTTGTATCATTTAGCGCTGCACTATATGGAGGACCAAACCTGCCAAATCTAAAAATGTACTAATTAATTACTCAATAAAAGTTATTTCCTCCACAATTCATTTATTTATTAATTAATTTTTTGCATTCATTTATTTCCCAATTTATTTTTTCCTTGCTCTTATATTTTTTATTGCTCTTATATGGTAATAAGGGGGCTGTCTAGCAATGATGTCACAGAGCCTGAACTTTCTTATTGGATGATCGATGTCCAATGCCGTAGATCGATTCTACATGTCTTGCTCCATCAGCCATTTTCTAAAGTATAGTAATGGCGACCTACAGGTCATTAAAAAATCCATCCAAAAATTTTCCTCTACAGCTTTTCCTTTGACAATCTACAGACATCTAGACTTGCTTGGTTTAACATTCAGCCTAGCCAACCTTAGATTATAATTTAACTTCCCCAGCAACCGCCGTGTGCAAGGCACAGTAGTCGTCAGGTTGTCATGTCGTCCATATAAGGCCTGATTGGGGGGAAAAGGCAGTGTCACTTTACGTTCACATGACACTGGCACATGCCAGTAGACAATACTGGTTAGGGTGAGTACAGTAACCCCCTTCTCACTCAAGCGAACCAATCAGAGTAGAGGAGGGCGGGACCAGTTTGTGAACAAAACGCTTCTCCAAATTCTATGTAAGCTCCAGAAAAATTCCGCCTGGACATTTTTTTAAGTCTAAAAAAAGAGGACATATCCAGGTAAAAGAGGACGTCTGGTCACCCTAATACTGGTAACTGTCTGGAAACCTATGTAAAAATGTTAAATAAACAGAATCATTAATTTAACTTGTTGAATGCCATACAGTTAAGCTTTGTCAATATTGTAATATTTTAGAAATTGATGTAATGACTGAGACACGAACGACAGAAATGATTATGATAAACAGGGTTAATATGGAGACAGTGTCGTGTTGAAGGGAGGAGATTGTTATTTAAGTTTTTGAAGATGACTGGACTAAAACGACAGCTTTAAAACGAATGAACTCTGAATGAGAAACCGGAGGGTGGCAGAAGCGAACCGCTGTAAAAACACAGAAGAAGATTCGCGCTCTTTTCTGTCACCGCGGAGCGCGAGCAGCTCTCACCGGCTTCATCTAGTAAGTATTTCAATTTAACCTTATATTATTGGATACATAATTATTTTTGTAGTTAACATCGTTAACGTTATATACGTTATTCTGTCAATTGCTGTATGTTACGTACGTAATACTGAATCGTTTTTTCAAATGACACACTTTAGCTTAGCTAAGCTAGCTCCTTTTTTCCTTTGACATAGAAAACTTTTAAATGATATGACAATAGCTCTTACATGAGTATTTTAATTTTAGTAATTATGTCTTTCGAAGGCATATATTACAAGACAATGTTAGCATTTTTGTGGGTCTTTACATCACATTGAACCGCTTCCCTCAGGATAAGGAATAAAATAAGAAATAAAACTGCCTAAACACAAGAAGACAAAGTGTGGTCAGTGCTGGTTTTTCGTGTAATGTAATGTTTTAAATATAATTCCACTTAAAATAATTCTTTGTTAGGACGTAGCACTGATTTTGGGATGGTGACTAATGGGTTGAAGGAGGTTGTCTTGAAAAAGATAGAAGCCTATTTATTGAGAGAGAAAAAAAAAGAAACAAAAGCGTGTGAAGTAGATTATTTTTGGAGCTGTGAAGTTAGTTAAAATTTTCAAAATTAACTATGAACATTAACTAATTCGTTTTCCTTATGTAAATATGTAAAGACGGACTGCAGCAAGAAAACTAGTGGGGCAGTGACAAAGGCAGGTGAGCAGAGAGAAAAGCAGATAGGAGCTTAATTGATGAAATCTTTAGCATCAGTTGTAGCATAATCGTTTGTAAAATAGTTTGTACTAAAATCTGATAATCTTGCAACATTTGAAGTTTGCAGTTTACGGTTTTTCATTAAAGATTTTTAAAGAAAATATATTGAAGTGAACAGAACGTGTACATAATCTCTAGGTGTTTAATTATAGAGCTGGAATTCAACAAGGAGTACAACTGAGGTGACTACACTTGAGCGCTCTTTCACTACACTGCACATCCTGAAGATCCTTGTTGTCCAGGCTGCCAGAGGCGAGGATACGGCTGATATTTCCATCATTGTTGAGGGCAGTGAGGTACTGACAAAATGTGACAACACAGCAGAAGCTTGCAAACTGTTGATGGAAAAGATGTATGCCATGAATCTGAGCCCAAGTGTCAAATGTGTATTTCCACACGTTTGAGGAAACTCAAACTGTTGTAAAGTACCCTTCTGCCATGTAGAACTATTCTCTATTTATTTATTTATTTATTTATTTATTAACTTTTCCAAACCTAGTGTTAAAATATTATTTTTTTTCATTTTAAGAGTTTTCTTATTTGGACTGATGGCCTTAGTGTAGTACATAAATGACATATATTTAAAGAAAAGTCTGAATGTAGAAGGTAGTTCTTAGGGTGTAAAACCAATTATGGAAAACAGCATTTGAATGTTAATTGGATTTAGGAAATCATGACACTGCCAATTTCAAATGCATTTTCTATGTATTGATTTTATGTACTGTTTGTACACATTGCAATTGCTGTATGTTTACATTGTTTCAAGGTTGTGTGAAAAGCAGTTACTGATCTCATTGCACTGAATGTATGTACACTGTCAGAGATTAAAGTCGTGTTCATTTCATACACCCTGTTTCACCTCCAGGACTTTTTTTGTTTTTATGTTTTTTGTTATATGACACATTTCTATAATGAGAAATTACAAACATGTATCTCTCTTTCTGGAGAAGAGAATGCAGTGTACCTTTTAAGGAACAAAACTGGACTTTTAAACACTGTTGTACTTGTACCTTTTATTTTCTGAGTGTAATTTGTTATTTAATAAAGCAGTAATTTCTCCATGAACCTGATTCTATCCTTTTCTGAGGTGTGTGGGTGTGTGTGTGTGGGCGGTTTGTATAGAAATAAAGTATTACAACCGGTAATGAGCCAGATCTGAGCAGAGTCTGGCACTTACGGCGTGCTTCTGGCTCAAACTCAGTCGTGGTCCGGTTATCGCGATTTAATTCTGGCTTGCCGGACTAGGGCCGAGTCATTTGAGCCGTGCCTCAGCCACAACACTCGCCCAGAACTATCGACCCGCGCTACGGCCATACAGCACGGCCGGGACAACGTGGGTCGATTCAGTGTTGCTAGCTGGGAATAAACAAGCACTATTGTCTAGTTTCTAATAATCAGAGACAATTCATTTAGATTTATAGGGTTTTATTTCATTTTGCATTTTCATTTCCTCTGGGTGTTTTTGTGCTCGGTCCTTAGAGCCTCTGGAGATGATTCATTAAAGCATTTAAACATCACTTTGTCCCTTTGTTCATGCCTCTCTTTAGACTAAGTTGGTCTGCTAGCTCTGACAGGCTTTATGAGTGGCCAGAAATGTAACGGAGTTTCTTCTGTGGAAAGATTTTACAGAATACTTGTCAGTGCAGATCAGTAAATGTAATGCTGTGAGAAGAGGAAAATGAGAAGAGGGAAGTCTCAACTCACCTGAATCCAAATCTTGCTTGCTTATGACAGGTTGTTTGCTTTTAAGATCCTCCACTGTTGCTGTTTAGCAGGTTGAAGGCCCCCAACACGTGAGGAAGCTCCTTGGCGAACAGGTCTGAAGGAAAGATTGCTTCTGTCAGTACGCTTAACACTTCACACATGATGAGCAGCACAAGACAATGTTATTGGGCATTGTGTGAGAAATGTTTACTATTCTTATCACAAAATTAATTTTTATTTGTGTTTCATTCCTCTTATAACTCTAGCCTGAATAATCTCCTAAAACACAACCATCCTCTGTTAGCATCTTACATTTGTCTTTCTGCTTAGTGCAAATGTAGTGTGTTTGGTCCAGCTGTTTAAAAATTGTACCACTCCTCAACCTGGAGGATTTCTACAGGTTAAATGGCTGCCTGAATACCACATCAAGGAAGAGGTGGCTTTCAGACAGGCAGAAGAGTCACTTGTCTGCTTGTCCTGCCTTCACTTACTGCCTCCTTCGCCAAGTATCTACAGCCTTTCTTTTGGTTGCAGGCTTCACCTGGCCTCCCTCAGGCTTCCTCTGCCTAGCATGGCCCGTATATTTGGGTATCTTGCTCCCTATCATTGTTTGAAAAACATTGAACATTGAGATCAACATTCTTTCAGCATTAATCTTCATTAAAGTCATGAATATACAATTTTGCCATGATTAATACTGGAACTTACCTGGTGCCTCGTAAGCCAAACGGTGTCGACTCATCTCGGCAGCAGCAGGGAAAGGAACATGCCTGAGGGCAGAGGGCTCTGCCAGAAACCTCGAGTCCAGGTTCTCCTTCTGAGATGAACACAAATGAAGTACAGTGAGTCTCTATCCTTAGCTGGTCACTTAAATTTGTCTTTGATCATAAGCACACTTGTCATTATAAAAGCTGTTTAACAGAGTGTCTGAGGTGTCTCACCTTCCTGACATTCTGGCAGATGCACTCCAGCTCAGGCAGCAGGAATTTAGCATGGCGCTCTGCAGCCTTGCACACCAATGCCATCCCTGTTAGTTTTTTAATCCTGTTTCAAAAGCCAGACATTAAAATTGATTAACAAGGCTAGAAATCGATGTACGTATTACTGTATCACTTCAATGCACACTTCCTTCTATCTGCTTCAATTGGCTCGTAAATACCTTTGCACGTCCTGCTTTCTGATGAACTCAGTCACAGTCCTCTTCTGAGCATCAAAGCCTGTCCATCTGGGAATCTTGCTCCCTATATTCACAAAATATTTCTTTTAATGTTTAAAGCATCAAAAGCCTTGTCAGATATACATTACATTTAAGATTAGCTCTAAGTCGTTTACTGGATTGCTGTGGTGTTCACCAAGTTCTCTAAAACATTTGCAGTACCGAAGTGGCCTGGTTCCGTGTAGGTTTACTCACCTAGCTGGGTCAGCTGGAACTGCCTTGGTGGTGTGAGCAGCTCACGCAGTTCAGCATCAGGTGATGGTGTGATGCTGTATGGAGGTGCACTACACTCTTCAGGTGTGGACACATCCTCAATTGAGTCCCATTCACTCGAAGACCCAAAGACTGCGCAGGGAAAGCCGCTTCCTTGCTCGGTTTGTCTTTCCACTGCTTTCTCATGGCGGGTCAAGGACCTGACATTCTCGCGCAGGTGGTCCTGCAGCTCAGTGGAAATGTACCCCTGCAGAGCCGCATCCACATTGCAGATGGAGAAGTTCTCTGGGTCGAACCTTGTGGATGGCTTCTCCAGATCAACATTCACATGTTTGGTTTTAAACATGCACCGACTGCTCATGCTTTTTCGTGGTGCTTCCAGTGGTGGAGAAGGCACCAAATAGGGTCTCTGCTGAAGGGGGCTCAAGGTACTCATCTGAACCCTCTCATTTGCCCTGCTCAGAAGCCTCCTGCTGGACTCCACGTCCAAGGCTACCCTGATGGAGTTCTGAATCCTTCTGTGGATGACCTCTCGAATCTCCAGATCCACCTGCTTCTTTTGCCACAATTGTGTGAGGTAGTACCTATTAGAGCCTACATCCTGAAAATGAGAAAGACAGAACATTGACCTTACCTGTCCTACTAAACACAACAATCCACACAGGCTTTTTTATTCTTAGATACAAACCAGAATGATATAGAACATTATATTTAATAATCAGTTCTTGGTGTAGCTTTTTAATCACTCTTAATTATTTTAGGAGACATTTTAAACCATATCACCCACATTTGGCACAGCCCTGTATTCCTTAGATCTAATCAGAGTCTGAGCATGCTTTAATCATAAGATTAATGCATTTAAGGATGTTGAGCTATAACTTATAAATCTAAAAGGAATAGTATAAATCTGGAGTTTCAGCACATTCAGGCTTTTGCTGCAATATTAATGACAAGCATTGCAAATATATGTAAGAGATAATCTTTTTTATTTTGAAAAGATAAATAAAATTTAAACATTTAAAAAATGTAAAATCTATTCCATTTTGTTAATTATCAAATAAAAAAAAGTTTAAAAATACCATATGATTTACAGGTGACTTCCTGCTGTTCTCTGTTGTAGAAAGTTTTGACATTTCTCCAGTGAGTTATTGTGTTGTGTCTTCAGAAAGATGGTTGCTCCAGAATATCAGCACAATATAAGAAGAAAGTACCGTGTGACAGGCCTTTATGTACACGCAGGCACTGGGCGAATCCTCATTATGACATCACCACACTAGGCGTGGCTAGTTGTCATAACTTCGACCAGAATCTTTCGAAACATAACAGAAACTCCCAGATGAAATGTTAAAGAACTTTCATTTGGTCAAACTGGGCTAACAGTTGTGAAAATAATAACAAAAGCTTCTTTCAGTCTTTTGATTTTTGCTTTCTTTTTTTTTCTTTTACACAGATTTCTTTGTATTTGAACTCTTTTTTCATTCATGTTTCTTTTTCCCCCTTTATGCAACTATTTTTCTTTGTGCTTCATTTTTTATCGTTTTTTTTTTATAGTCTGTGCATGCTCTTGAATACTTTACCCCTCATGCACAAACCTAATCACTTTATTACTACTACCACTCATCAATGCATTTACCTCTAAGCGTTTGCTATCATACAAACATGCTAAAACCCTTAGCACCTGATTGTCTCCATGTATACCTCCCCTGCGACAAACTAACTTTACAAGCTGATAGAATATGCTTCAGCGTGCCAAGCCCTGTTCATAATCTACATCTAGGGTCTCCACCTACCCGCTGTTCAAGATTTTGTGGAGTTGGAAGGACATCATAAATTGTTCTAAGTAAAAACTTAATACGACTTGCCTCCATCGCCCACCATCCCTGTCAAGTTATCTTCCGCTTCTCTAGATTCTCCCAGTGAAGCCACTGGCCTTGTTTTACTTTACTAAATGCGTTCCATGAATCACCTGACCCAAGGCATGGTCTTTGACATTGCACTTGGCCAATCACATCCCTTAGCTCTAATGAGTTCCTGGCTACCTGCACTGCCACTCGTGGGTTCCACTTCCTTCCTGCTTTTGTTATTGGTGCTGCTGATGTAACCACTGCAACCCTTCGATCTTGACAAAATCATCTCGCGACTCACATTTGCATATTTAAATTCTTCAACTAAACTTGAGTGGTAGCTTGAGTAAGGGGTGTGCGATATGATGATGCAAGATCGTGAACGATAAGAACTTGTCCATGATACACCATCACAGGAAGATTGTTGGATCGTGCTCATGCACCACATACAGTCCGCTGCAGTTTTTATTAGTTGTTTACAAACTGTGTACATATTGCACATCAGTCAAATGGGCAGACTCTCGAGACAGAGATAATGTAAGTCACTACTCTAAAATGTAGGACTACTGAATTAAAACCAAAAGAATTTGTTATTCCATACATGAGACCTCTTCCTTGCAAAAACACAAACAAAACAAAGAAAAAAAAAAAGCTGTGGAGCCATGAAGCCTGAAGAGCCCACAAGCACACACAAACGATACCAGTGCTTACGTAGGTTGTCCCCTTCAAAACAAGACAGAATTTGAGTCAATCCACTTGTTAGTTTGTGTAAAGGTGACTTGCAAAAAGAAAGAAAATAAAAATCAGTCCAAAATAAAATACAACAAATAATAAAAAAAAATTCTTAAATATGTTCCCCGCGGATCTCTGCTATAACCGTGTAGCTTGGGCTCTCAGCTTTAACGACACATCCATCAAGTCTGTAAACCAATCAGGGACGATGCTCAACCAAGGAAGCATGGAAGCAACCAAACTTCCTAACGTACGCGCACAGCGAGAGACCACACAGACAGTATAAACAACAATCAAAACAATAAATAAGTTTTCAAAGCTTAGATTCCTTTCATTGCCTGTCCTTTCCCTACAGAGACCATTTAAACACAGGAGTGGGGTGAGGGAAGCAGCCTCACTCTAGAGCTAATCAGGGAAAGCTCCCTCCTTCCAACGCATCTGGCCTTAAAAGGGAAGAGTACTGGGTTAGAAACAAGACTATATCAGAATAAATCTAGGGGAGTCAGAACATTTTTCCTCTTTGGTGAGGGTAAAAAGCCATTTGGAGAGGTGCATGAGATTAGTTTGTCAAGGAAGAGAAAATGCTTTTATTAAGCCTAGATAATCATTTTTTGTCTGCAATAAAATGAATAATTTTTCTTATGGAGAGGTTGGGGTCCTTGAAGATTCCTAAAGAAGATTTCAAAGATAATTCCAAATTAAATTTTAAAAAGTGCCTAAAATGTGTTATTTGTTTGATCATATTTTGACTACTAAAAATTCATTTCAATATCTTTAAAAATTCTGAAGGCTTTTCAGTAAAATTACTTCATAAAACTGCCTTTAGTTTATTCACTGCATCAAGATTCGAGTATGTAATTTCAGGCAGAAAATGGAAAAAAATACCTGGAGTGTTAAGAGGATAACCCTTTCCATCCTCTCTACCTCCGTGATCAAAACGTCATAAATTTTCACCACAATTTCAACTTCCCTGCCAGATATGATATATCAATGCTATTAATGGCCTTCGCCTATTCAGCCTTTATTCCCCACAACTTGGTTTGTATCATTTAGCGCTGCACTATATGGAGGACCAAACCTGCCAAATCTAAAAATGTACTAATTAATTACTCAATAAAATTTATTTCCTCCACAATTCATTTATTTATTAATTAATTTTTTGCATTCATTTATTTCCCAATTTATTTTTACCTTGCTCTTATATTTTTTATTGCTCTTATATGGTAATAAGGGGGCTGTCTAGCAATGATGTCACAGAGCCTGAACTTTCTTATTGGATGATCGATGTCCAATGCCGTAGATCGATTCTACATGTCTTGCTCCATCAGCCATCTTCTAAAGTATAGTAATGGCGACCTACAGGTCATTAAAAAATCCATCCAAATATTTTCCTCTACGGCTTTTCCTTTGACAATCTACAGACATCTAGACTTGCTTGGTTTAACATTCAGCCTAGCCAACCTTAGATTATAATTTAACTTCCCCAGCAACCGCCATGTGCAAGGCACAGTAGTCGTCAGGTTGTCATGTCGTCCATATAAGGCCTGATTGGGGGGAAAAGGCAGTGTCACTTTACGTTCACATGACACTGGCACATGCCAGTAGACAATACTGGTTAGGGCGAGTACAGTAACCCCCTTCTCACTCAAGCGAACCAATCAGAGTAGAGGAGGGCGGGACCAGTTTGTGAACAAAACGCTTCTCCAAATTCTATGTAAGCTTCAGAAAAATTCCGCCTGGACATTTTTTTAAGTCTAAAAAAGAGGATATGTCCAGGTAAAAGAGGACGTCTGGTCACCCTAATACTGGTAACTGTCTGGAAACCTATGTAAAAATGTTAAATAAACAGAATCATTATTTTAACTTGTTGAATGCCATACAGTTAAGCTTTGTCAATATTGTAATATTTTAGAAAATTGATGTAATGACTGAGACACGAACGACAGAAATGATTATGATAAACAGGGTTAATATGGAGACAGTGTCGTGTTGAAGGGAGGAGATTGTTATTTAAGTTTTTGAAGATGACTGGACTAAAACGACAGCTTTAAAACGAATGAACTCTGAATGAGAAACCGGAGGGTGGCAGAAGCGAACCGCTGTAAAAACACAGAAGAAGATTCGCGCTCTTTTCTGTCACCGCGGAGCGCGAGCAGCTCTCACCGGCTTCATCTAGTAAGTATTTCAATTTAACCTTATATTATTGGATACATAATTATTTTTGTAGTTAACATCGTTAACGTTATATACGTTATTCTGTCAATTGCTGTATGTTACGTACGTAATACTGAATCGTTTTTTCAAATGACACACTTTAGCTTAGCTAAGCTAGCTCCTTTTTTCCTTTGACATAGAAAACTTTTAAATGATATGACAATAGCTCTTACATGAGTATTTTAATTTTAGTAATTATGTCTTTCGAAGGCATATTTTACAAGACAATGTTAGCATTTTTGTGGGTCTTTACATCACATTGAACCGCTTCCCTCAGGATAAGGAATAAAATAAGAAATAAAACTGCCTAAACACAAGAAGACATAAAGTGTGGTCAGTGCTGGTTTTTCGTGTAATGTAATGTTTTAAATATAATTCCACTTAAAATAATTCTTTGTTAGGACGTAGCACTGATTTTGGGATGGTGACTAATGGGTTGAAGGAGGTTGTCTTGAAAAAGATAGAAGCCTATTTATTGAGAGAGAAAAAAAAGAAACAAAAGCGTGTGAAGTAGATTATTTTTTGAGCTGTGAAGTTAGTTAAAATTTTCAAAATTAACTATGAACATTAACTAATTCGTTTTCCTTATGTAAATATGTAAAGACGGACTGCAGCAAGAAAACTAGTGGGGCAGTGACAAATGCAGGTGGGCAGGGACAAATGCAGGTGGGCAGAGAGAAAAGCAGATAGGAGGTTAATTGATGAAATCTTTAGCATCAGTTGTAGCATAATCGTTTGTAAAATAGTTTGTACTAAAATCTGATAATCTTGCAACATTTGAAGTTTGCAGTTTACGGTTTTTCATTAAAGATTTTTAAAGAAAATATATTGAAGTGAACAGAACGTGTACATAATCTCTAGGTGTTTAATTATAGAGCTGGAATTCAACAAGGAGTACAACTGAGGTGACTACACTTGAGCGCTCTTTCACTACACTGCACATCCTGAAGATCCTTGTTGTCCAGGCTGCCAGAGACGAGGATACGGCTGATATTTCCATCATTGTTGAGGGCAGTGAGGTACTGACAAAATGTGACAACACAGCAGAAGCTTGCAAACTGTTGATGGAAAAGATGTATGCCATGAATCTGAGCCCAAGTGTCAAATGTGTATTTCCACACGTTTGAGGAAACTCAAACTGTTGTAAAGTACCCTTCTGCCATGTAGAACTATTCTCTATTTATTTATTTATTTATTTATTTATTAACTTTTCCAAACCTAGTGTTAAAATATTATTTTTTTTCATTTTAAGAGTTTTCTTATTTGGACTGATGGCCTTAGTGTAGTACATAAATGACATATATTTAAAGAAAAGTCTGAATGTAGAAGGTAGTTCTTAGGGTGTAAAACCAATTATGGAAAACAGCATTTGAATGTTAATTGGATTTAGGAAATCATGACACTGCCAATTTCAAATGCATTTTCTATGTATTGATTTTATGTACTGTTTGTACACATTGCAATTGCTGTATGTTTACATTGTTTCAAGGTTGTGTGAAAAGCAGTTACTGATCTCATTGCACTGAATGTATGTACACTGTCAGAGATTAAAGTCGTGTTCATTTCATACACCCTGTTTCACCTCCAGGACTTTTTTTGTTTTTATGTTTTTTGTTATATGACACATTTCTATAATGAGAAATTACAAACATGTATCTCTCTTTCTGGAGAAGAGAATGCAGTGTACCTTTTAAGGAACAAAACTGGACTTTTAAACACTGTTGTACTTGTACCTTTTATTTTCTGAGTGTAATTTGTTATTTAATAAAGCAGTAATTTCTCCATGAACCTGATTCTATCCTTTTCTGAGGTGTGGGTGTGTGTGTGTGGGCGGTTTGTATAGAAATAAAGTATTACAACCGGTAATGAGCCAGATCTGAGCAGAGTCTGGCACTTACGGCGTGCTTCTGGCTCAAACTCAGTCGTGGTCCGGTTATCGCGATTTAATTCTGGCTTGCCGGACTAGGGCCGAGTCATTTGAGCCGTGCCTCAGCCACAACACTCGCCCAGAACTATCGACCCGCGCTACGGCCATACAGCACGGCCGGGACAACGTGGGCCGATTCAGTTTTGCTAGCTGGGAATAAACAAGCACTATTGTCTAGTTTCTAATAATCAGAGACAATTCATTTAGATTTATAGGGTTTTATTTCATTTTGCATTTTCATTTTCTCTGGGTCCTTTTGTGCTCGGTCCTTAGAGCCTCTGGAGATGATTCATTAAAGCATTTAAACATCACTTTGTCCCTTTGTTCATGCCTCTCTTTAGACTAAGTTGGTCTGCTAGCTCTGACAGGCTTCATGAATGGCCAGAAATGTAACGGAGTTTCTTCTGTGGAAAGATTTTACAGAATACTTGTCAGTGCAGATCAGTAAATGTAATGCTGTGAGAAGAGGAAAATGAGAAGAGGGAAGTCTCAACTCACCTGAATCCAAATCTTGCTTGCTTATGGCAGGTTGTTTGCTTTTAAGATCCTCCACTGTTGCTGTTTAGCAGGTTGAAGGCCCCCAACACGTGAGGAAGCTCCTTGGAGAACAGGTCTGAAGGAAAGATTGCTTCTGTCAGTACGCTTAACACTTCACACATGATGAGCAGCACAAGACAATGTTATTGGGCATTGTGTGAGAAATGTTTACTATTCTTATCACAAAATTAATTTTTATTTGTGTTTCATTCCTCTTATAACTCTAGCCTGAATAATCTCCTAAAACACAACCATCCTCTGTTAGCATCTTACATTTGTCTTTCTGCTTAGTGCAAATGTAGTGTGTTTGGTCAAGCTGTTTAAAAATTGTACCACTCCTCAACCTGGAGGATTTCTACAGGTTAAATGGCTGCCTGAATACCACATCAAGGAAGAGGTGGCTTTCAGACAGGCAGAAGAGTCACTTGTCTGCTTGTCCTGCCTTCACTTACTGCCTCCTTCGCCAAGTATCTACAGCCTTTCTTTTGGTTGCAGGCTTCACCTGGCCTCCCTCAGGCTTCCTCTGCCTAGCATGGCCCGTATATTTGGGTATCTTGCTCCCTATCATTGTTTGAAAAACATTGAACATTGAGATCAACATTCTTTCAGCATTAATCTTCATTAAAGTCATGAATATACAATTTTGCCATGATTAATCCTGGAACTTACCTGGTGCCTCGTAAGCCAAACGGTGTCGACTCATCTCGGCAGCAGCAGGGAAAGGAACATGCCTGAGGGCAGAGGGCTCTGCCAGAAACCTCGAGTCCAGGTTCTCCTTCTGAGATGAACACAAATGAAGTACAGTGAGTCTCTATCCTTAGCTGGTCACTTAAATTTGTCTTTGATCATAAGCACACTTGTCATTATAAAAGCTGTTTAACAGAGTGTCTGAGGTGTCTCACCTTCCTGACATTCTGGCAGATGCACTCCAGCTCAGGCAGCAGGAATTTAGCATGGCACTCTGCAGCCTTGCACACCAATGCCATCCCTGTTAGTTTTTTAATCCTGTTTCAAAAGCCAGACATTAAAATTGATTAACAAGGCTAGAAATCGATGTACGTATTACTGTATCACTTCAATGCACACTTCCTTCTATCTGCTTCAATTGGCTCGTAAATACCTTTGCACGTCCTGCTTTCTGATGAACTCAGTCACAGTCCTCTTCTGAGCATCAAAGCCTGTCCATCTGGGAATCTTGCTCCCTATATTCACAAAATATTTCTTTTAATGTTTAAAGCATCAAAAGCCTTGTCAGATATACATTACATTTAAGATTAGCTCTAAGTGGTTTACTGGATTGCTGTGGTGTTCACCAAGTTCTCTAAAACTATTGCAGTACCGAAGTGGCCTGGTTCCGTGTGGGTTTACTCACCTAGCTGGGTCAGCTGGAACTGCCTTGGTGGTGTGTGCAGCTCACGCAGTTCAGCATCAGGTGATGGTGTGATGCTGTATGGAGTTGCACTACACTCTTCAGGTGTGGACACATCCTCAATTGAGTCCCATTCACTCGAAGACCCAAAGACTGCGCAGGGAAAGCCGCTTCCTTGCTCGGTTGGTCTTTCCACTGCTTTCTCATGGCGGGTCAAGGACCTGACATTCTCGCGCAGGTGGTCCTGCAGCTCAGTGGAAATGTACCCCTGCAGAGCCGCATCCACATTGCAGATGGAGAAGTTCTCTGGGTCGAACCTTGGGGATGGCTTCTCCAGATCAACATTCACATGTTTGGTTTTAAACATGCACCGACTGCTCACGCTTTTTCGTGGTGCTTCCAGTGGTGGAGAAGGCACCAAATAGGGTCTCTGCTGAAGGGGGCTCAAGGTACTCATCTGAACCCTCTCATTTGCCCTGCTCAGAAGCCTCCTGCTGGACTCCACATCCAAGGCTATCCTGATGGAGTTCTGAATCCTTCTGTGGATGACCTCTCGAATCTCCAGATCCACCTGCTTCTTTTGCCACAATTGTGTGAGGTAGTACCTATTAGAGCCTACATCCTGAAAATGAGAAAGACAGAACATTGACCTTACCTGTCCTACTAAACACAACGATCCACACAGGCTTTTTTATTCTTAGATACAAACCAGGATGATATAGGGATTTAATAATCAGTTCTTGGTGTAGCTTTTTAATCACTCTTAATTATTTTAGGAGACATTTTAAACCATATCACCCACATTTGGCACAGCCCTGTATTCCTTAGATCTAATCAGAGTCTGAGCATGCTTTAGTCATAAGATTAATGCATTTAAGGATGTTGAGCTATAACTTATAAATCTAAAAGGAATAGTATAAATCTGGAGTTTCAGCACAATCAGGCTTTTGCTGCAATATTAATGACAAGCATTGCAAATATATGTAAGAGATAATCTTTTTATTTTGAAAAAATAAATAAATAAATAAAATTTAATAAATTAATTGAAAGTTAAGGCAATGGCAAGTCATTTAAAAAATGTAAAATCTATTCCATTTTGTTAATTATCAAATAAAAAAAAGTTTAAAAATACCATATGATTTACAGGTGACTTCCTGCTGTTCTCTGTTGTAGAAAGTTTTGACATTTCTCCAGTGAGTTATTGTGTTGTGTCTTCAGAAAGATGGTCGCTCCAGAATATCAGCACAATATAAGAAGAAAGTACCGTGTGACAGGCCTTTATGTACACGCAGGCACTGGGCGAATCCTCATTATGACATCACCACACTAGGCGTGGCTAGTTGTCATAACTTCGACCAGAATCTTTCGAAACATAACAGAAACTCCCAGATGAAATGTTAAAGAACTTTCATTTGGTCAAACTGGGCTAACAGTTGTGAAAATAATAACAAAAGCTTCTTTCAGTCTTTTGACTTTTGCTTTCTTTTTTTTTCTTTTACACAGATTTCTTTGTATTTGAACTCTTTTTTCATTCATGTTTCTTTTTCCCCCTTTATGCAACTATTTTTCTTTGTGCTTCATTTTTTATTGTTTTTTTTTTTATAGTCTGTGCATGCTCTTGAATACTTTACCCCTCATGCACAAACCTAATCACTTTATTACTACTACCACTCATCAATGCATTTACCTCTAAGCGTTTGCTATCATACAAACATGCTAAAACCCTTAGCACCTGATTGTCTCCATGTATACCTCCCCTGCGACAAACTAACTTTACAAGCTGATAGAATATGCTTCAGCGTGCCAAGCCCTGTTCATAATCTACATCTAGGGTCTCCACCTACCCGCTGTTCAAGATTTTGTGGAGTTGGAAGGACATCATAAATTGTTCTACGTAAAAACTTAATACGACTTGCCTCCATCGCCCACCATCCCTGTCAAGTTATCTTCCACTTCTCTAGATTCTCCCAGTGAAGCCACTGGCCTTGTTTTACTTTACTAAATGCGTTCCATGAATCACCTGACCCAAGGCATGGTCTTTGACATTGCACTTGGCCAATCACATCCCTTAGCTCTAATGAGCTCCTGGCTACCTGCACTGCCACTCGTGGGTTCCACTTCCTTCCTGCTTTTGTTATTGGTGCTGCTGATGTAACCACTGCAACCCTTCGATCTTGACAAAATCATCTCGCGACTCACATTTGCATATTTAAATTCTTCAACTAAACTTGAGTGGTAGCTTGAGTTAGGGGTGTGCGATATGATGATGCAAGATCGTGAACGATAAGAACTTGTCCATGATACACCATCACAGGAAGATTGTTGGATCGTGCTCATGCACCACATACAGTCCGCTGCAGTTTTTATTAGTTGTTTACAAACTGTGTACATATTGCACATCAGTCAAATGGGCAGACTCTCGAGACAGAGATAATGTAAGTCACTACTCTAAAATGTAGGACTACTGAATTAAAACCAAAAGAATTTGTTATTCCATACATGAGACCTCTTCCTCGCAAAAACACAAACAAAACAAAGAAAAAAAAAAAGCTGTGGCGCCATGAAGCCTGAAGAGCCCACAAGCACACACAAACGATACCAGTGCTTACGTAGGTTGTCCCCTTCAAAACAAGACAGAATTTGAGTCAATCCACTTGTTAGTTTGTGTAAAGGTGACTTGCAAAAAGAAAGAAAATA
This sequence comes from Hoplias malabaricus, assembly GCF_029633855.1. NCBI lineage: Eukaryota > Metazoa > Chordata > Actinopteri > Characiformes > Erythrinidae > Hoplias > Hoplias malabaricus. Next base: position 61,671,590 of record NC_089800.1, read on the forward strand.
AAAATCAGTCCAAAATAAAATACAACAAATAATAAAAAAGAATTCTTAAATATGTTCCCCGCGGATCTCTGTTATAACCGTGTAGCTTGGGCTCTCAGCTTTAACGACACATCCATCAAGTCTGTAAACCAATCAGGGACGATGCTCAACCAAGGAAGCATGGAAGCAACCAAACTTCCTAACGTACGCGCACAGCGAGAGACCACACAGACAGTATAAACAACAATCAAAACAATAAATAAGTTTTCAAAGCTTAGATTCCTTTCATTGCCTGTCCTTTCCCTACAGAGACCATTTAAACACAGGAGTGGGGTGAGGGAAGCAGCCTCACTCTAGAGCTAATCAGGGAAAGCTCCCTCCTTCCAACGCATCTGGCCTTAAAAGGGAAGAGTACTGGGTTAGAAACAAGAACTATATCAGAATAAATCTAGGGGAGTCAGAACATTTTTCCTCTTTGGTGAGGGTAAAAAGCCATTTGGAGAGGTGCATGAGATTAGTTTGTCAAGGAAGAGAAAATGCTTTTATTAAGCCTAGATAATCATTTTTTGTCTGCAATAAAATGAATAATTTTTCTTATGGAGAGGTTGGGGTATTTGAAGATTCCTAAAGAAGATTTCAAAGATAATTCCAAATTAAATTTTAAAAAGTGCCTAAAATGTGTTATTTGTTTGATCATATTTTGACTACTAAAAGTTCATTTCAATATCTTTAAAAATTCTGAAGGCTTTTCAGTAAAATTACTTCATAAAACTGCCTTTAGTTTATTCACTGCATCAAGATTCGAGTATGTAATTTCAGGCAGAAAATGGAAAAAATACCTGGAGTGTTAAGAGGATAACCCTTTCCATCCTCTCTACCTCCGTGATCAAAACGTCATAAATTTTCACCACAATTTCAACTTCCCTGGCAGATATGATATATCAATGCTATTAATGGCCTTCGCCTATTCAGCCTTTATTCCCCACAACTTGGTTTGTATCATTTAGCGCTGCACTATATGGAGGACCAAACCTGCCAAATCTAAAAATGTACTAATTAATTACTCAATAAAAGTTATTTCCTCCACAATTTATTTATTTATTAATTAATTTTTTGCATTAATTAATTTCCCAATTTATTTTTTCCTTGCTCTTATATTTTTTATTGCTCTTATATGGTAATAAGGGGGCTGTCTAGCAATGATGTCACAGAGCCTGAACTTTCTTATTGGATGATCGATGTCCAATGCCGTAGATCGATTCTACATGTCTTGCTCCATCAGTCATTTTCTAAAGTATAGTAATGGCGACCTACAGGTCATTAAAAAATCCATCCAAAAATTTTCCTCTACAGCTTTTCCTTTGACAATCTACAGACATCTAGACTTGCTTGGTTTAACATTCAGCCTAGCCAACCTTAGATTATAATTTAACTTCCCCAGCAACCGCCGTGTGCAAGGCACAGTAGTCGTCAGGTTGTCATGTCGTCCATATAAGGCCTGATTGGAGGGAAAAGGCAGTGTCACTTTACGTTCACATGACACTGGCACATGCCAGTAGACAATACTGGTTAGGGTGAGTACAGTAACCCCCTTCTCACTCAAGCGAACCAATCAGAGTAGAGGAGGGCGGGACCAGTTTGTGAACAAAACGCTTCTCCAAATTCTATGTAAGCTTCAGAAAAATTCCGCCTGGACATTTTTTTAAGTCTAAAAAAAGAGGACATGTCCAGGTAAAAGAGGACGTCTGGTCACCCTAATACTGGTAACTGTCTGGAAACCTATGTAAAAATGTTAAATAAACAGAATCATTATTTTAACTTGTTGAATGCCATACAGTTAAGTTTTGTCAATATTGTAATATTTTAGAAAATTGATGTAATGACTGAGACACGAATGACAGAAATGATTATGATAAACAGGGTTAATATGGAGACAGTGTCGTGTTGAAGGGAGGAGATTGTTATTTAAGTTTTTGAAGATGACTGGACTAAAAAGACAGCTTTAAAACGAATGAACTCTGAATGAGAAACCGGAGGGTGGCAGAAGCGAACCGCTGTAAAAACACAGAAGAAGATTCGCGCTCTTTTCTGTCACCGCGGAGCGCGAGCAGCTCTCACCGGCTTCATCTAGTAAGTATTTCAATGTAACCTTATATTATTGGATACATAATTATTTTTGTAGTTAACATCGTTAACGTTATATACGTTATTCTGTCAATTGCTGTATGTTACGTACGTAATACTGAATCGTTTTTTCAAATGACACACTTTAGCTTAGCTAAGCTAGCTCCTTTTTTCCTTTGACATAGAAAACTTTTAAATGATATGACAATAGCTCTTACATGAGTATTTTAATTTTAGTAATTATGTCTTTCGAAGGCATATATTACAAGACAATGTTAGCATTTTTGTGGGTCTTTACATCACATTGAACCGCTTCCCTCAGGATAAGGAATAAAATAAGAAATAAAACTGCCTAAACACAAGAAGACATAAAGTGTGGTCAGTGCTGGTTTTTCGTGTAATGTAATGTTTTAAATGTAATTCCACTTAAAATAATTCTTTGTTAGGACGTAGCACTGATTTTGGGATGGTGACTAATGGGTTGAAGGAGGTTGTCTTGAAAAAGATAGAAGCCTATTTATTGAGAGAGAAAAAAAAGAAACAAAAGCGTGTGAAGTAGATTATTTTTGGAGCTGTGAAGTTAGTTAAAATTTTCAAAATTAACTATGAACATTAACTAATTCGTTTTCCTTATGTAAATATGTAAAGACGGACTGCAGCAAGAAAACTAGTGGGGCAGTGACAAATGCAGGTGGGCAGGGACAAATGCAGGTGGGCAGAGAAAAAAGCAGATAGGAGGTTAATTGATGAAATCTTTAGCATCAGTTGTAGCATAATCGTTTGTAAAATAGTTTGTACTAAAATCTGATAATCTTGCAACATTTGAAGTTTGCAGTTTACGGTTTTTCATTAAAGATTTTTAAAGAAAATATATTGAAGTGAACAGAACGTGTACATAATCTCTAGGTGTTTAATTATAGAGCTGGAATTCAACAAGGAGTACAACTGAGGTGACTACACTTGAGCGCTCTTTCACTACACTGCACATCCTGAAGATCCTTGTTGTCCAGGCTGCCAGAGGCGAGGATACGGCTGATATTTCCATCATTGTTGAGGGCAGTGAGGTACTGACAAAATGTGACAACACAGCAGAAGCTTGCAAACTGTTGATGGAAAAGATGTATGCCATGAATCTGAGCCCAAGTGTCAAATGTGTATTTCCACACGTTTGAGGAAACTCAAACTGTTGTAAAGTACCCTTCTGCCATGTAGAACTATTCTCTATTTATTTATTTATTTATTTATTAACTTTTCCAAACCTAGTGTTAAAATATTATTTTTTTTTTATTTTAAGAGTTTTCTTATTTGGACTGATGGCCTTAGTGTAGTACATAAATGACACATATTTAAAGAAAAGTCTGAATGTAGAAGGTAGTTCTTAGGGTGTAAAACCAATTATGGAAAACAGCATTTGAATGTTAATTGGATTTAGGAAATCATGACACTGCCAATTTCAAATGCATTTTCTATGTATTGATTTTATGTACTGTTTGTACACATTGCAATTGCTGTATGTTTACATTGTTTCAAGGTTGTGTGAAAAGCAGTTATTGATCTCATTGCACTGAATGTATGTACACTGTCAGAGATTAAAGTCGTGTTCATTTCATACACCCTGTTTCACCTCCAGGACTTTTTTTGTTTTTATGTTTTTTGTTATATGTTATACACATTTCTATAATGAGAAATTACAAACATGTATCTCTCTTTCTGGAGAAGAGAATGCAGTGTACCTTTTAAGGAACAAAACTGGACTTTTAAACACTGTTGTACTTGTACCTTTTATTTTCTGAGTGTAATTTGTTATTTAATAAAGCAGTAATTTCTCCATGAACCTGATTCTATCCTTTTCTGAGGTGTGTGGGTGTGTGTGTGTGTGGGCGGTTTGTATAGAAATAAAGTATTACAACCGGTAATGAGCCAGATCTGAGCAGAGTCTGGCACTTACGGCGTGCTTCTGGCTCAAACTCAGTCGTGGTCCGGTTATCGCGATTTAATTCTGGCTTGCCGGACTAGGGCCGAGTCATTTGAGCTGCGCCTCAGCCAAAACACTCGCCCAGAACTATTGACCCGCGCTACGGCCATACAGCACGGCCGGGACAACGTGGGCCGATTCAGTTTTGCTAGCTGGGAATAAACAAGCACTATTGTCTAGTTTCTAATAATCAGAGACAATTCATTTAGATTTATAGGGTTTTATTTCATTTTGCATTTTTACATTTTCTCTGGGTGCTTTTGTGCTCGGTCCTTGGAGCCTCTGGAGATGATTCATTAAAGCATTTAAACATCACTTTGTCCCTTTGTTCATGCCTCTCTTTAGACTAAGTTGGTCTGCTAGCTCTGACAGGCTTTATGAGTGGCCAGAAATGTAACGGAGTTTCTTCTGTGGAAAGATTTTACAGAATACTTGTCAGTGCAGATCAGTAAATGTAATGCTGTGAGAAGAGGAAAATGAGAAGAGGGAAGTCTCAACTCACCTGAATCCAAATCTTGCTTGCTTATGGCAGGTTGTTTGCTTTTAAGATCCTCCACTGTTGCTGTTTAGCAGGTTGAAGGCCCCCAACACGTGAGGAAGCTCCTTGGCGAACAGGTCTGAAGGAAAGATTGCTTCTGTCAGTACGCTTAACACTTCACACATGATGAGCAGCACAAGACAATGTTATTGGGCATTGTGTGAGAAATGTTTACTATTCTTATCACAAAATTAATTTTTATTTGTGTTTCATTCCTCTTATAACTCTAGCCTGAATAATCTCCTAAAACACAACCATCCTCTGTTAGCATCTTACATTTGTCTTTCTGCTTAGTGCAAATGTAGTGTGTTTGGTCCAGCTGTTTAAAAATTGTACCACTCCTCAACCTGGAGGATTTCTACAGGTTAAATGGCTGCCTGAATACCACATCAAGGAAGAGGTGGCTTTCAGACAGGCAGAGGAGTCACTTGTCTGCTTGTCCTGCCTTCACTTACTGCCTCCTTCGCCAAGTCTCTACAGCCTTTCTTTTGGTTGCTGGCTTCACCTGGCCTCCCTCAGGCTTCCTCTGCCTAGCATGGCCCGTATATTTGGGTATCTTGCTCCCTATCATTGTTTGAAAAACATTGAACATTGAGATCAACATTCTTTCAGCATTAATCTTCATTAAAGTCATGAATATACAATTTTGCCATGATTAATACTGGAACTTACCTGGTGCCTCGTAAGCCAAACGGTGTCGACTCATCTCGGCAGCAGCAGGGAAAGGAACATGCCTGAGGGCAGAGGGCTCTGCCAGAAACCTCGAGTCCAGGTTCTCCTTCTGAGATGAACACAAATGAAGTACAGTGAGTCTCTATCCTTAGCTGGTCACTTAAATATGCCTTAGATCATAAGCACACTTGTCATTATAAAAGCTGTTTAACAGAGTGTCTGAGGTGTCTCACCTTCCTGACATTCTGGCAGATGCACTCCAGCTCAGGCAGCAGGAATTTAGCATGGCGCTCTGCAGCCTTGCACACCAATGCCATCCCTGTTAGTTTTTTAATCCTGTTTCAAAAGCCAGACATTAAAATTGATTAACAAGGCTAGAAATCGATGTACGTATTACTGTATCACTTCAATGCACACTTCCTTCTATCTGCTTCAATTGGCTCGGAAATACCTTTGCACGTCCTGCTTTCTGATGAACTCAGTCACAGTCCTCTTCTGAGCATCAAAGCCTGTCCATCTGGGAATCTTGCTCCCTATATTCACAAAATATTTCTTTTAATGTTTAAAGCATCAAAAGCCTTGTCAGATATACATTACATTTAAGATTAGCTCTAAGTGGTTTACTGGATTGCTGTGGTGTTCACCAAGTTCTCTAAAACATTTGCAGTACCGAAGTGGCCTGGTTCCATGTAGGTTTACTCACCTAGCTGGGTCAGCTGGAACTGCCTTGGTGATGTGAGCAGCTCACGCAGTTCAGCATCAGGTGATGGTGTGATGCTGTATGGAGGTGCACTACACTCTTCAGGTGTGGACACATCCTCAATCGAGTCCCATTCACTCGAAGACCCAAAGACTGCGCAGGGAAAGCCGCTTCCTTGCTCGGTTGGTCTTTCCACTGCTTTCTCATGGCGGGTCAAAGACCTGACATTCTCGCGCAGGTGGTCCTGCAGCTCAGTGGAAAGGTACCCCTGCAGAGCCGCATCCACATTGCAGATGGAGAAGTTCTCTGGGTCGAACCTTGTGGATGGCTTCTCCAGATCAACATTCACATGTTTGGTTTTAAACATGCACCGACTGCTTACGCTTTTTCGTGGTGCTTCCAATGGTGGAGAAGGCACCAAATAGGGTCTCTGCTGAAGGGGGCTCAAGGTACTCATCTGAACCCTCTCATTTGCCCTGCTCAGAAGCCTCCTGCTGGACTCCACGTCCAAGGCTACCCTGATGGAGTTCTGAATCCTTCTGTGGATGACCTCTCGAATCTCCAGATCCACCTGCTTCTTTTGCCACAATTGTGTGAGGTAGTACCTATTAGAGCCTACATCCTGAAAATGAGAAAGACAGAACATTGACCTTACCTGTCCTACTAAACACAACAATCCACACAGGCTTTTTTATTCTTAGATACAAACCAGGATGATATAGGGATTTAATAATCAGTTCTTGGTGTAGCTTTTTAATCACTCTTAATTATTTTAGGAGACATTTTAAACCATATCACCCACATTTGGCACAGCCCTGTATTCCTTAGATCTAATCAGAGTCTGAGCATGCTGTAGTCATAAGATTAATGCATTTAAGGATGTTGAGCTATAACTTATAAATCTGAAAGGAATAGTATAAATCTGGAGTTTCAGCACATTGGGCGTTTGCTGCAATATTAATGTCAAGCATTGCAAATATATGTATGAGAATCTTTTTTATTTTGAAAAGATAAATAAAATTTAAACATTTAAAAAATGTAAAATCTATTCCATTTTGTTAATTATCAAATAAAAAAAAGTTTAAAAATACCATATGATTTACAGGTGACTTCCTGCTGTTCTCTGTTGTAGAAAGTTTTGACATTTCTCCAGTGAGTTATTGTGTTGTGTCTTCAGAAAGATGGTTGCTCCAGAATATCAGCACAATATAAGAAGAAAGTACCGTGTGACAGGCCTTTATGTACACGCAGGCACTGGGCGAATCCTCATTATGACATCACCACACTAGGCGTGGCTAGTTGTCATAACTTCGACCAGAATCTTTCGAAACATAACAGAAACTCCCAGATGAAATGTTAAAGAACTTTCATTTGGTCAAACTGGGCTAACAGTTGTGAAAATAATAACAAAAGCTTCTTTCAGTCTTTTGATTTTTGCTTTCTTTTTTTTTTCTCTTACACAGATTTCTTTGTATTTGAACTCTTTTTTCATTCATGTTTCTTTTTCCCCCTTTATGCAACTATTTTTCTTTGTGCTTCATTCTTCATTGTTATTTTTTTTATAGTCTGTGCATGCTCTTGAATACTTTACCCCTCATGCACAAACCTAATCACTTTATTACTACTACCACTCGTCAATGCATTTACCTCTAAGCGTTTGCTATCATACAAACATGCTAAAACCCTTAGCACCTGATTGTCTCCATGTATACCTCCCCTGCGACAAACTAACTTTACAAGCTGATAGAATATGCTTCAGCGTGCCAAGCCCTGTTCATAATCTACATCTAGGGTCTCCACCTACCCGCTGTTCAAGATTTTGTGGAGTTGGAAGGACATCATAAATTGTTCTAAGTAAAAACTTAATACGACTTGCCTCCATCGCCCACCATTCCTGTCAAGTTATCTTCCGCTTCTCTAGATTCTCCCAGTGAAGCCACTGGCCTTGTTTTACTTTACTAAATGCGTTCCATGAATCACCTGACCCAAGGCATGGTCTTTGACATTGCACTTGGCCAATCACATCCCTTAGCTCTAATGAGCTCCTGGCTACCTGCACTGCCACTCGTGGGTTCCACTTCCTTCCTGCTTTTGTTATTGGTGCTGCTGATGTAACCACTGCAACCCTTCGATCTTGACAAAATCATCTCGCGACTCACATTTGCATATTTAAATTCTTCAACTAAACTTGAGTGGTAGCTTGAGTTAGGGGTGTGCGATATGATGATGCAAGATCGTGAACGATAAGAACTTGTCCATGATACACCATCACAGGAAGATTGTTGGATCGTGCTCATGCACCACATACAGTCCGCTGCAGTTTTTATTAGTTGTTTACAAACTGTGTACATATTGCACATCAGTCAAATGGGCAGACTCTCGAGACAGAGATAATGTAAGTCACTACTCTAAAATGTAGGACTACTGAATTTAAACCAAAAGAATTTGTTATTCCATACATGAGACCTCTTCCTCGCAAAAACACAAACAAAACAAAGAAAAAAAAAAACTGTGGCGGCATGAAACCTGAAGAGCCCACAAGCACACACAAACGATACCAGTGCTTACGTAGGTTGTCCCCTTCAAAACAAGACAGAATTTGAGTCAATCCACTTGTTAGTTTGTGTAAAGGTGACTTGCAAAAAGAAAGAAAATAAAAAACAGTCCAAAATATAATACAAAAAAAAAAAGTTTAAATATGTTCCCCACGGATCTCTGCTATAACTGTGTAGCTTGGGCTCTCAGCTTTAACGACACATCCATCAAGTCTGTAAACCAATCAGGGGCGATGCTCAACCAAGGAAGCATGGAAGCAACCAATGCTATTAATGGCCTTCGCCTATTCAGCCTTTATTCCCCACAACTTGGTTAGTTTCATTTAGCGCTGCACTATATGGAGGAACAAACCTGCCAAATCTAAAAATGTACTAATTAATTACTCAATAAAAGTTATTTCCTCCACAATTCATTTATTTATTAATTAAGTTTTTGCATTCTTTTTTTCCCAATTTATTTTTTCCTTGCTCTTATATTTTTTATTGCTCTTATATGGTAATAAGGGGGCTGTCTAGCAATGATGTCACAGAGCCTGAACTTTCTTATTGGCTGATCAATGTCCAATGCCGTAGATTGATTCTACATGTCTTGCTACATCAGCCATTTTCTGCAGTATAGTAATGGCGACCTACAGGTCATTAAAAAATCCATCCAAAAATTTTCGTCTACAGCTTTTCCTTTGACAATCTACAGACATCTAGACTTGCTTGGTTTAACTTTCAGCCTAGCCAACCTTAGATTATAATTTATAGTTTATAGTTTTTTACACCGAAGTTGGAAATGTGTAAGAAAATCATACAGCCAAGTTTAATGTTTACAGTACAACACTGTCTTGATGGACATGATGATGATGATGATGATGATGATAATAATAATAAACATTAAAGTAAAAAATTTTCTTAATTTGTCATGTACATACGAATATTTGTAATAATTGTATATCGAGTATTCCTTGTTCAGTTCCGACATTAGTTTTCTGAAAATCTTTTTCCATGTCCAAACAAAACCTGTTACTCTTACAGAAGTATCTCTGAATGAATTGATATCTAATCAAATCTAATTTAATCGAAATTGGATCAAAATGGGACATTTTGAATCAGAATAGAATAATTCAGGAAAACAGTGGTGATGCCTGGCTCTATCACCAACATGTTTAACTGTCCTATATAAATGTGAAATGGGATAAAAATGGGATACATTCTGGCACTTACTGGTAAGCAAACAAATGTGCATACAAGTATAAAAATGGACAAGAGTGAAATCTGGAACAGGCCACATTTCTCCTCATTTAGCAGTCAAATAGTATATGCTAAGTGGTGGTCCTGGCCAATGGAAAACATGGCAAAACTGGGCAGAAAGTATGTAGAGTAACAGATGTACTACTTTCTGTAACTGTAGATCTATAAAGTGAAAATCTATAGCCAGTGATGCAGAGAGAACTGACAGTGAGTGTGAAAAAAGGAGGTGGTCATTATATGGCTGATCAGTATATATAAAGAGCATGCCTTGTTACAATGTTCCACTAGGGGAGGCTGTTGAGAAGAAACCAGAAATCCCTCTGAAATTAAATTTTTATTCATTATATGAATTATGAACAATACTGTAAGTTTTTTGTTCCCACAGACCAGTCATGTTGTAACAGCAATGAAGTGACATAACCATTTATTATGTTTGAGCAAGAATGGTTTAAACTCAGAAGGGATGTAATTTAAAATGTTAGGGTAAGAACATGACAGGCCTGATTAGATAAGAGGAAAAATAAATGTTTAATTCATAGCATAATTCATAATCCATATAATCCATGCATGATGATAACAGTTCAAAGCCAATTCTGCTGTCTTCTCAGCTAGACAGGCCATTCTTGTTCTCACAAAAACAAAGGAATGCAGCCATTTATTTTGTTTGATGAAAAATGTTTTAAAGAGGATAATCTGTAAGGTATGTGCTGAATGTTTGAAATTCAACACTAAGAGTCTGTGTCTGCCAGCTGGATTTGGTACACCCCTAAAACATGTCTTGGGTGGGGAATTAAATTGCATGATATTGTAAATACACCAAGTTTTCTGTTACCTCATTGTTTATACAGATCTTGCACGTTGTCTATGGGAATGTCTGGAGCAGAGTGTTGATTATTTGCATAGTCTCAGCTAAAGTGGCATAAAGAAACACATGATGCCCAAGTAAAATATGAACTCTGTATCAACGTTAGGACGTTCATGCGAAAAGAAAACACTAGAATGCCCAGCTATTATAAAGACAGGACTCCAGCAGAATTGTGAAGGATTTGCAGGAAATAATGCTGAGCATTTAATGTGATCGGGGAAATGTGTTACCCCACTCCTTAAAAACACTGGGAGTGTGTGTCGATGGATTTTTTTTTTTTATGGGTGCGGTGATGAAACACAGGAAAGCAACAGGGAGTGGATACACTTTTCAGCTTTTGGCTGGAGCTGAGTAGCTGTTATTTTTTCCAGCATAGCAGATATGGACACAGAGAGCCACTATGCAGGACCAAACTTGACCATAAAGCCTCCAATGACTATGGTGAGTGGTTTTCAGAGTTCATGTTGTTTTTGGTTGCCATGTATTTTAAATCATACTGAATTCTGAATTATTTGAAAACCACTGGCTGCTATGTGATCATCCATCATTCCTTATGTCTTTGTGCCTCAGGTCTGCTGGAGAGCAGGCCCACATGCTCGGGCTCGGAGCAGTTCCTGGACTGCGTGAGAGATGGTAGTGGTAAAACTGGACATGTGAAGAATGGGAAAGCTCAGCTGTCAGATCTGAGAGCCTGCCCCCATACTCACTCACATGCTGAGATCTATAAGCGAGGGAATAGTGGTTAAATATAGCTTAGAGGAGCAGCACAGCCTTCTAGTTCTCACTGTGAGAGAACAATCACAGTGTGGGCGACCCAAGTGCTCAGAGGACTCCTAGCAAGTCTGCCTCTTTTATTAAGCTGAAGAACCTCCATTGTTGGAACAGAGTAATAGGTTTTCTCCAAGGACACACTTGTGCATTTTGTCCATTCTCGGCAGTTAGTGTGACTCCCTCTGGCTCTTGCTCTCTTCACAGTCTGTCTCTCAGGCATAGATAAGAGCTCTCTGCTACCCTCCCAGCTGCTGCTTCTTTGCTGAGCTCATGGCCTGAAAGGGCAGAGAGAGAGAAAGAGACAGAGAGAGAGAGAGCAACAGAGAGTGAATGCGTTTAGACACCTGCTTCTCTGTGTAACATTGCACTACCTTGGCGACTTCTCTTAATGCACTGAAGAGTGTGGTGAGGAACCACTGTGCATCGTTTTTTTTTTTTTTGATGATGCTAGTCCTTCTGGTGGAATGCTAATGAAAAATTACAAGAAACCTGTATAGCAAGGACATTTCTTCTGTCATAATTCTAATTCCAGAAGACTCTGGGACCACTGTGGGTAAGTGTGTCACATCATTATACTTATTAATTGAAACATGCCCTCTGATAGGAAGCATAATGTTAGCTTTTATATTGTCTTAGCATTTCATGTTGTTTATTTGTACTCTATCAAAAAGTTTTACATAACTTTCAATGGGAGTTTTAGAGATTAATGTTGTGTAATGCTGTCATCTCACAAAATCCTGACAATTTAAGTAAAAGTGAATTGCGGTACTGTCACCATCTGAAAATCAAAATATGTTTTTTTGGTTTTTTTTTTTGAATAGAGCAGGTATCCTTTATATTGTTTAAAATGTCATAATGAATGAACAAGTAGAAATTTTCCAGAATGAATAAAATCCAGTTACATTAACACACATTAAGAAATTTCCATTACCCCAATATGAGGTTAACTTGGGAACGAAAGGAAATCTGCCAGTTTGATTTTGTATCCACTTTTCGACAACTTGGATTTCTACATTACCACTCACTGAACAAAGAGCTGAAATAGTTGACTAGTGAGATCATTACTAGGTTTGACTGGTGAGTATGACAAAATGAGAGATAGCATTCAGAAATTCTCAACAGCTTTTTTGTCCCACTGAGAATACAATACACTCATGAATGTATGAACTGGACCTTGGAGGGTCCAGTTTCGCTATTGTGTCGATATTTGAATCTTTACAAAACCCAGCCCAAAGAGTCTGTTGTATGAATAGAGGCATGTTACTGATAATTCTCTCCCACTGTTGAGGATTAAATTACTTAAAGCCCGGTCATTTGCCCTTGCTTTTAGTGCTTACATCAGTTGCTGTATCCCTCCCTCACTGTCTTTACTATCTAGAGGCTTGACTGTAAAACTGTTAGACTTTTGACACTGTATCCAGGGTAAGAGGGGGAGTAGAAGGGCATGGGGGTGGGGTCTCTGGGAAGTAGGGCTTCAGCAGCAGGGCTGATACACAAGTTCCAGGGTGGTGCCAGACATCGTACAATACCATCTTACCCAGCAACATTTGTCATTGACACATATGGTTCATACTTACAGTTTCATCTGAACTGCTGATATACTATTTTTCAAAAGACAGTGCTAATATACTTACTTTCAAAAGATAGTTTATAAAAAGCAATATAAATATAGCAAAAAAAAAAAATTTCCAACACAAGCTTGCATATAATCTCACCTGTTTTCATGCACGTGACTTAAAAAGGTTGCATTGTCTTTTAAATAGACATGCCTAAATATTACATTTTAGCATGTAAGTCACAGGAAAACACTCTTCCCCGAAGCTGACAGATAGCAGGAATTTAGCAATAATTCTTTTCTGGTGTATCACCCCAATTAATCAGTGAGTTACTGCAAATTTTTCTGGCACTTCCAGGTGACCTTTGTTTCTCACTGCCTGACACAAAACAGCAGACCTTACCTTTCTGCCAAGAAAATGACACAAGGGAAGGTGTTATAAGGTCTGATAACCCCCTAAAGGGGATACTGAGACACTGGCAATTTGTCTATTTTTCTGTCTCTTCCTGTTTTCTTGTACCATATGGAGTCTGGACTGTTGGATTTTGGTCAGGTTTGACACTATTTGAATGGGTTTTATTTATTGCTTAATGAAAGACTTTTGAAAAGAAAGCTGAGTTAGTTTAATGATAATAGTTTTAAAGTTTTTTACTGACTGTTTTCAGTGTTCTCCCTGTGTCCGTGTGAGTTTCCTCCGGGTGCTCCGTTTTCCTCCCACGATCCAAAAACACGTTAGTAGGTGGATTGGCTCCTCAAAAAGTGTCCGTAGGTGTGAGTGTTTTAGTAAATGTGTGTGTACTAGCTCCTGCTCCAGGGTGTATTCCTGCCTTGCGCCCAATTATTCCAGGTAGGCTCCGGACCCACCGCAACCCTAAACTGGATAAGCGGTTACAGATACCATTTACTATTGGTAAATTTACCATTTTCAACTTTTAACAACAAAGGAAAAGAAAAAAGTATCATAATAAATTTAAAGAGAATAAGCAGACAGTCCAGACAGAGAGAATCATCAGCTGTATGAGATGAGTTAGGGAATATCTTGCTTAAACAGACATGTACATGAATTTATAATTTATTAAATTATTTTATTACAGGACAATGAAGTAAAAACCTTTCAACACACGCTATCCCATTGTTCATCAATAAAAGCACATTTCAAAATCTTTTTTTTTTGCCACACATTAGTTAGCAGGTTTAAGGAGGAGTTATGACTATCTAACAAAGTACTGTAAATCAAAGAAATATTCCCCTTCAGTGATATGGAGTTTAACAAAATCTCCTCCAAACTAGTCAACCCCAGACACAATTGGCCTGATATTTCCTAAGATGATATTAAGTATTTGTATGTGTTTATAGAAATCCTGTTTTGGAATTTCAAATTCAGATCTCAAATCTGAGAAAGATTTAACCAAACTGTCCTTGAAGAGTTTCTGAATGTTATGGATACCATGTTCTTTCCACAAGAACAGGGACTTGTCTATTGAAGGTCGCAGGTCTGGATTAGATAGAGAAGCTAAGATATATATTTTAGCAGAGCAACAAAATTTAAGTTCACAACATTTTACATCTTGCCAAGCCCAGAGTATGTTATATATCACATAGGTTTATGGTACTGAATGTAGTACTTTAATATTTTTTTAATAAATGGGAGCAAACTCAAAGGGATAGGGGAGCTAAGTTCCTTTTCGATATTTGACCATCAAGCAGTTTTTTGATTTTGTACTCATTTGTTCAAACCCTAAGTTATTAGTTTAAAATGGGTATACACTAGTTGCACAGTGTAGCTGAAGATCAGCCTAACATGATCTATTTAATTTTATTTGGTGTTGAACACTGGTTTATTGTACATCACTCTCCATCACTTATGTACACACATTCTTTAGAGATACTGTAACAAGCATTGTCGGGCAAATAGAAACCAGATATGGGGATGACTGTAATTCATGAAAGGGGATTTCCACCACCTTTTCAATACTTTGTATAATTAAAAGTAAACAAAGTCATGCAGCATGGTATGATATCCATCCATCCATCCATTATCTGTAACCGCTTATCCAATTTAGGGTCGCGGGGGGTCCAGAGCCTACCTGGAATCATCGGGCGCAAGGCGGGAATACACCCTGGAGGGGACGCCAGTCCTTCACAGGGCAACACAGACACACACACATTCACTCACACACTCACACCTACGTACACTTTCAAGTCGCCAATCCACCTGCAACGTGTGTTTTTGGACTGTGGGAGGAAACTGGAGCACCCGGAGGAAACCCACGCGGACACGGGGAGAACACACCAACTCCTCACAGATGGTATGATATGCAATGCTTAATTCTAGAGAAACATGCAAAGTCAGAATTGCAAGCTTCTAAAGTTCTAATGTCTTAAAAACTTTAATTGTTTTTTGCATTGTTTTACAGAACAGTTTTAAGAGAAGTTTTTGGCATAAAATCAATTTTTTTAATTAATTTATGGCAGAGAGGTACACAGTCTTACATTGCCAGACTTTGTAGGGAGAAACTGGTACCTTTTGCAACTTAATATGGTCAATAATCACCTACTAGTGCAGGAAAAGAAAATTGACTGGCATGCAAAAGGACCAATCACACGTCTGCTATTTGGCATGATGTGTAGAAGGAGGCAGATAGCCAGTCAGAATGCAGCTGGCAGAATCCTTACAGTAAGGCCAACTTAGCCCACTGAAAGTATCAAATTCTTCGTCAAATAGTGGCCAAAGCATCTGTGGCTCAGACTGGTACATGCTCCACATGCTAAAGCTAAAAACGTAACAACCAAGATTAATATTTTATCATATCAACATTACATGCAAAAATCAAACCCTGGTTCTAGTCATCTATTTTATGAAGAGATGTTTACCCAAATACCATTTCACATCAAACAACTTTTAATTACGTTGTTTGCAAATCTGATATGAACTGAATTCTGCAGAAAATTTCAAAGATCTGTGAATTTTCCTTTTCAGTTCATACAATTTTGCAAAATTGTTTCATAGCACCAAAGAAAGTTCACATATCACCAAGATCAGATTGCATTTTTTTATATCATGGATATGCATTTTTGCTGCTGGTGCCCTGGCAGGTTACTGAAACTCTGGAAGACATTCAAAAGGACATGTCTGGAGATTGCTAACTGTTCACTTCACTTTGGCCTGGTGTCACTTGCAGTTGCTATTAATATTACAGTGTGAACTTGACTTCTTTTTTGAACTTCACCCACTCCAAACATCCTTTTAAAGCACCATGTGATGATGTCACGTAACCAGAGTAGCTTAAATGGTTTGGTTTAGGCTTACCAGTGACATACCCTACTCTGCTTTCTCAGGAGTTCAAGGAAGTTGGGTTGCAATGCAGTGCAGAAATCTGGCAGAGTGTCAGTGAATATCAATTTAATATTTGGCTCTCACCATTAGGTAATGTTTTTGCAAATTATATTAGAATGTAGTTGATTGAATAGTATGTCAACACATAGGTCACAGAATAGATGTTTAATAAAGATGCAAGCTAACATGTTCCTCTTGGCTTTGGCATGTCATTATGTACAAATGATGTCAAAGGATTCTGACACTTTTAAATGGGCATGACTGGATTCTTATGTTTGCAGACATTCTCATTTGTCATAGGTTACTGGTGCAATATCTCACAGACTTGAGCAAGAAACAGTGTCCAAGAGGGAAACTGTTGTATTTTTCTGCCTCCCTGCCTAAATGAGAGAGCTATATTTATGAGCCTGGAGGAGGATACTACAGGTTGAAACACGGTATGAAAACTGTCATACTGTCTTGGGTGAGTATGTCAGCGTAAGAGTTATAGACATCTGATATAAATAGAAGCAGGTTGTTATATACAGTAATTTTAGCTGTACATTCTCCACACATTTATTGGCAAAATCTTAAATTTAAGGACTATATTTAAAAAGTTCTGCAGAAGAAAAATAGAAAGTCACAAAAATGACACAGCATTGAACAAATGGTGTTTTTTGGACAAAGTGTACAAATTTTTACTTCCTATGATCAAATACTCAGATGCTGAGGTCTGGGTTTTTTATTTTATCAGTTTTTGTGGGATGATAAGCAGCTATTTTTTGATGTTTGATTTTTGATTTATGATCTATCGCAGTCTTTTTTCTCAGCACAGGTTTGCCTGATACACTTCTTTTCAGGCCCACTGCATAGAGTTGTCTTCTCAAGTGTCTATATATCAACAGTTGCCCCCCTCAAGTACTGAAGTTTAGCCCTCCTTAATAAATATCACCATTGCAATTTGGCAGAACTATGTTATTGCCAATTCTCCCAGGACTTATTTAAACATGTTGAGGTCACCATGTGACAAGTCCACTGAAATCTTTCATTTCTTTAGTGGCAGCATGGGAATGTGCTGGACAGCTGCTGGCACCAGCCGGGGTCTTTTTAGTTATCTTCAAGAGCTGAATGCACATGCCAAATTAACTACAGCATTGCCAGCTGCAAGCTCAGAAACCCCCCGAAGAGCATAAACACCATCTGTAACACTGCTCTTCTAAAGATCAATATTGCTTTAAAACTATGTTTCAATATTTAAAAAGTGACAAAAGCATGGTCTGAAATTAATACTAACAGTTGATGTTGTTATCCTTTTTACACTGGGGTGCATTTTTCATACATTAAAACATTATGTGGACTATACAACAAATGTGTATATCTTTTGTGTACATCTTTTACTTTGCAGAGGGAAGACCTAAGTAAAGCAAGCTGTCATTGGTTTATGGGCTCATCTAAAGCCAGTAATCATGTAGGCTGTAAAAACATGTTCCTGTAAAAACATTCTGCATGTAAGGAGCCATCACAACAACCAAGACACACCTTTTAACAGTTACTCTAGATTACTCTACTGTCAAATATATTATAAATACTCTTAGGAATAGTATTGGACCCTTTGGATAAGTATGTTTACATGCTGCTCTGTGATATAGTGATACCTCTCCTTCAGCAATGTGTAAACGTGCAGGGAATGAACTATAAATATCTAACAACTGGAGACTATATGGAGCCATGTATGACTTAGCCTTAATTTTAGATCTTAAAATTTTTAATATCTGAGCCAAAACCAAAGGCAAAGTCATTCCTTCTTAACACATATTGAGGGAGGATTGAAACAGAGGTGTATGGTGCCTGTGTCCTTCTAAAACCCAGAGTCATCTTTATTTCACTGATATTCAGAAAGACATTGTTGTCTTCCTGCAACAGCATATGATATCCCAAAAGTTTAAATTAGTTCAGAATATGAATAAATCCTAGAACATTTATGATTGTTTTTTAATCCACAGTTATATTCTTAAATTAATCAGCATAACACTGTTATATAATGTTTTTAATGATTATATTCATGCTGTGCCTGACAACCTGCATATTACTGCAGTGACTTGACAGATATTCTTGTTGTTCTTGTCATTGACTGTTAAATGATTCATTATAAATGAATATAATTTTATTTTTATGTTGTTAGTTACAGAATTTAAAATGTAATTGAAAGCCCAGGAAGGTCTTTTTAAAATTCTATTTTACAGTACAGATGTCTTAGGTGTTCAAGATTTGTAAAAGATTTGAAAAGTTATTTTTATCATCCCAGCTTAAAAATTATACTTTTCGAACCACATCATATTATAACCAGTACAGAGTTGTGTATGTTCATTGTCCTTCTAATATATTGCATAAAACAATACAATGAACCAATATATATGGCAGTGAACTTTAAAAAAAACATTGCATGTTCGCTGGTTTGCATTACAAATAGTATCAGTGTAGTGTCTCAGTGTCATTAAATAATTTGATCATTTTTATTTTTTTTATATGCAGATGCATTTTCAACTCAAATGGCCATTTTCATTCAGGTTTTAGTTATTAGGTATGTGGTGTAATATGTTAGTGGTGCAGCAACCTATTCAGAATAACAAACTTCTCTGTACACTTCAATTGCAAATAAACATTTGTTTGCCATTGTAGTGGTAGAAACCCCATTAGATCTTTCGTAACATGTTAAAGATACATAATAAGGATGTAATAAAATTAAGAAATACAGTGTCTGGTTTTCTTGAAACCAGAGTCTAGTAATTTTGAAACAAGTCAGCTGCACACAAATCCATTTTCTCGACAGGAAACTCGAGATGATGGATTGCATCTCTCCTATTTTCTGCTATAGTTTAGCTCAGGGTTGATGCATTCAGACTGTGTGAATGAACGCTGCAAGAGAGAGAGAGAGAGAGAGAGAAAAAAATAAATAAATAAAAGTGTCACAGTATCAGACCATGAGAAATTGGGCCTCTACAGTGACGGTCAAGAGAAGTAGATCTCCACCAGAGCATTTCGGCGCCCTTAAACATAGGCTTGCTTGTCCACTCGTTGTCTTAACCTTGGTGGTTGGTTCAGATATTTAATACACCCTCTTTGTATAAACACTAGTGGTATTTTCAGCCTTGTCTGGCCAGTTTCCTCTGGACAATAGACAGAAACAGATACCTCAGTGTACAAATTAGAGTGACAGAAGAAAATTACAACAGCATTCCAGCAGACTACTATGGGTTACTTAGCACCTCCTCTGAAGTGATATTTTTATGTGCATGGCTTATTGGACTGTCTGCCTTTGGTAACCAGAGCTCTATGAAGTGAGAGATGTTTGATCCTTGGAACAGGGAGTAAGTACACTTGTGTTTTTTGTGAGTTTGTGTCAGATATTTGTGGTGGATGTACCAGCTTGTTGCTGTTGTTTTTAAAATTGAGACTGCCCAGTCCAAGTTAAGTATGAGCTATAGATGCCAGGCTGCTTCACATAACAAATCGTAAAATTAGAGGTGCCAATTAGGGTTGTTGTTTGGAGTTCTGCCATTGTGGGTCCGCATTTGTTTTCCTAGCCTTAAAATGCATGCTGCTTTAAAGAACTTTCAGTAAATTAGATGTACAATTTTTAAAGTTTATAGAACCTCCACAGGATGTTTTATACCACTTAACCTTTATTACTAGAGCAAAATGCTGAATGTAATTACATCCAAGGTAAGAATCATTTAAGACTTTGAGGGCTCAGATTCAGCATCTACAGCAAGAGACATTTTTGAACCTTCACAACACAGTTAACATCCACAACAAGAGCCAATTAAGAATGGCACATAAAGCTTTTGCAGTTGGGGCAGTACACATACAATAGAAATCAATATAATGCATTTTTTCTCAGTGTACTTCTGGTATGAAGGCATCATAAAGCATTAGAGTAGTGGTTTATATTTCTTAATCTCATAAATCATAACTCTGATTAATAAGTTAATTTTGTCAGTCTCGCTTGGCCATATAAATATTGTTTTTGTTTATATGTAGATGCTCATAAACTTTATTAGAATGCAGTATGTTCCAAACATTCAAAATGGGAGGGAATTCCACATCCACTTAAATAGTTGTAATGTTACAGAATAGGAGTAATGTTACAGAACAGCATTATGTCTTATAAGTCCAATACCTTCATGGAGAGCAAGCTAATATATTTAGGTATAGGTTCTCCCAAAAAACATGGTCCTCATTTGTTAAGCGAGTAATGACCAATGGGTGGGGGGCAAGAGGGCACAGTGGCACTTACTATCCACAAAGCATGAGCTATCATGGGCATCTCTTCTAGCACTTCAAAGAGCTGTAACTTGTCACTTTCAGCAGCCTTCACTTAAATGGCCTTCATTCCTTCCAGGCAACACCTGGAACATTTTTCTTAAAGATTAGAGAAGATGGATTAAATGCCATTCAAGTTCTCTTTTATCAGCACATTCAAAGAAAGAGCAAGAGATAAATGTTTGTTCCTTAGATATGTGTTTAATCTCCTAGGGCTATAGCTGAAGCGTGTGTTTTGTTACCTGTCTGCCAGTGGTCTGGGTTTTTTTTTTTCTTCTTCTTCTTCTTTCTTCCCACACTTTTAACAGTTCATTTAGAAAAACCTAGTTTCACTTAGTGCTACTGATGGGTTGGGTAGCTCAATGTATGCCAGAGCTGGCCACAGTTCCTCTCTCAGCCTCTTGCTAAGAATGATACTGTTCTCTGAATAAAGAGAGTGACCCACTTCCAGCTGACACACTCTGTAAACCTCTGAAAACAACATGGAAGTGATTTGTTTGATATGTCTGTATTAGTAAGCTCAGAAAGGAGGTGACTCAGGGGTGACAGGACTCATGACTTCAGAACCTATTTTACTCTAAGATACATTTGAAGTGAATTAGTCAATAGCATGATGCAATTACTTAGTATTTTGTAAAAGACACTCTTTCTGCGTCAAATTACTTTATTGGTTTAATCCATCAAAAGTGCAGAGAGACTTGTAACCAAAGACGTTCTGAGATTTGAAAGCCCAAAGGAGACCAACATTAAAGCCTTGCTAGAAAAGGACTATGACTCAGAGGTGTTTTGTTAAAGGAAATTTCAGGATAATAGAATTTCGTCCCTCTTATATTTACTGTAAATTGATGGAATAAATGGCACAGGCCATATGCTGCCCCGACTCCACCTACTTGCATTGTATGAGGAGTATATGAGGTGTCATGGAACTGTCTTCTAACTCACTCACTCACTCACTACTAAATCCTTAATTCAGTCACTCCCTCCCTTCATCGCCTAAAACACAGAAGGGGTGCAATTCAGTGCTTTTTAACAATTATACTGCCCTTGTTGTGTTTTTATCAATTGTGGACCATTTCTTCATTTTATGATCTAATGAGCCATAAGCCTTTTGTGACCTGGACAAAATAAAACATTTATTTCTCAATTGTAGAGGGAGTATGAGGTCCAAAAGCAATGGCGTGGACAGTCCAGCCAATGGGGTCCTGGTTGTTCCTCATGCAATACACGAGATTAGTGAAGAAGAGGGGAGTGAGGAGAAACTGCTGACTTCTGAGAAGAATATTAAAACCAAAGTCCAGCAGAAGAATGATGAAGAGAAGCTTCAGTCTGAAACTGATGATAACTCCACAAAGAAAGATGACAAAAGTCTAGGCCTGAAGGATCCATCCAAGGATGACCTTTTGAATCTGTTGGGAATCATGGAAGGAGAGATTCAGGTAAGTCTACGTTAAATAGCAATGGAAATCCATCCTTTACAAATTAACTCAGTTTCATTTTATGGTTATGGTTCTATCAATAATTTTTTTTGAATATGTGATAAATATAAACCGTATGTTTGTATATGTTGACATGTGGCAGAAATTCATGTCTCACTTTATGCATGAATTCGTAGTGGAGTCAGAATTCACCTCCTGTCTTTTCCTAGTTCTCAGAACACTGAGATTTATTAATTCAAGCCCACATTAAGACATCCTACATGACATTATTGTGTTAAGAGGAGTTCTGGACATGAATTTACCACACACAATGTAAATAAGTAAATAATGTCCAGTGTGTTGTGTAGTGCTTGCCTTATAGGTCCTAAATGACAGTAAAGAAGTAACATTAATTCGGAACAGAAAAGCATACAGATTTTTGACTACATTTGGAAGCACCCCCCCACACACTATTATTTTAAGTAAAATAAAAATAATGTGTTAAATATACATAACACATGGTAAGACTGATCATTTATTTGGTCTGAAATATTGGATCTTATGAAGACTGATAAGCTGAAATGTAAAAGTTTCATGTTGATTCTAATGGTCCACATTTTCATGTTCTTGACAACTGATTTGCTGGCATGGTCCCCTCATATCACATTCAAGGCTCCCTATAGAAGGATTTATGGTGTGTTTAGGATAGATAGAGTACAATTAGCCTACAAAGCATGGATCGTCTCTCCGTTTCTCCTTCTCTGGGTCAGTCAGGATCCAGGCTGAGTCAGTGTTTGGCTCTGTGGCAGCTTGCTTACCCTCAGGTCCTGACAGAGAGCCATTAACACCTCATCACACTATAGCTTCCCTGTGGAACTAAGCTTTATTATGCTACACAGGGAATGGGAACAGAGTGTGAACACAGCAAGTCAAGCCATGCAAGTCACTACTCAGACATGAACATGTAAAGCAGAGTAAAACAGGGACTGATGACAGTGGGCTGATGACAGTGGGCTGGAGCATACTTTACTGGTATGCTCATTCTGACAGCTATTGCTCATACTTTATTCAATAATTGAGCAAGGGTGCTGTAGGAAATATATTAAGATTTATAATAGTGTTTATTAATATAAAATTTAATATAGCATTTATGATGCTACATGGCACCTAAATAAGCTTTCAGTAAATAAATAATCATAACCAAATATACAATTTAGTAATGACATATTCTAACACCAGGAACATCTATTTTGATGTGATTTTACTTCAGAAATTATGACAACTGACAGTCTAAGTTGTCATGAAAATCTTGTCTAGGTGATGTGAAGCAGTACGATGGCTGTCACCAATTGAAAAACACTAGGATTATTACATATATCCCATTGCTTCTTTTAACAAGATATTTTACTGAACAAGATATTTTTTAGCTCCATCTAGTGTCATTTCATACATATATTTTTTTCTACATTTCGGTGAAGGATGCTGTATTAAAAGTTATCATATTTGGCTTATTTACAAATGTGTGTTTATGTCATAAAAATAAACATAACATGAGGTGTTTGTGAATTTAGCTGATTAGCTGGATCAGGTGTGCTAAAGCAGGAATTCACTAAAGTGTGCACGGTAGAGTTTGTGTAATACAACAGCTGGCCTAAAAACACTAAGGTAAGCAGAAAGCAGCACGATTCTCATGATTCTTGCTCATTCCTCAGGCTCGAGAGGATGTAATATGCCTGCTGAAATCTGCACTTGGTCGCCCAGAGGTGCTGGAATCTCGTTATGGTTCAGCAGGGCCCACCAGACCCCTTCAGGCCCTTCAAAGAGATGGCCTTCTCATTAACAACCATACACACCATGACAACGTGTATGAAAAACCGATGGCAGAGGTAAAAGTGGGGGTTTACTGGGCGTTCTTGAGTTTTACATAGTCCATGAATCAAATGTTTGGAATCACTTGTCTTCATAATAATAATTGCCAATTTATTTAAGCCACAAGCTAATATTTATGCCCCAAGCACTTAAAAGCTTGAGATGAATGTACTTTTCCTCTCTGGTCTCACTGAACAAAGATGAAGTAAAGATGAAGTGATAATTATAATTTTATTTTCTATTGTGAGTCTATTATGTATGCAGCCTAAGCATTATTATACTGAGTACATTATTTGTTCCAGTCTGATGAATGTATTGTTTGATACCTTCTGCTTATTGATTGAGAGGTTTGTATTGAATGATGCAACATGGCTTATTGTTTCACTCTTATTTATTGTTTTAATGTTTGCTTTATTATTGTTTGTAAGCCATAAATACATACATTATTCTGATGTCAATTATTCCACTCATTCTTATCCTCATATGTTGAAGGCTGGTGTTCTTTGTGTCACTTAGTTAGACAGACTTCAGGATAAACACAGGGAGACGTACCGTCGTATGCTGGAGCAACTGCTGTTGGCTGAGAAATGCCATCGACGCACTGTTCATGAGCTGGACACAGAGAAACGCAAACACATAGACTACATGAACAAGAGCGATGACTTTACAAACCTTCTGGAACAGGAAAGAGAAAGGTAAGTGCACTCAGCTAGGGCTGGAAACTTTGAGCCATGTGACTTTGGGCTACATGTAATACCAAGTATTGCAGTGAAAGAGTCAGAGAAATTGTACTGTGTCACTCAAAGTATATTTCACTGTTTAATTTCCCAATGCTTAATCTTCTGTTTATTCAATTATTTATTTTAATCAAATTTCTTATGCAATAAGTCCAAGCTTGCAGGGTGAAGGCTGGCAAATGCTTCTTTGGAGTCTCATGAAACCAGGCATGGCATGTTATTTTCAATCTGCCGCTAACAAAGCATCTTTGTGTGTGATGTCTTACACTGAGGTCCTGTGTATTTGGACTAACACAGTTGAATACGACAATGAAGAGTAATTTACTGAAGAATGCACCTTAGTACATGAAGCCATCTTATGGCACCAAATCCAGTGGTCAAAGGCGTTTGGGCCATTGCCATGGACACACTGAATACCAAGAGGCCAGCAAAGTGTGGAGTCAAGGGTGAACAGTGTGTGTTGCATGCAAGAAGCAGGGTAGAGAGTGTACTTCAAAGCAGTTCAGAAGGTCAAACAGAGGCCCTGTCAGGCTCTGTGTGATCACACAGAAGTCATGAAACCAGCGTATAAGTGCTGACGGTAATCAAATGAATAGTCAACTTAAAAGCCAAAGCACTGGCCTTGGCTGGCCCTATTAATTTCACCACAGAACAATCAATTATATATTCATGGCAGAAAACGTCACACACATATAGTATGATAAAGGTGAAAGTGAATATTGGCGCTTCCACATATACCACTAATACATATTCAGCAATTGTAAATTCTTCCATTTTCTGGTTAGCCCCATTTATTTGCCCATGTTTCCATTGGCCATGTCCTATTGAATTTATATCCAGTGCAGCCTTAATGTTAAATATTTCTGGACCCAGGAAGATTTAACTAGTTGACATATACTGTGAGACAAGGGGTAATTTGGAGGAACCTCTACTCTATTAGTCAGCATCAAACAGAGTCAGAACCCCAGCTTTGTCCCACAAGCCATAAAACAGCAAAGACCTTCAAACAGCTTAAGTGTC
Source organism: Hoplias malabaricus (assembly GCF_029633855.1). Lineage (NCBI taxonomy): Eukaryota > Metazoa > Chordata > Actinopteri > Characiformes > Erythrinidae > Hoplias > Hoplias malabaricus. The sequence goes on from NC_089800.1 coordinate 61,697,243, forward strand.
TGTGCCTCTTCTGACTTTGAACTTTTCTTGAAAAGTTGTAGAAGGCACACTCTTTATTGTGTGAATTGTGTCCTCTAAAATGAGGGAGTACCATTCAATATATAGGGATGAGTACCTAGTTTTTCAGTTTTTCACACAAATGTTCCAACATCTAGTCTAAAGCCTTTCCAGAAGATTCTGGGCTCTTGCTGCAGAAAATCTGCAATTAGTAATTAAATGAAACAGAAATAAATACACTGCACTGATATTATGGGTTTAATGTTGTTAACAATGTCTGATAACCCCTTGAATCTCCTCTTAAACTTCACCACAACTGCATTTACTGAATAAACCAGTTCTTTATGTAAGTGTATAGAATTCACATTTGAGAAGTGTGACCTTTGAAAGTAGATGGGGACAGCATTTTCAGGCATCATGTTAGCCCACTGTGCCAGGTGATAGATAGCCCGTGCCCTCACTGAACCATGATTATGAATCTACTCCAGATACTTTTCAGTTTAGTTCCTGCACCCTTCAACAGGCACATGTAGTATCACACAAACATGCATATGCAAACACACACACACACACACACATACACATAATGTCTATGTCAGTCAGCATGTGGGGATGGAAAATATTTCTTCATCTCCTACATTCACACCTGCTTTTCATGCCACGTGAGAGCAATAGAGGTGATGAAGAGAGACCTGAAATTTCCCTGAATGGTGTATAAAAGACAGCCTATATCCTGTTTCTTTATAATCCTATATGCTAATCACCCATGAATTACCCAAAAAACACTGGTTTCTGGTCTAAGCAAGAAGTAAAAATGATTTAAAATTCATTAGCTTTCTAAAACATAAATTCTCTTAAAACTTTCCTTGTTATAATACATATGTAAAATGTATAGGTCAGTATTAATAAAGCTGTATGATAATAAATAAATAAAGCTTTTATGACAAATAAAAATCTATGAACTTTTTTCAGACATCGTCACATTCCACTTTGCCACTTTCCAATGTGAAATGGACTAAAACAGCGTTCATGTCATCTGATCAAGCATCTTTAAAAAATCTTAAGTTGGCTTATGTCAGTTGTCATTTAAGGCTTATGTAGGTATTATGATAGGTGGCTTACAGTAGTTACCATATTTTATAGACATCATTTGTTAGTAATTGGAGATGTAAATAATTACTACATTAAAATAAAAATAAGTTGTGTTATTTTCACTGAGACATGTCATCCCTATATATAGCCAGTCTGACCTCATAGGATTTTTATTCATCTTTATATGTAGAGTTGCTATATGAGTAGTAAGTCACTATGTATCGTAATAACAGTACATGAGCTCTCAGATCACAGTGCCATTCATAGTAACCAGTGTTGTCCAGGAGGGTGAGCAGGAAAGGGGGCCATGGGATGATACACATTACACTGACCCGCTTCAGTCTGAATAGAGTTCACACTACATGCTATTAACTAACGCAGCAGTTTTCAGCAATGACATGAAGTGTTTAAAAAAAATTATCCACCAGTAATAAGTAGCAAATAGTCAGGCATATATAACTGGGACCAGAAACCATTAAATGGGAATGAAAAACCTAATGTCCCACCCCATCAACGTTCAATGCAGAGCTTCACAAATCTGTGCCATATATGGGCAGCATGACATCATCAGCCAGTCTGGACTGGGAGAGCTTTGCACAAATTTCACCTATCATTGTCGTGATAGCATGCATGGAATGTGATGGGCAGTTCCCCACAGAGTAATAAGCCTGGCCAACAGCTGCAAACCTAGATGTATGACAGTTTAAAAAAATAAGAAGCATGGGTGCTCCATGGGGACATCAGTACTATAGGGTAAGTTTTTTTTTTCTACAGTTGCCTAGTATCAGAGATTTTTTCTTTGCACTGTACTTTATTTATTTATTTATTTATACATATTTGTAAACTTTTATGTAAAATAGAAACTGCAAATAAGAGATCTTGTGTAAGATAACCCTATGCCAATTTAGAAGAGTCTTATGGAAAGACAGTATGAGAAGCAGAGAATGTGGGACACAGCCAGGGTGCTTAGTTAAACATTCACTTGCATTTTGGATTTTTGGTCACGGTTCCTGCTGCAAGGGTGGAAGCAGTGGAAGTGCTTTTGTTTAGCAAAGCTGCCTATTTTGTGCTCATGGGGGTCTCCAGCTCATTCAAGTGTGAGAAGCATGTTAAGAAACACTTAAGAATTCATTAAAGGGCCCATATACTTTTTTTTTCTTTGTCTCTTTTTCTGTTTAGCACCAGTGTTATGGTTTATGTGGGGTTATCTACCAGTGTCTTACTTCATTTTTACATGACCATTTTCCAACCTTTCTTTATTGCTAAGAATTAATTTGGCTGTTTTTATTGTTGTAAATTAAAACCAATATATGCAAATGATCTCTGTTCTGGTCAATTGCTGTGTATTTAGTGTCATTCAAAAAGCAGTCATTTTTCTGTGACTGAGTGCAACATGTTGGATACATGAATTCTTTTTTCCTCTTGACATCACTCTATATATTGACTTTATGGACTGAGAAATAAATGGAAATTAAATGAAAATCCTTCTTTTATTAATGATATATATATAGAATCACCAGTGCCAGAACAATCTCTGGTCAGGAATAGATAGTTGTATGGGTAGAATTAAACAAATATTTAACAATGATTTGCACAGATTGGATGTACTGCCAACTGTGTGCTATTTGTAGACCATGCATTGACTTGTTAAATTACTAAATATTTGACTTGTTCTACTTCATCAGATTAAAGCTCTTGCTGAAGCAAGAAAAAGCATACCAGGTACGAAAAGAAAAGGAACACTCTAGACGACTGCAGAAGGTTCGTGGAGAGTTGATCAAGTTGAAGTCTTTTGCTCTAATGCTGGTCGATGAACAGCAACTCCACCTGAAGCAGATTGACCAACAGAGACAAGAGATAAAAGATCTTCTCCAAAAAATCCAAGAGAAAGAGACGAAACTAAGTGAAGTTGAGTCCAAAGCTAAGGAAGATGGCCAAAAGCTCCTGAACCTTGAGGTTGAGCTAGAGGTAAGGACGTCCAAGTTTGCACGGCAGCATGACGAGATGACTGCTAAATTAGCCAATCATGAAACTCTGCATCGGCAGCTCTGCCAGAAACAGGCAACTTTGTCCCAGAAAATTGAGGAGCTGGAGGAGACGAATGCTATTCTGCAGAAATCAGCAACAGAGCTACAGGAGCTTCGGGACAAAATTAGTAATGGAGAATGTGGCAACTCGAACTTGATGGCAGAGCTGGAGAACTTACGTAAGAGAGTTTTGGAGATGGAGGGCAAGGATGAAGAGATAACCAAAGCTGAGACTCTGTGCTGTGAGCTGAGGAAGAAAATCCAGACAGAGGAGAGTCACAACAAGGAAATTAAGTTGGAGGTAGAAAAGCTACAAAATAAGATGACAGAGCTAGAGAAGCTGGAAGCTGACTTCAGTATGGGTAGGACTGAATGTGCACAGCTGCAGAACGCTCTGGAGAAAGAAAAAGCCCTGACAAAGGAACTGGAAGAGGAGCTAGTGACAGTTAAAATTCGTATGAAAGAGCTAGAAACATCTGAGTTGAAACTGGAGAAGGTAGAGTTGGTTCTAAAAGAAGAGTTGATGAAGCTCAAGTCAGTCACTATAATAATGGTTAATGAGCGCAAGAACATGGCAGAGAGAATACGGTCAGAAGAAAAGAAGAGAGAAGATCTAAACAAACTCTTTAAGGCAGAGCAAGAGAAGGTTATGGAGGTCACTGAGAGGCTGATAGAGGAGAGTAAAAGAACCCTAAAACTGAAATCTGAGATGGAGGCAAAAATATCCTCCTTGGTCAAAGAGAATGATGAGCTGAAGGTCAGGCTTACAAGTGAAGAAGACAAGTGTAAAGATTTGAGTTCCAAGGTTTGTAGGATGAAACACATTAATGATGAGGTTAAGGAAGGAGAAAAGGACATTAGAAACAAGACATTAAATAAAGGAGTGTTTAGCATTTCTGATTTGAGTAGAAAAGATGAAAATAAGGTGATAGAACTAACCTTGGAGATTGAACGGTTGAGAAATCGGCTCAAACAGCTTGAGGTTGTTGAGGGAGATCTTATTAAGACAGAAGATGAGTATGATATGTTGGAGAAGAGGTTTAAGAGTGAACAGGAAAAAGCAAATTCCCTTTCACAGCAGGTAGAGGAAATGAGAACCCAGATTGCATTGAACAAGGTATTAGAGAGAGGAGAGGCAGTTATTCAAGAGACTGAGCTTCGGCGGAGGTGCAAGTTAGAAGAGGACAAAAACAAAGACCTCCAGGCAGATGTTCAAGCTCTAAAGGAAAAAATCCATGAGCTCATGAACAAAGAGGACCAGCTTTCACAGCTTCAGGTGGATTACTCTGTCCTACAGCAGAGATTTCTTGAAGAGGAGGAAAAGAAGAAGAGCATGAGCAGTGAGGTTCTCAATCTTTCCAAAGAACTTGAGATCACTAAACGCTATAGTAGAGCCCTAAGGCCGAGCAACAATGGAAGGAGGATGATGGATATTCAAATGACATCCACGGGAGTGCAGACTGATGCGGCTGAAAATGAAACGTGTGAGGATGAAGACACACCTGCTTTGTTCATCAAGAAGTCTGTCCAAGAAGAAAACCACATTATGAGCAGCCTTCGACAGAGAAGCCTTAAGAAGCCTGCTGAAAGACCAGCAGTCCGCGATCTCTACTCTACAACATCTAGTGACCTTACTCTAAAGAAATCCTGGATTCCATGGATGAGGAAAAAAGAGAGTCATGCCCAGAGTGCTCCAGAGAAGTCTGCACATATAAATGGAGAAACGGCACATTCTGAGATAAAAATGACCCAAAAGCAAGGTCAGCCATTACACATTCGGGTGACTCCTGACCATCAGAATAGCAAGACAACTCTACAGATTAGCAGCTCTCCCACAGAGAACATCTTCAGCAGTGCCATAGTCACACCCTCGCAGGGTGTTCAAAAGCCTCGGATAACAATCATTCCTTCTACGGCTGTTTCGCCAAATGAGAGAGCAAGAGAGCCAAGATTTCCAGAGAGAGCTAAATCTCCACTGACCATCACAACCATCTCAAGAGCCAAGTCTCCAGAATGCATGAAAATCCCCTTACTTGACAGGGCTACATCACCAACATCCCTCATATCAGAGAGCACCTCCACATCATCAGATATATCCAGCTCCCCAGAACCTCAGGAACTAATCACAGGCAGGGCTGTGTTTAAAGTGACTCCAGAGAAAAGAATGGTGCCCACACCCATTAAAAAGTGCAGTACAAATGCAAATATCATTACCACGGATGACAATAAGATTCAAATTCACTTAGGTTCACAGTTCAGAAAGCCCTCCGAAAACAATAGCTCTGTGGTCATGGTTAGACCTGTGGCAACTGAGAGCAAGGAACTTTCTATAGGCACTGTGCTACGCTCACCACGCCATGGCACCATCAGTAAAACAACAGGAAACAAAGTAACAAGCAGCCTCACTATCACTCAGGTCACCACAGCACCAGCCCGACCAACACTTTCTGTGGTAAGTACAGTCAAGTACATTAAATGTTTGCCAGAAGGACATTAACAATACTATAGCAGATAAATGGGCTTTCAGTCTTGCCTTCAGGTTCATTTCATTCAATTTTTTTGGTTACTTAAGGTGTTTTAAAGCATTTGAAGCCTATGTGATATTAGAACCCCTGAGAACAAGACTTTGTTCATTTAAGTCCATCAGTATGTATATCATCAATACAGACAATTAAGGCAGTTTCACTGACAGTCTATGCAACCATGTTTCACTTATAAAGTAACATGTTTGCATCATGAGTGGTTCCTTTTGTTATTTCTTCACACTTCCCTCATGTCATAATTCTGGAAATGTTGACACTTTGTCTCTGTATCTCTAAGACTTTGGCCCAACACTGAAGGTTTATTTTGTGCAAACTTGGCCTTTTTGGTGTTGGTGCTAAGAGCTCTTTTAAAGTTTAGAGTTTTAGAACTATACCTGCAAGCCCAGAATGTTCAGTTTGTTTTAATGATGTAAATCCTGCAGAGCGTTCTTAATCTGAATAGGAGTTATACAATTCTGTACTCTGATGAATTTGTTCAGATGTTTTTTTTTATGTTATGCTATACCTGCACTTATACTAATATACTACTTATCACTTTGCACTCTATTTACAAAGGACAGTCAATATTTTAGATCTTTTATTTGATTTCTTTTGTGTGGTGCATTTTTCAGTAATTAAGGAACAACTGAGTAACTAATTGTCCAATAACAAATGATACATTGATATGCAAATGAACGCTTTCTATATACAGTATATAAAAAATGTGATTACATTCTTGCTCTTTAAATATTGCAACATTCAGTCAAACCTACTTTCTGCACATTAAACTTGTTGTTATGGCTTCATTTGGAATCCAGCTCAATACAGTACAAAGCCAAAATCCAACAATAATAAAAAAATATATATTCAAGCCTTATTTCTAAAGCACATTTCAAGGACCACAGAAGCCTGCCCAACATAATAATAATAATAAAAAAAAACGATAAAAGGAACTGAGATATAGATAAAAAGGTAACAATTTAAATTACAGCTGGCTAATTACTGGTTAAATGCAGAGAAAGTACCTGTTATATAAACCGTAAGATACAATTAGTACTAAGTAAAGGGTATGATACTAGAAATATGTGGTATTTACTGGTAATATTTTACAAATAAGACATGCTGTAAGTACCTATTAAGTAAGGTGTAAGATAAGAAGTACTGAGTAAGAAAAGGGTATAATACTAGAAATATGTGGTTATTACTGGGTATCTTACAAATACTTTACAAATTCACGCAACTATGTTCCGAATCTGTTTATACTTCTCAGCATAATTATAGATTACAAAACTGAATTAAAAGTATGACCTTTTATGCAAATGACTATTACTGTCATTTTTTATAAATAAGGAATGCAGCTTCTCTTTTGATTTGACGGTGTTTCTGAATGTAATTATAGATTGTTTAAAATTATTTACAGTGCACATGCAGAGAAGGACATGGTCGGCTTTGTACTCATTTGGTTCAGGACATGTCATTTACTACAATAATCATCATCACATACTTCAGAGATATTTTACACTACATATTCTACATTGCCTATATGTACTAAGGCATTATATGTACACAGCTGACTAATGATGAAATGGGTGTTACTATTCTGCTGTTCTTCCTTATTTGTAAAATGTTTGTAAGATACTCAGTAATAACCACATATTTCCAGCATCATACCCTTTACATAGTCAGTACTTATTTTATCTTACAGCTTACTTAACAGTTACTTACTCTGTACTTACCCAGTAATTAGCTGGCTGTAATTTAAAGTGTTATCAAAAAAAAAAAAAAAAAGAACAACAAACTGCTGGTTATAAGATAAAACAAAAAGGTTTCTACTGTGCAATCACTTATGGATTGAGGTTTGATATCACAATCATGACACGAAATATCATCACCACATCACCATGTAACCAGCTGTACCTTGAAATGTAGTTCTGCCTTTTGAATTTAAACAAAGCTATGTTTTTTCAGCCATCTTTGTGTAACATGTGAAAAAGTTATATATTTTTATCAAAATAGCTTTTTGTACTACTGTTCTGTCAAAGTATTACTTCACTTTGAATTACAATCTATCTTGTAATTAGGTGTATTCTCTAAAAGTGTGGTCCTGCATGCACATTTATGCAAAACCTTTCTCTTGTTTTTATGTTCTCTGTCTACAGCAGCCAGTAATGGATCCCCAATCACCTCGATCTGGGCTCACTCGCATTCCTATGACTCGGGGCATGAAAACTGGAAAGGCTGTACTTGGGGCATTGGGTATCACCACCACAGTGAAGATGGAATCAAAAACAGAGGGCCAGGCTATGAGGATTGAGGTGAAGAAATCATCTGCTGGCAGTGCCACCCTTCAGTCTGGTGGAAAAGGTTGAAAGAGCTTATGAAGGCAGAGTTCAAATATTAAAAGTTAGGGTTTGCAGAGTCTGAGCCAAAAAGATTAAAATATCCCCTTGGGCAGAAGTCTTTCTCTCACTTTGGATGGCTGAAGGAAATTAAATGCACCATTCTGTTCTCAAAATCAAAACAGAACATTTATTTATCATGGATGAATGGACAGCATATACAACTGTAAATAATTACAATTATTTTGTTATAAGTGTTTCCATTTTTTTAACAACTTATTAATCATATTATAGAAAAGGACAGGAGTTTAACTGCTGTCACTATTACCAGTAACAAGCCACTTGACTTTCCTCTAGAAATACTCAGTCTGTAATAGAGGTAAACCTGTAGACTTCATGTGTAGTAAGTCATTTTTAGATATTCTCTGGAAAAGCATCAGAGAAAGTGAATCAGAGGTGGCAGTTTTGCTTGCAGTGTCAATACTATCAATCATTTATAAGAATTATAGCACCACACAGTGAGCTTCATACATTCAGTGTTGTATTGGTGCTGGTTAATGTTATGTTGTATTGGTGCTGGTTAATATTATTTCTGAGGCCAAGCTTCTTAATGTGTAACAAATATTGTTACTATTGTTTATAAGAAAAAAGATTGTTTATAATGAAATAAAATGTTTTAAGTATTTCATCAATATGTTTATTTGTTCATTCAAATGTTTACTGATATGCTTCATGCATTTAAATATCTCCAAATATCACATTATATCCAGATATACAGGTGCATCTCAATAAATTAGAATATCATCAAAAAGTTAATTTAAACTTTTATTTATAACAATGCCTGTATAGCCAGACCATACATTTGGAGGGCTGAACATGCATTGCTTCCTCCAAACTCATACTTGGATATTACCAACTATTTTGTGTAGGTAGTGTGATTACTTGCCAAAAGTTGTGAGCAGGATTTGGATTAGGACATATATTTTACTGTTTTAATGAAACGACCCAACGATTGGCAGAGTAAACCAGAAAATATTCCAGATTTATATGGGATCATTTCGTATATTAGCCCTTTACCACCCTTTTGAAGCATTTAAAATCTCTTAATAGTTCCAGTACAGCTACTGTTTACTGCCAAAATGGCGACGGCAACAAAATTCTCGTCCGTGATACGTCACCTGTCAATGTCTTGCGCGTGTCCGCCCAAGTACTCCGTCACTTCCTTGTTTACTCTCGTGTCAGTCTCAGCCCGGTGGAGATAAAGTTAGCTTAATGAGCTTTGTTCGTATTACAGAAATCTAAAACTAACGGAACTGCGCAGATAAACATCAGAGTGTCTGAGCGGCTTCTTTCCGCTCTCTGTCGTTATCTGCCCGTTATCTGAGCTGAGCTCCGGAGAGCGGCCATGATGTCGTCGAGCTACAGCGCCAAGGAGGAGGACGGGCCGCACTCCGGGTCCGCCACCTCCGGAGCCGCCGCCGCGGGGAAGAGCAAGAAACCAGACAACACCGCTTTCAAACAGCAGCGCTTGCCCGCTTGGCAGCCCATCCTCACCGCCGGCACCGTGCTGCCTGCCTTCTTCATCATTGGCCTCATATTCATCCCCATAGGCATCGGCCTCTTCGTCACCTCCAACAACATCAAAGAGTTCGAAGTAAGATACTATTTATGAAACGGACTCATTTATTAGCAAAACTTGTTTATATAATTCAAAATTAATTTTGAATTAAAAACAAATATTTCAGTTGAAGTTAAATATACCCTGAATTTCACGGATAACGTTTGTGCAGTTTTATGTACAAAAACGATTAAAAATGATAATTTCTCACTCCAGTCATATACTGAACAAAAACTATACATCAAATCAAGTCATATCGAATCATATTTATTTATAAAGCGCCTTTTACAACTAACGTTGTCACAAATCAGCTTCACATAGTTAGTGTCAGAACAGAACATTTAAATCAAAGTCCAATGCGAACAAGCCAAAGGCGACAGCTGGTCAGGTTTGGTTTAGGCCACAGGAGAATCCAGCAAACAATCTTCCATCAGTTGTCCACCATATTCACAGTTAGTTTGGTTAAGTGCAGTAGAAAAGTAGATGTGAATATTTTCAATAATGTAGTGACAGATCTGACTGGGAAACCAGAAGGAACACAGACATACACACAACGTTATTGTTTTTGCTCCCATTTTTCATGAGCTGACCTAAAAGATCTAAGAATTTTACTGTGTACACAACAGGCCTTCTCTCAAATATTGTTCATAAATTTGTCTAAATCTGTGTTAGTGAGCACTTCTTCTTTGCCGAGATTATCCATCCACCTCACAAGTGTGGCTTATCAAGATGCAGAGTGGTCAGAAAACCAGTCAATATCTGGAGTGACCACCATTTGCCTCACGCAGTTCATAGAGTTCCCATCTCCTTCGCATAGAGTTGATCTGGTTGTTGATTGTCTGTGGAATTTTGGTCCACTTCTCTGCAATGTCTGTGCGAAGTTGCTTGTTATTGTCAGTAACTGGAACATGTTGTCATATACACTGATCCAGAGCATCCCAAACATGCTCAATGAGTGACAGGTCTGGTGAGTACGCTGACCATGCAAGAACTGGGATGTTTTCAGCTTCCAGGAATTGTGCACAGATCCTTGCAACATGGGTCCGGGCATTATCATGCTGCGGTTTCACATGGTCTGCGGTTGTGAGGACGGTTAGATGTACTGCCAAATTCTGTAAAACGCTTTTTGAGATGGCTTATGGTAGAGAAATGAACATTCAATTCAGGGGCAACAGCTCTGGTGGATCCTGTAGTCCGCATGCCAATTGCACACTCCCTCAAAACTTTAAACATCTGTGGGATTGTACTGTGTGATAAAACTGCAGATTTTAGAGTGGCCAGCCTAAGGCGCACGTATGCAATAATCATGCCGTCTAATCAGCATCTTGATATCCACACCTGTGAGGTGGATGGATTATCTCGGCAAAGGTGAAGTGCTCACTATCTAACACAGATTTAGACCAATTTGTGCACAATATTTGAGAGGCCTTTTGTGTACATAGGAAAAGTCTTTGAGGTCAGCTCATGAAAAATAAAAGTGTTGCGTTTATATTTTTGTTCATTATAGATGTATAACTACACCTTCACCCTCATTCAGTAAACACTGATCTAAAAAAAAGTAATATAATAAATAATAAACAAGAAAATTGTACATTGCAATTGTCACTCTGACCAGGATGATGCACTTAGAGAATATGAAATAATTACCGTTATCTAGTTCCTTTCAATTAATCAGACTGCCATTGTTAATATGATTTTATGATGTATGAAAATAATCTCTTTGTATCTGATTAAAATGAATAAAGTCCAGTCTGTAACAGTCCTCATAATTTTCACATGAATTGGCAGAAATAAATTCTATGGGCTGAATAGAAGTTTATATGTAAATGTGTTAGATTTTGTAACATAATACAAATAATTAATCAGAAATTGGCCTGTTTTTGCAAATTTCCATATGAATGCAAACACTACATTTTAGAATTTAACAAAGTGAATTTTTTTTTTTTAGTAACTCTAGGCACTTCTGGTATAGAGGATAACAAGACTGACAACCAAACCATTGTTTGCCTTCTTGCCCAGTACAAATAACATCATGTCATCTCGTTATAATTTTACCTCTGTTTTGTTGTAGATTGATTACACTGCTCTTGATAGTAGCAGCCCATGCTACAAATGCTTATCGCCCTTCAGCTCGACCAATTCCTGCAGTTGCTCTGTGCCTTTCTCCCTTGAACACCCATTTGAGGTACTGTGGAAGCATTTTGCAGTCATGGAAGTGATAATTAAATTGACAGCCAAGCAGTTTATTTATGGCTGGGTGTATTTAGTCACTATTCCATTCCTCTTAATCAATAAATACAGCCATTAAAGCCTTGGCCTTAGCTTTCATTTATTTATCAATTGCATTTAAAGGAATGCTATGTGATAACTGGCTTTTTTGTCTCCTGGGCTCTTGTTGCTGAGTGTTATTCATGTTTACAGTCTTTAAATCAAGTGTATGAAGTGATTTTAGTGTAAACAGAATTTGAAATTTGCTATCTCTCTCTCACACACACACACACACACACACATTCACACAAACACCTGAGTTGAGGGAAATTCTATTGCAAAGTGTATTCTAATGTTTTAAAGAAGTAACCCCATAGAGCAGTAAGAGAGGGGCTATAATTCCTATTACAGATTGGAGGAGCATCACAATCATTTTAAAGCTGCCATTGTAAGGTACTAATATTACAAAGTGTTCCATTTAAGTTACTGGAACTCATCACCCTCAGGTTTCGAAGTTTAACCTATGAACCTTATTTGCATGAACATATCGGATTAAACTAGATCCATCAGTAGAGATGGATTGTTGTAGAGATGGGGACCAGAACATTTTGGCAGGCCTGAGCACTGTGAGTTGTATGTTTATTTATCATATGCTCTTTTGTCCTAGGGGAATGTTTTTATGTACTATGGCCTGTCTAACTTCTATCAGAACCACAGACGTTATGTCAAGTCAAGGGATGACAGTCAGTTGAATGGAGATAAAAGCTCTTTGACTGTGAGTAGATGCATTTGTTGTGTTTTACTATGCAACTAATATCCACATACTGAATTTGTATGCATTTATATATATATATTTCTGTTTGTTTTTGAACTGGAACAGAATCCTAGCAAAGAATGTGAGCCATACCGCATGAGTGACAAGAAGGCTATAGCACCATGTGGCGCTATTGCCAACAGTCTCTTTAATGGTAATATAAAAAAAACCACCTTGATATATAGATATATATTTGCAACACTGTATCCTACTATTGAAAATCTAAGATTGTTTCTAAGATCTTATAACACCTGCTGCATTTTCAGACACTTTGGAACTGTACTACATTTACCCGAATGGTACCAGAACTCTTATTCCCCTTGTGAAGAAGGGAATTGCTTGGTGGACTGACAAGCATGTCAAGTTCAGGAATCCTGCAGGAAGTGACAACCTCACAGCGGTATTCAAAGGTATTCTGAACAGCCTTCAAATATATATATATATATATATATATATATATATTGATGGTTCCTGCATGGATTCTGAATCTGAAAATGGAATTGGGACATTGTGAGGTCCCACTGCACGGAAACACTCACATTTCTTAGCCTTTTTAACCAAATTAAACTAAATGGCTAATGAAATGCAATTAGTTGAGGTTTGTATTTATTTTTTATTATTAATCACAGTTGTCTATGAATGAATGTCTATTTATGAGATAGATTAAAACTTTTTTTTTATATATATTTGAAAGCCTTTTTTTTCTTCAAATTTCTGATGAGTTAGAGGATGGAACATGTCTTTTCAGATAATTCTAAACCTATCAACTGGCACAAGCCTGTCTATGAGCTAGATCCCACTGATCCTGACAACAATGGTTTCATCAATGAGGACTTCATTGTGTGGATGAGGACAGCTGCACTGCCCACCTTCAGAAAACTGTACCGAATCATCCAGAAGAACAAGGACAGTCTGACTCCAACACTGCCCCGTGGGAACTATACTCTTGAAATTGCTTACAGTATCCTTCCAGACAATGCTACAACCATGGAAACTGTATTTAGGTGTTAAGGGAATATGCTGCACATTAGTTAATGTTTATGATGTTATATTTATATAAAGGACTACTTCAGATGGTCATTTACACTTTACAAATATTATTATTATTTGGTAAATCAATAAATGCTAAATTAAGTCCTGTATATGTGGTTCATCGGATAGTAAAGAAATAAAAGACTAATCTAGATTTATAAATAGTACAATCTGTAAAGTATAAAAAAAAACAATATAATAACATGGAAAATGTAACAGTATTGGTCCTTAATCATATAAATCCAGACTATCCAGTTCAGAGCTTTGATGGACGCAAACGCATGATCCTCAGCACAATCTCTTGGATGGGTGGGAAGAACCCATTCCTGGGCATTGCCTACATCACAGTGGGTTCTGTCTGCTTTTTCCTGGGTGTAGTCCTACTGGTAATACACCACAAATATGGTAACCGCAGCAACAATGCTGACATCCCCAACTAGAGCCTCAAGACTGCTGCTGTTTCTGTGTTGGACCTGCTTACTTGCATCACATGCTAGATGATCCTGTGCTCATAGACCATAGTGCTAAAGGAAAATATTTCTATTTTATGTATAAGCACTGGTATTTAAGTGACTGAATTGTTGATTAAGTATTATTGTTCTGCTCTAAGGCTGTATTGCAGAACTGTGAAGCTCCTCTTTAATATTCTCTTCAGATTTTTATTGAAATAATATATATTGATGGAACGTTTAGAAGTGCAGAAGGAGCTTTGAATTCCGCAATTCTGCAAATTGGTGCTGAGACATTTGAAGTTAAGGGTTTTATCATTTAGTCATAATGGATTCGTGACACTGTGTTCAAGGGATATGAATGTCATTTCATCTTTTTATTTACAAAAATGTGTATTCTGAACCTGTTGATGTGTTTCCAGTTCATTTTGCTGGCTGTAATTATACTGAGGAATTTGAGAGGGTGTTGCAGAAAATATTCACCTATCCGCAGCAGTGTGCATGTAAATTGTTTAAACAAAAGCTTTTGTACATCAAATCAATATACCTTTGAGATTACTGCATTATGCTTACAATTTGTGGATCTGTGGGTGGAATCCATTTGAAATGCCAACTTGGGAATGAAGAATGTTTATGAACACAATGAGCTGCTTGGTTATGCATGTAGAATATCTCTTACTTAAAGAAATGCAGTGATTCTTAAACCTGTCCCTGTCCTGTCCTTGACCAAAGGTATGCCATTGTCACATCAGTTTATAAACTATTTAACAGTGTTAGCATTCATGGCTGTATGTTTGGCTTTTGCTAGCTTTACTGGCATTGTAATTGTCTGATGGAGAAGTGCTTGCATGGACATGTTATTAGGCTTTGTGTTCCTTGGAAGTTCACTTCTTTAAAGTCTTTAGGTGTGCTCTAGTAGCATTTGAATGTTGGAAACTATCACTTTTACAAATAATTATCCATTTTCCGAGCTATTATTATACAATTCTAGTTATTTACAAATCTATTAAATTATTTGGAAGATATGTGTTTATTTCAGCTTTTATTTTGCTTGTCTTCTACAGGCAAATCTGTGCTTCCATTTACAAAATTCCACTCAATGCATTATGGAGGCATTGTCACTTAGTTATTTTTCTCTGTTCAAGTGAGAATAGACACATGATGAATTTTATTTTTCAACCTAAGGGCAGTGTCTGAAAAATATTCAAGCATCATGCAGTATTCTAAAAATTTGGCAGTTCACATAAAACATATGTTGTGCAAAGTTTTGTGCACAGGTTCAATTAATGCAGTCAAATGGTCCTACATTCCTGGAGTGACCCATGTTAATGCACTGGACCAAAGTAATTATATTTAACTATATATATAATGTTTTTTTTCTGTCTAGTGTAAGGGCTAAGCATGTGTATACATATTTCTTTTGTTGCAGTTATTTCTCACATGCTACTGTGATCTCTAGGCCCCAAAACATGGCCTGGCTTGCATAAGGCCTTAGCATACTTCTTGCGGAGTTCAATTTCAGAGAAAATGAACAACTGCACATGTCAAGCAGAAGCTCCGCTTGCTGGGTTGTGTGGTAGCTGGACAAACTCCATGGACGAATGCAACATATGACAATACCTGTGAATGTCCAACAGGCAAAACAAAATGGAAGAAAATGTGCAAGGTTTAAACTCACAAAAGTGCTTTCAGCTTCAAACAACACTTGCTAACGTGTCCGCAAGAAATATGCTGAGGCTTGTAGGTAACAGTTGTAGATATTTTGTGATTTTGTAGGCTTTTCTGGGAAATGCCACCTAAAACTGTATATCACTGTCCTTTTTCCTCTGTATACATACTCTTAAAATAAAGCAACCAGGGCTTAAGTTTTTGCTTCCATCTCCCATAAATAAAACCAGCCTCGGTCAAAGTCGCAAATATATGTTGAATTTATCCAAATGTCTGACTTGTGCAACATTCATTCATTCATTCATTATCATGGTCGGTTTTATTTAAATTGTCACATCCAGTTTAAATGAATCAGGTGCACAAATATGGCATAATTTAATGTGGACCGGGTAAATGCAAACAAGAATTTGGAAAATAACTACTTAAATGGTAAGGACTCCATTAAGGTTAGTAAATAAAGAAAGTCCAAAATAGGCCTTGTCAACTTTTTTTTTTTTTTTTTTTTTACTTTTTGTTCCCCCGTAATGGGTGCAGCAGTTAAGTGCTGGTGCCTTCAGTATTTAAGGTGTGAAAGAAAAATCAAACAAAAAGCAATGAAAAGGAATAAGAGCTGCTACCCACTGATATTAGTAGAGTGCTGTAATAGTGTATTACACGAGCCCCATGAGCCAAAATCACAAATCTTACCCATAAAAAAATAAATAAACCCCCCTAGGCTAAACTAATAAGTATACATATCAAATGGCCTCAATAAAAGTCACAAGTTATATGTTGAATTATTCCAAATAACTGACCTGAGCAACATACATTCATTCATTGTCTGCAACCACCCATCGAGTTCAGGGTTGCAGTGGGCCCGGAGCCCACCCGGAATAATCGGGTGCAAGGTGAGAACACACCCCAAGGGGTGCCAGTCTTTCACAGGGTGACACACACTTTTGAGTCGCCAGTCCACCTTCCAACGTGTATTTTTAGACCATTTGAGGAAAGCCACGTAGACATGGAGAGAACACATCAAACTCCTCATTGACAGTCACCCAGAGTGGGACTTGGACACACTACCTGCTGCACCACTGTGCCACCTCCTAAGTAACATAACTTAATTATTAAATTAGTAAAAAAACATATGGCATAGATGTTATATAAAGTCGCCTTTCAAACGATTTTGCATTATTTTTGTCATTCAGTATTGAGCATACAATACGTAACACCAATATATATATATATAATTTTTATTTTTATTTTTTTTTTTTAACTGGTCCCAGGAATTGAACTGGCGACCCTCTGCCATCAAACGTGCTTACACTCAAGTAAAAAAAATAATAAAAGCCACACACTCTCTCTATCTCAAGGCCATGGCTGCCCTCAAAAGCTCCTGAGAAAGAGTATTGGTAAGTAAAACCACTTCTGCCTGTGCTCGTCTTTATGGGCACTTAATTCAGACTACAAAACACAAGTGTGGATTTTGGAAGTCTTTTTCTTGACCTGTGATGGATGTGTTAGTAACAATCCCGCTGATCGCCTGTAGGTGGAGACACCTGCACAAGCACAGAAACAGCGGAAGTGCTCTCCGCCGGATTAAGAATTCGAGGAAGTTATTCTGAAGTGTCCTTGTGCTGCTGCTGTGTGACTCTGTTTGAGCTCTTCATCATGTTCAGACACATCGCGGTGAGTGCTGTATATTTTTTTCTCAGTATGTAATGTATTAAGTGTGTCAGTTTGGTTATATCTACACTTTGTTTCAGTGCTAAGGCAAAACCAGCGCGACCTCCACTGCTCAACCTCAGCTAACGGCTAAAGCTATTAGTGCTAACTCAAACATTCAGATAGGTTTTCTTGGATTATAACTACAAACTCTTTTTTTAAACGTGCTGCACTATATATTTATGCTAAAGCGTGACAAACTTCCACGTGAACTATGGCTTTTTTTCTTCTTAACTTGCTTGCCTTGGTACTTTCACTTCCAGGCAGGCTGTCTGCTGACTTTGAAAAGGTAATAGCTTTGGAAAACGATTCAGTAAGACGTTTATTTCTCACTAAGGAGTGCCCGTGACACATCATTGTATCCCTATGTCTCATTACTAATGTGTGAACGTCAACTATTGTATGTACTGTTTAGTTTTAATACATCGATACTCTTACTACAATACCCACCATGCAACGCGAGAATACGTCACACTGTTGGTCGATCTTAAATGTCTCCGTGCTCCCTATGTGCGCTATGCAGAGAAAAGCGTTATAAAGCACGGTTTCATTAATCGCACTGACAGATTGCTCTCAGAGTAATGTAGATTAAATCTTCCTAAAACACTTTTAGATTGCTTTTGTAATGTTTAGCTGTAGAGTTATAAAAGTGAGTATGGGTTCAGTTGGTCCAAGTTTTTCCAAGCTCTCGACGCCTTGAAAATGTACATTTCGAAACGGGTGTTAGGGCTGACAGAGTGAATTGGAATATGACCTTAGTCTATTTTTTATGATCTTAATATAAGTCTATTTCTGTTCACACTTTATTTAACCAACTCATTGTTTTACCTATGTCCCAGCCCACTCTGCTTACCAGCAGCCACAACATTTGTTAGCATATATAATTGAACATTTAACCATTAAGATTGCTGTGGCCATTTATGATCTGATCAACGACCAACTACCCTTTAACAGCTAAGGTTATTAATTGGGCCCAGCACATTTCCTGCATCTGTACTCAAAACACCAACTACATTGCTTGCTCTTCACGGGATTCATCAGGTGGGCACACAATCTCATCTGTATTTAGGTAAATTAAACCCATGACCCCTCTGGAAGACTCAGCAGTCAGGTCTGGTATTCTATATCACTAGATCAACCCCCATCCAAGCTAGTTTTAAAGCTCTATCATACTCATACAGTACCAGTCAAAAGTTTGCACACATCTTCTTATTAGTCATTGGTGCAATAGGGCACAACCCAAGTTATGGTCTCAAACACATTAAGAAGGTGAGCATTTCAACAAATTAATTCTTGACAAGGCCACAGCTGTTCACTGGAAACCATTCCAGGTGACAACCTCATGAAGCTGATAGTGAGAACACCAAAAGTGTGCAAAGCCGTCATGAAAGCAAAAGGAAGCTGCTTTGAAGAATCTAAAGTATATTTGTTAACTAAATAATTGCATGTGTGTTCCTTTAAATTTTCAGTATTTATTTACAATGTAGAAAATAATAAAAAAGTAAAACTGTTGAATGAGATTTTTTGTAAAATTTTGACCGAGTGTACATTCACAATATTTGGAAAATGGACCAAAACAAAGGACTAGCCCCTTCAGCTACTTCAGATCACTCCTTCACATCTACCGTAGCTACATGCATCCTCAGATAGAACTGTTAACTCAATAAAATAAACTCTTTACTTTCTAGATACTTGTATCATATAAGGGATATTATTCAATGCATTGTAATGCCTTAAATTTCATAAATAAACAGACTGGATAATCAGTTTCCTGGTATTAACCCTATATAGCAGTTGATTCGAATATATCTAACCTGTTATCTCCCCTTGTGATTATCAGGCTGTGAGGCAGGTGTGCAGTCGAACCTTCTCCAGCAGTGTTCACAGGCAGGTTGAAAACAAAGTCCCAGCCAAGCAGAAGTTGTTTCAGGTAAGCGAAGTGACTGTGATTACTCATCCTTTAATATTGCACTTAATCAATATACTAGATGCTCATTGATTCATTGCAGTGGTGCGCCTAGAGAGGAACATATGACCATTTCTTTATTAGTGTATTATTATCATGTATGATGCCTCAGTTAGCCAAGGCGTGATCTATAATTGGGGAGCCTAGTTAGACTTCTTAGACATGCATTATATGATTTACCATATTTGAGAGTGCCACAGAGAATAAATAGGTGGTAAATAAAAAATATGTATTAAATTATAGGAAACTATTATAAAATATTCTGGTTCTGAAATATGTTTTCAGTGTAGAATTATTACATATGGTCTCGTGTTTTTATTACAAACTGTTATTAAAGTTGATGTATCGGGGAAAAAAGAATATCCTTGCTTTTATGATATGTAGTTTTTTTAATGGAGCATAATATACATTAACCAACCATATTAGTTATATTTTACATATCTCAGTCTTAAATGTCCAGTAACAAATCAACCTGTTCTAAGATATAAGGTCAAAAAGAACTATGCAGATGTCCCAAGTTGACCTCATTTCATGTTTTGTATTTGAAATTGCTCTTTGAAAGAGTGCATAATAATCTACCTTATGAAGAACAATGTCTTAACAGGCTTTTAATAGAGATGTATAATGTGGGCCTCTAGATGATAAATGTTATAGTTAAAGTTCAGGTTCCACTTTGTTTCCAGTGCCTTTTAATGATTTGTTTTTTGTGTGTGTTTTTCCTTTTTTATAGGAACTCAGATAAGTAAATAGTGCTGGAATTTGCTTGTAGGGGTTTCACTTGTAGAGTGGGCTGAATTTACTAATTTTGCATGTGTTGTGGTTCTCAAAAAGCAAAACAAATAATTTATTCAGCCAGAAGCTTCACTCACTGGCCTATAACTACAGTAAAATGTTGTGCTGACACATGCTGCTTCTTTAGCTAATTTGTGTATTTGCTTTGCGGTAGCAAAAGGAATCATTATAAATGAATTAAAATCAGTAAGTAACAGGGCTCAGTGAATCAGAAGTTGTGATTGTGGAATCTCTGTCAACAGTAGAAAACATTGATTGCAAAATTAAAAACCCCAGGCATGCTGTCTTAAGCATTTTGTGAGAAAAGCGTCTGGATATAAGATAAAGATCCATGCCGTGTTTTTTTATTTATTTATTTATTTTTTTGGTACTATTTCTGGCAAGTAATATGGAATCACCCACTTGGTTTTTCACCCAAATTTTTGACTTCATAACAAATAAACAAATCACAGACATATAAAGCAAAGCAATTTTGTTCATTATCTGTGTATTTATTATTTTTATATTTCTGTAACTTGTTACATTAGATTTTAGCAAGTATTGTATGTATGTTTGTATGGTTACATAATTTTGATGTGGAAGTATCACAAATCAATATTTGTGTGATACTTCCACAAGTATCACACAAGGGGGCAGTGTTTGGCGGGGGGGGGGAGACACACCCCTGTGAACATACAATAAATGCTCTTTGGTTTTCCAGGAGGACAATGGTATTCCTGTTCACTTGAAAGGAGGTGCCAAAGATGCTCTGTTGTACCGGGCAACAATGGCCCTTACAGTCTTTGGTGAGTTGTAGAATATCGTTTAATGTTGTATGTAGTCTATAATAGTTTGTGTTCAGTTCATCATGAAAGGAGATGGTCATCATAAATAAAATGTAGCATTAAATAGATATTGGATTCTCAAAGTCCCCATTAATTCGATTCCATATTACATTTTGATTCAGGGTGCTATATTGCAATTATCTCTGTATTTGTATTTAATCTGCTTGTGCTGAACTAGTAATGTTTTCAAAAGAGTCAATATTAAGTGATAAATGTACATAGTAAGTTTTCATATTGCTTCTCTTTATTTTAAATAATATTATTGTAATTATTTCTCGCTTTACAGGAAGTGGATTCGTTCTATACAAGTTGTTTGAAGCAGCGATGCCCAAGAAGAAGGAATAAAGATGCCCTATTTTTGCATATATCAAGCAGCCCTTATCCAGTTGTGAAGATTTGTCTTTTTTGAGTACATGGGATCAATATTTATTGATTGTTCTGTGGATAAATCATATGTAATAAAATGTCCACTTTACCTGTATTGCGTGGGATGTTTAATTTTTATTGTTATTATTATTATTAGTGTTATGGCTTAGGATGGATGACCTGCACTTTGACCTTTTTATTTTGTGTGTGACCTGCTGTTGGGGCTGTACAGGTGCTGATCATAAAATTAGAATATCATGAAAAAGTTGATTTACTTCAGTAATTCCATTCAAAAAGTGAAACTTCTATATTATACTCATTCATCACACACAGACTGATATATTTCAAGTGTTTATTTCTTTTAATTTGATGGTAATAACTGACAACTAATAAAAACCCCAAATTCAGAATCTCAGAAAATTAGAATATTGTGAAAAGGTTCAGTATTGAAGACACCTGGTGCCACACTCTAATCAGCGAATTAACTCAGAACACTTGCAAAGGCCTTTAAATGGTCTCTCAGTCTAGTTCTGTAGGCTACACAATCATGGAGAAGACTGCTGACTTCACAGTTGTCCAAAATATGACCATTGACACCTTACACAAGCAGGGCAAGAAACAAAAGGTCATTGCTAAAAGGCTGGCTGTTCACAGAGCTCTGTGTCCGAGCACATTAATAGAGACGCAAAGGGAAGAAAAAGATGTGGTAGAAAAAAGTGTGGTGATAACATCACCCTGGAGAGGATTGTGAAACAAAACCCATTGAAATATGTGGGGGAGATTCACAAAGACTGGACTGCAGCTGGAGTCAGTGCTTCAAGAACCACCAACACACAGACGTATGTAAGAGATGGGTTTCAGCTGTCGCATTCCTTGTGTCAGGTTACTCTTGAACAAGAGACAGCGTCAGAAGTGTCTTGCCTGGGCTAAGGACAAAAAGGACTGGGCGTCTGCTGATAGGTCCAAAGTTATGTTCTCTGATGAAAGTATATTTTTCATTTCCTTTGGAAATCAAGGTCCCAGGTCTGGAGGAGGAGAGGAGAGGAACAGAATCCACTTTGCTTGAGGTCCAGTGTAAAGTTTCTACAGTCAGTGATGGTTTGGGGTGCCATGTCATCTGCTGGTGTCCAAGGTCATCACAGCTGTCTACCAGGAAGTTTTAGAGCACTCCATGCTTCCTGCTGCTGACCAACTTTATGGAGACATGGATTTCATTTTCCAACAAGACTTGCACCTGCACACTGTGCCAAAGCTACCAGTATCTGGTTTTAATTGGCCAGCAAACTCCCCTGACCTTAACCCCATAGAAAGTCAATGGGTTATTGTGAAGAGGAAGATGCAATACACCAGACCCAACAATGCAGAAGAGCTGAAGGCCACTATCAGAGCAACTATCAGGGCTCTCATATAACACCTGAGCAGTGCCACAGACTGATCGACTCCACACCGCATTGCTGCAGTAATTCAGGCAAAAGGAGCCCCAACTAAGTATTGAGTGCTGTACATGTTCATACTTTTCAGTTGGCCAGCGTTTCTAAAAATCCTTTTTTTGATCTTAATATTCTAAAAAAAAATATTATTTTGGTCTTAAGTAATATTCAAATACTGAATTTGGGCTTTTCATTAGTTGTCAGTTATAATCATCAAATTAAAAGAAATAAACACTTGAGATATATCAGTCTCTGTGTAATTAATGAGTATAATATTAATTTTTCACTTTTTGAATGAAATTACTGAAATAAATCAACTTTTTCATGATATTTTAATTTTATGACCAGCACCTGTATATTAAATCACCTCTAACGGCCATTTTATTTGAAAGAAGGTTTGTGCACGTATACAATATGACCGTTAGGGGGCCTCAGTTGACTGCGAATGTAATTAATAATTTGCAAAGTTGCCGTATCGGCACCGTATTTGACACTTAATTTAGACTAAACCCGCTTCCATGTAGGCACATAAAACCTTGAGGATTTTCTATGGGTCTCCGGTAAAAAAGTATGTGGGGAACAGCCCCCTATTAAGTGGTAAGTTATGCTCAGATACCTCCCCCTTTCCTAAGAGATTTTCCCTTAAAGTCATGGGCAGCGGAGGCGCTTTCACTCCGAATCTCCGCCTGCTCTGAGAGGAGCTCCTCATGTTCACTTCTCTCCACCGCTCACCTACAGGTTAGGACCAGCTCTCTTCCTTTTGGTTTACGTTTTGTTTTTGGATCTCACTGTTAAATATTTTTGAAAGGCATTCCTCAAGAATAAATAAACATAAAAATATTTATGTTTATAACAAAATTTTGATCGTTTAAAATAAATGGTACAAATATGCCGACTTGTCTGCAATTCGGTTCAGTTTGGGTTTATTTTTTTATTTTAAGGGGGGAATTCAAGTGTAAACTTTAATGTATGTATCTGAAGATGAATTTAAATACAGCTCGAAGATTCCTTATGTTATTACCAATCATAATGTCAGGTAAAATGATGTATCGTTGTGTATAAGGGATTTATTTATTAATAAAATTCCTTGCTCCTGAAATTTAGGAATTGTGTTCTGAACATATTTTAAATGGTTGAATGTTCTGTTAATTCCTACTGCCCCACTAGGAGGCACTCTAGTACCTTTATACAAGAGAAGGCTGTGAGTTAGTAAAGCTGTTTCATTCATAAAAGTCATAAGGGTTAATAAGGCTTCATTTATTGAAGTATGTTTGTAACATTCTTATTTCCCAGGATCTAGATTGTGTAGCCTTTAAGAAAAAAAAGCTGTAAAAAATATCAAATATACCTCAATTTCATACCAACACTATTTTTTTTTATTTATTTGTTTTAACATTTGCAAACAAAGATTAAAAACCATGATTTCATGAATTAGGCACTGCAGTGCTGACACTATATATTTATTTATTTATTTTTAAATCACACATTTTCATCTACCCAGATCTTTAAACCTCAAAGTAATATAGTATTTTATTATTTAGTCTTTAAAATCATGCTCTTACCAAAGGACCCTAACTGGTATAGTGTGGTGTATTCTACATGGAAGACAATGACAATGCCCTTCATATATCTTTGCTTGTACACAAATTCTCACAGATTATAATTTTGTTATCAGATTTGTGGGTATAATATGAGCCTCCTTAAGAGCTGTCCTAATATATTTTATCACATTTCTGAGTTTAATAAGGGTGCTTCTTTTGTAGATTAATTCATGTGCTGCTGACTTTGGGTGTGAAAATGAAGATGAGGCTATTAGTGGCCGGTATGGCCGTCCTCACCCTTTTACTGAACACAGTAAAGGCTCAAGGTATGACCACCACAGCATCTCTCTCACTTTATCTGTACGTTATTCTTGTCTTTCTTTCTCGCTCTGCCTTTTAATTGCCTTTGAAGAAAATGTTGTTTTATTCTCATTTGTTTTTTCTCTAAAAGAAAAAATGACTTGATTTCAAGTGTAGTAGTTTAACTTTCATTAAACTCAGATCTTTATAAACCCCAAAGACATGTGGGGGCACAGTTATGTAACCAGCTGTGTAAAGCTTTCCTTTTTTTATTCCTCCCTATTTTTGTATTTGTTCCATACTGTTGAAATTTAAAAAGAAGAAAAAAAGTGATAAAGAATTTGTTTGTAAATGAGCAATGGCATAAATTAGATGAATAAAATAAGATTTTCAAGACTGGATAATGGAATTTATTTAATTTTTTTTAGAGCAGGTCACCAGTGATTTCAAATAAAAATGCTTCAGCATTGAGGCAATTTTGTTTTACTGGTAATTGTCTCCTCTTACAAGTCAGTTCTTGTTTAATGAGTTAGTGGAACAATCTGGGCTGGCTGCCACTGGCTGCCCAAAAGGACCTTTCACTAAAGACTGGTAAGGTTGAAAACTAATGCTCAACATAAATCCCTTTTTTTGTGTAACCTACTACTTAGGCTTACCATATAAGTGTAATTATTTTATTTTAAGAATAAAGTCTCATGTAAATCTGATTGCCATTTTTGTTAGAGTTAGTTTCATGTTTAATTAATATTTGTTTGTTTTTAGTTTGTTTGTTTGGTTAGTATTGGGGCACTGTTAAAAAATGAAGAACAGATATTTCATAACATTCTCCTTGACAAATCTAAACTAATACTTCCATGTGAATATACATTCACTTTTAGCAACAACTGTTCTAGTAAAAAAACAAATGACTCTCCTCCACCATATGACAGTGAGATGTTTTATCTAAAGATGAATGGGCAATTTAGGTTACCACATAGCAGCATTTAAGAGTAATGACAACTGTTTGAGTAGAAAATTATATGATGGAAAAAAATGTAAAATGGAGTTTGATTCATATCAAACGTCTGGATGGAAACCTTTTTTTTTTTTTTTTTTTTTTTTTTGGTGGGTATCCAATGTCTTCTCCCATGTATCTTTGCAAACAGAATGGAAAGATGTAATGGGAGAGGACTAAATTAGTCTTCAGACAGCACCAAGACAAAGAGCCTTTTAGGTTTCATTGCAGCCATTTTCAAATATGCTGAGTTGCAGGCCTTTTGGAAAGTTAATGTGCGGTAATGTTTAATGTCAGCACATGTCATGGAGTTACTTTGGCATCTGCTTGGCTGCTCCGGGAGCCTTTAGCCTCTTTTAGGAGCCGCCTGGCAACGATGCAAGCCAGAAAGAATGCCTGGCAGGGTGGAGACAAGTTATTGACACTGGCCAGACTCTCCCAGAAGAATGGAAGAGGTGTGCTCCTCATGGGATGTGCCTTGTCCTAACTACTCACCTCGTAGATCCCTCATCTGGATTCACCACTGTACTGTCATCAGTTAAAATTGGGCTAACAAGTCCCTTTATCCCAAAATCATTTGTTTCTTCAATAGCCATATTAGTTAAGTAGCCCTTAAACTTTTTGAAAGACGGCGTTTCTGTGCCATGACCCCCTCAATCAAGAATACTGAGCTTGATTTCTGAGTGAGTGAAGACTCATGTTTTGGAGATGGGGCCTGTTTGGACACGAAGGGAATCTGCTCAGGCCTCTTGAGGTTGATGCACCAGGTTGGTGAGCCACTTTTCAAGCCTCCATGATCCCAAGCTTGTTTTTAAGGTCGTGTTTTTTTCGTCACCTTCCTGTGCACTTGATGTTCTGTGAATTGTGGCTTTCCACACCATGTATTTTAAAATGATATTCTGAGATTTTACCAACTGCACAACTTTCAGTGACCTGCATGCTCCTGTCCTGTTACCCTACCCCATCCCTCTACATCCTTTTGCATGGAGCCTAGAGTATCACCTATATGGTCAAGTACTGTATACCTGTTACGTAATGTGATGCGTGGGATTGTTGATACATACTTACATGCAATAGAACCAGACAGTGAGTGTGTTATTTTAAATAAAAGCATAGGTGTGTTTTGGGTGCAGGTACCAACTGCAGGTGAGTAATTATGCTGCTGGTGATAGCACGCAACCTGATATGGTCTATTGCTATTATACAACAGTTTTACACAAGAGATTTGGAAAGAAATAAGTAACACATTTTGGCAGTTTAAAGTATAGTAAAGTTACCACTACATAGTTACTGCTATATTTAAACTTTATCTTATTTATTTATTTATTACTTCATTTAACATAATGTGCTATTCTCACATAAAAACAACAACATATTAATACTAATTTCTTTTTCTATATAATCAGCTGGTTTTCAGAAATAATTAATAACTGTTGTATAATTATATATATATATATATACACACAAGTGTGTGTGTGTGTGTATGTTTAAAAATAATATTACAAATTCTATCAAATATTAACCCTTGCAACTTCACCTTTAGCATTATATCATACCTTTTTTCTCCATCTTGCCTTCACTGACCTCGGATGCGATTCTGTTAAAACATATATTTGTATTTGCATGTCCATCTTCCATTCAGATGTCACCATGAATGTTAGACCTCAATTATACATCTGGTAGAACACTTTCCATTTGAAAGTGCTAGTCTGGACTGCATGCACTGCTACTCTGTGGAAGAATATCATTGTGAAATACATAATGGTCTCTGTATGTGTTGGTCCCTCATGTACATGGAAACGTTTGTCCAATTTATGAAGTTGTTCCTCAGCAACTTTTTTTCATGTACATATGCATGATGCTGTGGGATCCAGTCGTGGAAACAATATTTTTCAATTCACTTACTGTGGTTGGTCAGTTGTTGCTCATATTTTAATTTATTTATTTTCTGTTATGTTGTGCACTCTTCTTTATATTCATGTGTGCACTCACATGTTGTCTTGTCACTTCGCACTATGTTCTGTGTAACTGAAAAGAATGTACACATATGTCTCCCATGACAAATTGTGTATTCTTTTTATGAGGTTTGCAATGGATGGATTGTTAAACTGTATGAAAAAATTATTTTGAGATATGTCAATATATACAAATACTGTATATATGACATATGATTTTGATTCCTGATAGGGCCACCTTGATGTGATTAGGCATGATAATTTGTATTCCATTGTATAATCAGTACCTTGTGAATGAAAATTGTCTTGAATTTATGATTAATTAAGTAATTTGATTGGAATTTATCGGTGGATGAATGGGCATGCCTTGGACTGATTGCATAGAGCATGTATTGGATGGTCCACTCAATGTCTGCACTTGGGTTTTGTGGATGACACTTCACAGTGGTTCTGAATGAAGTATTTTCAGTCTTATGCTTGAGCTGCTGGCCGAGGATCTCTGGGTTGGGCAACTCAAGCAAAGGCCATTTTGCCCAAAAATGGCTTCCCGCACCTTTTCTTCTGTTGTCATGTTGTTGTTATACACACTGCTGTCTCAGTTTACTCGTCCTGCCCAACAATGAACGATACAGCTTCAGCCTTGAAGTGTTTGCTGTTGGGATTGTTCTACTTGTTTTTTTTTTACTCAAAATATACATATATTTAATTTCTTACAGTGTTGGTTGTCTTCAATACTAACATATGGCTGTTCTGTTTGCAGTGGAACCTCCTTCAGATTTGAAATTTAACATCCTAAATGAACACACAGTGCAAATGTCATGGAAGAGGCCACTATCTGTGATACAAGGATACAGAATACAAGTAGTATCGGATACAGGTAAATACATAACTTCTTCTTCCAGTAGGAGACTGTGGCTTATGAGACACTGAGATGTCATTTGCAAATGACTTATCAAATGACACAGTCTTGTATTGGATTTCTCTTCCAGATGATTCAAAAGATATTACTCTTCCTGCCTCGGCCACAAGCACAGACATTACAAACCTCACTCCAGACATAGATTACAGTGTGTCTATAAGCTCCTTTTATGATGCAGATGAAAGCATTCCCATATTTGGTCAAATTACAAGTAAGTATAAGACCCTGAAATTTTCTGACATCATGATGTTGCTTGAAGTATTGAAGACAAACAGTTGCAACAAACATCGTATACACTGTGAAATTAACAGCTATTATTTATTGGAAATATGATTCCATGTTTTTAAATACTTGTAAATACCCTTTCCCCATACTATGTATTTACTTGCTTTTAAAATGGCACTGTGTACTGCTAGGAGACTTTGACTGAGAGTTTAGTGTAAAGTAACACGTCACTGTGGTTTCTGTCCTCAAATGTTTTTATTATTATTATTTTTTTTACATTTCAGTTCAGTCCAGTAATACAAGTGGAGTAAGGCCACCACAGGTTACAGATGCTGTCAGTAAGTATGCTCAGACCCTTAATCATAAACAACTCCTCAAACATTTTCCTATCCCACTGAAAGGGTTCTTGTGGAGTTTTTCCCTACTGGAAAAAGTATAATTTTCTGTATCACATATTTCCTTTGGAACTTCTGCCTCAGTTGTCATTAGTTGCATATAGTTGTTATTGTCTGACAAGGAATTTAGTCTCGTGTGGTTGGAAATGTACATATTGAATTTTTAGAATCAGAATACAACCACAGCTTGCTGTTTCCAACAAAGGCCTTGTTGTTTTTCATTCTTTATACTCAAGCGTAACTTAGCACAGCTGTAGTATTGAGAAATTTCCACCTCCTTTGCAGCTCCCTCTAGACTCCATTGGGGCTACTGTTTAAGACTTGAAAAACTCTGATATGCCTCCATTTTGTAAACAGGGAACTCACAATTTTATCTCACAACTTTGTGTAATCTTTGTTAATTCAAAACAACAATACTGTTTTGATTAGCAATATCATGTTAGATTTTTGGAAGAAGGAGCATAGAAGTATAGTTTCCAACTGCTAGTTTGGATGTAGCCAGGAGATTTCTACTAGCTTTAGGACTCTTCCACAACGCCTTGTTCTACTTAAACTGTTGCCACCCATTAGACTGTGTTTAAGTATTTAAGCTTTTCACAAATCTACTTTTAGGCTTTCCAACTAGAAATTGGGACATGTGAATTCTTGTCTTCAAAATTGAAATATCTTCAGTGACATTTCTCATTGCCATGGACAGCTGTGGATTGTGGGTTGAAGAAATCCCAAAGGACTGACCTCAGTATATTTAATAATGACTCATGCCATTTACCTCAATAGAGCCATTCATAAAGAGCAAAGGATGCTTAGATACATATCCATTCTTTTTTGAACGTGCAACGTTTTTGTCCCTGGGGGGATGAATTGTTGCCAAAGCAACAGGTTCATTATGAGAAACAGGGATTTCCAGCTTTTGTTGCCTTTTTAGGAAGACTGCAATGTACACATATTTGTTTGTCTAACTGAAACCTAACTCCACCAGAAACCTCTTATTCACAG
This sequence comes from Hoplias malabaricus, assembly GCF_029633855.1. Taxonomy (NCBI): domain Eukaryota; kingdom Metazoa; phylum Chordata; class Actinopteri; order Characiformes; family Erythrinidae; genus Hoplias; species Hoplias malabaricus. Next base: position 61,727,416 of record NC_089800.1, read on the forward strand.
TTTTGTCAGGTTGATTCTCTTGTTGACTAGGGTTTTGGATGAAGCTAGCCTGAGATGTTTTTTATTATTATTAAGTGGTGTACAATCACTCTCTGCTTTTCTCTTCTTGCTGCCCCCTCCTGTGTGCAGAGTGCTCAGTGAGTACTGTTGCAGATCTGGTTTTCTTGGTGGATGGCTCCTGGAGTGTGGGAAGGGAAAATTTCAAATTCATCCGGAGTTTCATTGGGGCCATGGCAGGAGCATTTGACATTGGAGAGGACAAGACGAGGGTGGCTGTTGTGCAGTACAGCACAGATACAAGGACAGAGTTTGACCTCAACCAGCATTTCAGACGAGCAAATCTCCTACGGGCCATCAAAAACCTACCCTATAAAGGGGGCAACACCATGACAGGTGTGGGGCTGTGTACATCTTTATGACTCACATTTTAGAATGTGAAGTAGTTCAGATTACTGACCCCATCAGGATCCAGCATGAAATGTAATATATTGTCACTGTCCAAATATATGATGTAGAGCTGTGTCTATTTCTTTAGGTTTAAAATTTTCTGCATAGTTTGTACGCATTAGATGCTTTTCACATTCTGTGAACATTTCACAATAGGTGATGATATAAATATAAATATTTTGATTTATGACACTGTCTTTTGTTCTACTGATACCTTCCTTATACTTAGATCCAAGGAAAAATAGCTTAAATCCCTCACCATTTATTTTCACTTTAATTTTCATACCAGGTGAAGCCATAGACTATCTAGTGAAAAACACTTTCACAGAAGAAGCAGGAGCCAGGAAAAGTTTCCCCAAAGTGGCCATGATCATCACAGATGGAAAATCTCAGGATCCTGTGGCTGAATATGCCAGAAGACTGAGGAACATAGGAGCTGAAATTTTTGTCCTGGGTATGTCTCAGTCTGTTTTATTTTATTTATCTATTGCTTTATTTCTTTATTTATTAATGAAAGACCTCAATACAAACCACTGCTAGGACACTGTTAATTGCATTATACTTAATGCAGCTCTTTTCTCACTTCTCAGGTATCAAAGGTGCTGATGAGGATGAGCTAAGGGAAATAGCCTCAACTCCTCACAGCAAGCATGTATACACTGTGATGGATTTTGATTTAATTCAGGAGGTGCAGAAGAAGCTCATTACTGAGGTGTGCTCTGGTGTTGAGGAGCAGCTCAGCTCCCTCACGAGTGGAGAAGAAGGTATGATCTAAGACATATAACAAAACATCTCAATGTTTATTCTTTTCTTGACACTCTTTTATTAATCACCAGTCAGGTAGTGATAAGATCTTAAAGATGTTAATGATATTCAATTTAACAAAATGCTGTGCAAATATGGCAAAAGAATTATGGTAATTTACTCAGGATTCTTTCTTACTGTCATATAATTTTGTAGTTGTTGAGCCTGCCTCAAACCTCCAAGTGACTGAGATCTCCTCCAAATCCATGAGAGTGACCTGGGATGCATCTCCAGGTGATATCACGGGGTACAAGCTGCAGCTTATGCCCATGCTTGCTGGCAGCAAAAGACAGGAACTGTACACAGGGCCCACTCACACATCTGTAAATGTCAGAGACTTGTCCCCTGAGACAGAATACGAGATCAGTTTGTTTGCCCTTAAAGGGCTTATCCCGAGTGAGCCAGTCATGGCCATGGAGAAGACCCAGCCTATTAAAGTGTCAACAGGTAAAGATATAAGACAAATACTAACCCTTTAAAATAATTAAAAAATGTTAAAAATGCTTTTTTAATATTTGTTTTTTTACATTATAATTGCTACATTAATTACTACGTACAACTGTAATAAAAAAAACTCATAAGTCATAAGGATGAGGAATTAAATCTAAAGCAGCCCACACTTCCCACACAATTATTACTGCTGTAATAATATTTTATCTACAAGAAAATAATGATTATATTCTAAAATGTATTCTCCTACCACAGAGTGTTCTTTGGGAGTGGATGTTCAAGCTGATGTTGTGCTACTGGTTGATGGTTCATACAGCATAGGGCTGGCCAATTTTGCCAAAGTGAGGTCTTTCCTAGAAGTACTGGTTAATTCCTTTGACATTGCACCAAACAAGATTCAGATCAGCTTGGTGCAGTACAGCAGGGACCCACACACTGAGTTTTCCCTCAGCAAGCACCATGACAGTGCTGCAGTGGTGAAGGCCGTTCGCACATTCCCTTATCGAGGAGGCTCCACCAACACTGGCAAGGCCATGACCTATGTGAGGGAGAAGATCTTTGTGGCCAGAGGTGGTGCCCGTGAAAATGTGCCTCGAGTCATGGTACTCATTACGGATGGAAAGTCCTCTGACTCTTTCAAAGACCCTGCGACCAAACTGAGGAATGCAGATGTGGAGATCTTTGCTGTGGGGGTTAAAGATGCTGTGCGATCTGAGCTGGAGGCTATTGCCAACCCCCCAGCTGAGAATCATGTGTTTGAGGTGGAAGACTTTGATGCTTTCGAAAGGATCTCAAAGGAGCTAACCCAGTCCATCTGTCTGAGGATCGAGCAGGAGCTCCTCAACATCAAGAAGAGAAGTATGATACCTCTCAATTGTACAATACAATATTGTTTTTGAATCTGAGTGCTTAAGTGGGAATATTCAGCATATTATTGTCATCATAAAACTTTCAAAACATTAGCTTTTTAGGAGAAAAATTAAACTTTAATAATAATTAAACTTGGGGTATTCTGTCAGTTATTACAAAATATTTTAATCCCAATTACTTGCATAGCATTCACAATGGAATATTTATGACAAGGTTTAATCTGTAAATAAAGTGTGTTCATTGTGATACATTATGAGGCATTACGAAAGAAAAAAAAACAGTTCCAACAACCCAACAGTTCCAAATTGGTGCTATGACACCTTTAGAGGGAAGTAGTGAACAATGTCTGTTTATTTAAGCTCATGCTGTGTTTCCAGCATTTCTGGAGTAAAAAAAATGTATCAACATCTATGAAATCAATTGGTAGTCAGCTAGTGTTGCCACTTTAAGTTTGTATATTTATAGCTGCATGCAATGAAAACAGAAGAAAGCAATTAGGTTTTTATTCACAATTGTTTGTATAACTATTAATCACAGACTAAAAAATTATGATTTTGACAGGCCTAGTATTGTGAAATCTAGAGATTTCATGATGTTCACATATGAAAATCAAGATTAGCAGTTCACTGTGTTGATGGTGCTCTTTTTGAAATATGTGGAATTTATGATGGGAGTTTCATTGTAGACCGTTTCAAGGTTTGGAAATTTTTCATTTTGTCCAGCTGGTCATTTGTCCAGCCTACACTAGTGGGGCTTTGATTGTTTTAAGTCTCCTACCAGAGCATGCCTCTGAAAACCAGAAAGACATGTGTCTGGACTTCAAGGAGCCTGTTTCAGCATATGTTATCACTCACAGTATTTCAACACTATGGCAACAGCAGGAACTCTGTTTTTATTGCCGTTTTTTTTTTTTTTTTAAATTGTACGACCACTTAGTTTCTAGCTTGTCACCAATTTGCACCCCAGTAGCTTTGTGGGGTTTTTTTTGCTACTGTCATTCTTTATATACCCGCTAGTTTCTAACTTTGAGAAAAGACCAGTGTGATATTAAAATTTGCTTTGAGTGACATACATAAGTATTTTTTTTTTAACATCCTGCAGATACATATGACTGATTATGGTATAACTTTCCTAACAGGTTTGCTTCCACCAAAGTCCTTATCATTCTCTGAGGTGACATCCAGGAGCTTCCGGGCTACATGGATCTCTGATGCAACAGATGTCCTGTCTTTCCTGGTCCGTTTCCGTCAAGCTGCTGATGTTAATGGAGACTACATCTCTATGGCTGTACCTGCTGATACCACCTCTGCAGTCTTGCCTCATCTAACCCCACTTACCACCTACGAGGTTAACGTCTTTGCGCAGTATGAGAAAGGAGATAGCTTTCCCTTAACAGGAGAAGAGACTACTTTGGAAGGTATTGATTCTTAAGTTTTTTCACTCCTGTCTGTCAGACTTGCCAAGTTTGCCTTCAGAATTAAACCTGAGGATTTGTTGTACTGACAGTATATTGTATAATTTGTCAAAGTGTTTTATGATCAAGCCTGGAGTTTTGGAAGGTTGTTGACAGCATATTTGGGTTGTTGATGTGCCAACACTGCAAAAAAAATAATAGAGATTTACAAATATTTTTTAGAGTAAATTTTTATAAAACACATTAAAGTTTCACAGTGGTTATAGTTACACATTGGTTTTCAGCCTTTCAATCAATTTATCTTGTCAGAGTGGATTGTTATGGACAAAACTGATTAAATTATGGCACTTCATAATCATCAAATGCTTAAAATTCATTTTTAAAGAGCTCAAACCACTTTTCAGACTGCATTACTTTCACTAATTTTGTTGACAGTGATATGGTGATATAATGCATCAATGCATATTTCTGTTCCTTTCATGTTAGCTCTAGATGTCTCTGAATTGGAAAAATTAAGAGCAATACAGCTGTTTAAAGCATTATCAGGGATTCCTATCTAGTCCATATAAAGTGTGATTTTATTATAAATGCAATAGGGCATAACTGAAAGGAAGTGAATGGTTTAAATGAAAGATTTTGCATTGCATGTATGATTCTGACCTAGTCTTTTTTCTACTTTTTTCCAAATTAGAAACAGGAAGTGTCCGAAATCTCAGGGTGACGGAGGAGACAACAGACAGTTTCAGAGTTACATGGCAGCCGGCTCCAGGGTCTGTTCTGCGCTATAGGTTGTTTTACGAGCCTGAGAGTGGTGGAGACAAACTGGAGGCAGAGACTGAGGGCAGCCAGACAACCACTGTTTTGCACGAGCTGTTTCCCATCACCACCTACCGTGTGACTGTTTATCCTGAGTATGCTTCTGGCTTGGGGCCCCAAATGGAAACACTTGGCACCACCAAAGAAGGTCAGCACATACAATGTTTATGTTTACAGTGATGCAGATTTCTGAGTTCCTCTAAATTCCCAGCTGTGTTTCCCATTCAGTGTTTGACAGTATACTGAAAATTTTATATTAAAGCCTAATTAACCCCTTAAACTGTAATGACGGAAAAAAACTCTGGGTTTAAGGGTTTCATTAATGTATCAGGAGGTAAAATATTATAAGACAAAAAATAATATCCAAGTAATATAACATATCCTGTTATTTCGTCTTCTAAGTGATTGTTGGCCCATAATAGCTACTGAGTTATTAAACACAGTTACTGAAGTTTTAGGAGTAATAGCTGAATAATAATAATACTTAGTGAGTTGGCTAGGTTGATGTGAATGGAAAGCTCTAGTAATATTTGACTGTACTAAAGCACTTGGGGCAAGGGTCTGATTTGTTTATCTACCACAAGCATGATCACATTGTAGGTCTGTTTGCAAAAGATAATGTGCCAAATTCCATAAATGTAAATATTTTAGCTACCCGGATATCAGCTCACATTAACAATCTTCTTTTAGCTAAGGGCTCACCACGCAACCTGAGAGTGCATGATGAGACTGAGTACACCATGAAGCTTACATGGCAAGCTGCTCCTGGGAATGTGCTTCAGTATCGCATATCCTACAAACCTGAGGATGGAGAGAGGAGAGAGGTTGTCACTAAAGGAGATACCACTGATGTAATGCTCAAAAACCTGTTGCCAGACACGGAATATGAGCTGTTCGTTAGTGCCCGCTACGCTTCTGGTCTTGGAGATCCACTCCTGGGAAAAGGCACTACATTAGAAGGTAAGAAATGACTTGCTGTCTGTTTTGGGAGACCATGAGCAATGTTTGTGGTTTACACTGGTCATTGTCTGTCTGGATATTTGCATCTAATCAAGTACTGGATGAAGGTACTATCCCTTTCTTACATGAGTTTACTTTTAGCTGTTGTGTGCAAAAGCCCTATAAACATTAAAAATGTAACACATTTTGTGCCATCCATATATAACAAGTGCTCCGTCTTGAACACAAACTGTTAAAGCAAACAGTAGTGGAGGCAACAGAAGCCTCATAAAATCCAGGAAGAACAAACATGCTTTTATCCTTCTCTTGCTTTTGTTCCCTCACATATGTATTGCACTCTAGCCTATACAAGTGCTGAGCCGATTAGTTATTGTCTATGTTGCTTTAAAATACTTCCAGCTTATTTGTGTTTGAGAATCACAAATGGGAAGTCTCTAGACTGGAATAATAAACAGTGCACGCTGCGGACATCTGTTTCTGCCGTAAGGCAAGCCTTTGGTGGCATAAGGTTATGGACAGGGTTAAACGAGGTCTGTTCCTGGTCAACATGTAACAACAGCTCCTCTGTCTTAGCCCATGGTGGAGTGTCAGTTCCCTTGATTTGTCATGCTACAGTCAGCCCTAGCTGATGAGGGCTTAATCATTCTGGCTGACCAAGGACTTCCCCGGGGTGCCTTGTGGGATTCCCCCTACTGGGACTTTGATTGTTTTACAGCACACCATCAATGCAGTGTAAGGGCAGGAAAAGAGTGGGCTCTGCTGGTGTTGAGTTACACACTCATGTTCACACATGCCATTAGTTGGCCTGCTGGTAGCTGGAAAGTAGATGGCCAAAAGGTAATAAGAGAGTGTTAGGGGAGTTGACTACACAGACATATAGCTCTCTCGTGACAGAGCTGGCATTACGTTACATACTGATATGAACCTGCACAGTCTGAGGTAGTTTGCCTACCGATAACTGGGAAAATGATTAATGACAGGAAGTATTGTGCTGTTACGCTGACATCTGTTCAAGTATGCTTAATACCTTGGTGACAGCTTGAAGAGATAGGACTTGGAGACTGTGTAGACTCTGGTACTATGGTATTATATGCTGTACCCTGTGCTCGTTTTATTGTTTCTTAAGTCATATATTTATGCCTTCAGTGACAAGTAGTTATAAAAAAAACAACAGATCAAGACTCATATGTGATACTCATATGTGTCAGGACTATGGTTTTAGATCCAGGATTGAAAGTGAAAATTACATACACGCTATTTATTGTATTGTTGTTCATAAAAGCCCAACTTTTATCATGATCACCCTTTGAAAATCATAAAAATGTGTGAAGATAATCCCCTTTATTGTACATGTGGTGTTTTCCACAGCCCTCAGAACTGTTGCTTCACAATGTGCACTGCCTAGTTCAATTTAAAGAGACGGGCTCGAATGCAGATCTCTTTTGCCAAAAACATCCCCTTTTCTATTCAAAGCTAAATGTACTCAGGATCATATAAAGTAATGCCTTTATGCTGCTGTAGAAGGTCTGGAGTGTTTGTTTTGGTGCCTGTGTTTTGGATGAAAGACCAGTGGTTACAACTGACCTTAACCAGTGGGTTTATGTGACGCAAGCCCCAGAAGTATGTCCAAGAACTCGAACATCAGCCGTTTTCTCCCACATTGTGGAAAATGAGAATGTTCTGGTAAAGGGGGACACTATGAGTTGTGCACTTTTTCAACCTCAAAGGAGCCTCTTCAGTCTTGGTATAGATCATGGAATTTTGTTGGGACACTTCTTCTTTCCTTTGCTTTGGTTAGGACGAGGCTTATTTCAGCTGTAGGTAGTCTGATGCCAGAGCCACTGTTTATGCTGACTAAGACTCGGATGCCTCCCACGCAGACAGGGTCAAAAGCCTCATTTCTCTCAGATGACATGCTGGTTTAAATCCAAGGCCCATTTAGCTCCACGTCATAGTGACAAACACAGCTCTCTTTGTTAGACAGCGTCATTTGCCTTGAATCTTTGTTGGGAGACAAGGCTCAGTCAGCACAGTTCAGAAGAGGCAGGAGAGGGGGGCTGATCTTAACAGGTCAAAGGTGGGTGTGGAGAATCTCCCTCATCTCAAACCCCCTGTGGGAACACTCATAATTAGCCCATTTTATTACCAAGTACTTACGACGGCTTTTCAAAATGAACACTGTTACAAGCTGGCAGCAGCTAAAAAACAAAGAAGGAATGGAAAAGCCAAACCTAAACGCCTCTGGGCATATTCAGATGGTTGATGTATTAAAATGTGAAGGAAAGCCAAGGCATTTGGAAGTAGTTATTCAATAGAACAAAGATGAATGCTGCCTGCTTTACCTCATGGTAATAGATAGTGTGTAGACTTCCATTACTATAGTAGCTTCACAGCTTCCACTGCAATATGTCTTGGCTTTTTAACAATGGTAAAATTTTGATCTGGAGTAGGATAAAGCTGTAAATTCAATTTTTTAATGTACCACCATAAGATTTGTTAGCAGGATGTATTCTACAGTATAGCCTGTTTCCAGCATGTACCATTCCCAACTGGACAGAAATGAGTTGAAATCAAGGCATGTGTTTGTGGCTGAACACCAGGAACATTTGGTTGAGGCTGGACTCTGTTTTGTCTCCTAACGTTCCTGTTGTGTGGAAACTGGGCTAGGGTTGTGTGGACTGTCCCTTGGCCAGGGTGTGTACCTGCAAGTCAGAGCGGTCTGTCTGAATTTCTTCTATAGACAGAGAATGTGAGCCAGGAAAAGGTTTTACCTCTCACTCACCTCACAAACACAGGAGTTCTTCTTCAGACACTTCTGCCTGCACTACAAATTAAAGTTCCAACCTCCTCAGTAACTGAAACAGAACTTGACAAATATATTTAGAATTTGGCATATATGACATTGAATTTTGGATTTCTGTCTTTGGTTAACTACTGAATGATTTTTTTTTTTTTACCCAACTTCTTGATATCCTGTGATACTTTTGTGAAAGTCTGGGCGTCCTCCATGCTCAGATTGAATGGAAGTTTATGGATTGGAACAGCAGAAACTTCCATAAAATCCAGAACTATTGGCAGTATTAGCAGGCTCATATGCACTTCCGTACCTTTGAGGATTATGCCGTGTAATAGGAGGGACTTACTGGCACAGAATGCCATGACATATGCTATTGGTTCTCATAAATCAGGGTGAACAGGAGTTTTTTTTTTAATGATCCTGTGGTGGGTTACATTTGCTGGGTTGTGGGGGTAGGATGCACTGAGCCAGATGAGGAAACAAATGCTCCATGCTGCTTTCCACTGGTCATTTTAAGTTTTCCAAAAGGAATCACCTCATTCCTGATCAGTGCCAACCCTGTTTCTTTACTCAGCTGACGCCCATTTGAGTTTGGCAAGCAAAGAACATTTGTTAGCTTGAAAATGTCTGCTCTGCAGAGTTGATTGATTGGATTTTGCAGAATAAATGTGTGCTGCATGAGCTGGGATTAAGACCTTCATTGTGTCTCAAGCCTCCTTTTTGAATGCTCCACTACAATGAAGATAACCTGCTGAAAGGAACTCAGAAAACAGAGTGATTCCTGTTTGAGTAACTTGAGCAGTCATGTACTTTAGTTCTTTCTGGATATTAATGATGAAAAGAGGAGCATATTCTGCAGGAATCATTAGCATGTGGTCTGGTCCCTGCAGTGCTCTGTTAAAGTCTAGTGGGGAGTCCTGAGTTAGGATGTGGAGGCCTACCTTGGATCAGTGCAGCTTGGCAGCTGCAGTTGCCATGCTACATTAATTTGAAAAGCCTGAAATTCCCCATCAGTTCCTTGTAGAATTCATTACTTCTCATGCCTGGATTATCTCTCATAGTAATGTGAACCACCCAGTGAGCACAATAACCTCAAGCTAAACAGTAAACTCAGAGACTGCCAGTGCTCACCAAAAAACTGATGAAAGCAGTAACCAAACTAGCTTCACAATTTTAAACAATTGCATTTATTTTGTATACATACTATTAATTTATCCTTCTACCTATATAGACAGAGACACATACTGAGTCTATAAACTCAACTTGTGAGTGTAACTCCCTGTGTGAACAATGTGGAGTTCAGTGGGTAGTTGCAAGGGGCTGTGGGATTCAGGTAGCCACCATGTGGTCAGTTAGACACACAGGGTGCAGAGCCAGAGGCCTTCACAGTGAGGGCGCTGCTCACTGCCAAATATTCACTGGCAACTTGTCAACACTGCCACAAATCACTCCCCCGTCATTTCTCTTTCCTTTCTTCCCCTCCTGTTCTGGCTCCTCAATGTACACTCCAGCAAGAAAAAAAAGAGAAAGAGTGGGGAGAGAGAGTTGAGTTAGGATGTGAGGTTGAAAAAAAAAAAAAGCAGCATCTGCAGTTTTTGTGAGCAGAATTTAATGGATTGTGTTTCACGTTCGATGGAAAATAAGAAGTGGTGACAGGCTCAGATCCATGCAACAAGTGAATGGTTTTACAGACTTTTTCTGGGGTGACGCGTTAGTAAATGACCATATAACTTGATCGAAAGCACCTGAAGGATAAAGCTAAAAGTGCCTAAAGACTGGTTTAGATTTAGTAAATGGCTTAGATTTAGTGATCTGTTTGTGGAACAACTGATTTTTATTTTGTCTGTACAACAACACAGATTGTTTCATAGTGAACTTGTATTTCTGCCACACTACCCCGACTTACACACAGATGGTGACAGTCTAATCAAACTCTGCTTGATTTGAAAAGTTCAAGGCTTGTATTTTAATTTTGTCAGACCATTATCACTGAAGTCATTTGAACATATAAAAACAAAAATTTTTGTTTAAATGGTCATGTATTAAAAGAAGGTCAGTGACACTGTGTTGTGTTTGCTTACGGCAATGTGAAGTAAAATTTGAATTAAAAAACAAATCTAACTGGGTGACCATCAGTATACTTGGGAAAGTCACCCGTATTTGGAAAAGCCCACAATCATTGGAATATGAATTAAAATTTGATGGTTATTGAAAACTGTATAATAAGGATCTTTGAAGGAAAAGCCTTGTTTCATGCAGTTCCATGACAATCTGATCTTCTGATATTTTTTTTAACATTTCCATCTCCTCAGTACTTGGCTCTCCTAAAGATTTGGTCACTGACGATGTCACTGAAACCAGCTTTTCTGCTTCCTGGACTGAGGCGCCTGGCAATGTGCGTGGTTACCGGGTCACCTGGAAATCCCTATTCACCGAAGAGGCTGGGGAGAAGACAGTCCCGGGTGATGTCACCACCACTGTGCTGGATGGACTGACCCCAGAGACACGCTACAAGGTCTCGGTGTACGCAGCCTACGGACGAGGAGAAGGGGAGCCCCTGGAGGGAGAGGAGACCACAGATGGTAAGTCCATCTTCACTCATGTAATGTATCCACCAGAGCAGTGGACTCTCCTTACCTTTCTCTCCCGTCTGAGAGTGCCCAATATCCTGGGCTTACCTCAGTAGGGAAAAAAGACAATGATATATACTTTTGAAAATATTCCATGACCTCCCTAGAGAATATGCAATTATCTTTTATTGGAAATTTCATTTTCCAAAAGATTACTGTAAGTGTGTCACATTAGGTGTATATTAGAAAAATAACTGACTTGTACATAGCAGCTGTGATGTGTCCAATTCACTTATACCAGCACAACATGCACTAACACACCACCACCACATCAGAGTCACTGACACTCTGAGAATTGTTTCATCACCCAAAAATAACTGCAAATTGTGGTCCTGTTGGGGTAAATGTGGCCCTAATGTTAGAGAGGTGGGCTTGGGACTAGATGGTCGCCTGTTTGATCCCCAGAATGGGCAGGAAAAATGTATCCATATCCTAAATCCCAACAGCTCCCCCGGGTGGTATGGCTGGCTGTCCACTTCTCTAATTGTTTGTGTGTGTGTTTGTGTGTGAATGTTTGCTGCTCCTAATGGGTGTAGTGTTAAAAAAAATCAACAAAAAACAAACAAACAAACAAAATCATATTTTTTTCTTATTCTAAATAAAAGCTACTAAGGTTACCATCTTAGATATAAATTTTTGTTAATGACCTAATGCTTAGTGGTATGCTGGAAACAAGAAACTTAAGATAGAATCGTTTGTCTTTTTCTCCTGTCTGACCTGGAAAAATTGAGAAAAGTATTTACAACTTCCTTCACAAGTTCAACAACTGCGTCATTGTTGCTGGCAGGCTTGCTCCTACTGAAACGCCACTAACATGAAACGTCTGGGAATTATTTGTGATTGCATGTTGGTAAATGAAAGTATGAATCATTGATATGATATGTAACTCTGGCTCTGTGTTAAAAGTATGATGTAGAGCTTTAAAAAATCATCAGCGATGGACATGGCCTCACTGACCTGCCTCAATGATCAGTGCAATGTGAAAAAAGCACGTGGAAGGAAATTTACCATGATTTCTTGAGATTTTAACTTGTAGTTAAAACAACCAAATGTCTAAGAGGAAAAACTTGCTTTTCTCATTTGTGTTGATTTTGGTGACTTCACCAGGTGCCATTGGAATCAATAACAAGCCATCACTGGGGGTCTATGTGTTTTATGTCTGTGGTCATTCCATTCCCAACACCACCTTTCATAAACCAGTGCTTTCCCAGTAACATATTCTGTCCATTTCGGTCAGGCCACATTTTCAGAAACTTGGACAGGGTGTTTTTCCAGTCATAAAACCCCCACTTTGAAAATGTCTTCTGCGTCTGAAAGTGTTCCGTGGATCATTTAAAGTGCTGACGATTCATTCGACTGCATCAAAAACACCCTGGAGTCACGGTATGGAAAGAGAACATTGTGGGCAGACTCTGTGTTTGGCTTCAGGCGCAGGCTGTTCTCACTAGGCCTGGATAAGGTCTTTTCAGCTGCAGGGAGAGTGCTTTGGCAGATGTGTTTTCACCAGCAAAATTGTTAGCTGTTCCAATGGGTGATTTCCATTAGCCAGGTGTGGCTGGTCAATACAGGGCACTAGGGCCACACTCCCTGGTGGATAGAACTTTTTATAATTCCTTATTTAATTAGACAGTAACTAATTATTTGAGAGACAAATATTTCCCATATGTAAAACAATTTGTAATATATCAAATATATTAATAAATTGGAGCTTTTGTTTATGTTGCTACTGGCCAATGATTCTGTTGGCTGCTCTGTGGCACTGTGTGAAATTTCAGGCTCCTGTCTGGCCCGGGTGAATGAAATGAGCACAGCCAATTTAGCCAAACAGCATCCGCTAAACCGATGCCTCTGGGGCACTTTGTCTCTTGCCCCAATCAGAGTCAGTTTGTGGTGGAGTAAAGACGTGATGGTTATTGGTGATTTATCAGGGCACAACATTCAAGCAGTCTCCAATTATATTAGGATCTCAAAAAGCTCTGTCCAGACACACTCACAAACACACACACACACACAAAAACCCCACTGAGTCTCCTTTGTTCATGGAAAATTGTAATAATGTTTCTGCTAAATGTGGCGCGGTGGCGCAGCAGGTAGTGTCGCAGTCACACAGCTCCAGGGGCCTGGAGGTTGTGGGTTCGATTCCTGCTCCGGGTGACTGTCTGTGAAGAGTTGGTGTGTTCTCCCCATGTTTGCGTGGGTTTCCTCCGGGTTCCTCCGGTTTCCTCCCACAGTCCAAAAACACACGTTGGTAGGTGGATTGGTGACTCAAAAAGTGTCCGTAGGTGTGTGTGTGTTGCCCTGTGAAGGACTGGTGCCCCCTCCAGGGTGTATTCCCGCCTTGCGCCCAATGATTCCAGGTAGGCTCTGGACCCACCGCGACCCTGAATTGGATAAGCGGTTACAGATAATGAATGAATGAATGAATTTCTGCTAAGTCTGCATGGTGGCACAGCAGGTAGTGTCGCAGTCACACAACTCCAGGAACCTGGAGATTGTGGGTTCAAGTCCTGCTCCGGGTGCTCTGGTTTCCTCCCACGGTCCAAAAACACCAATGTTGGTAGGTAGACTGACGACTCAAAAGGGTCCATAGGTGTGAGTGTGAAAGTGAATATGTCACCCTGTGAAGGATTAGCGTCCCCTCCAGTGTGTGATCCCGCCTTGCGCCAAGTGATTCAGGATAGGCTCCGGACCTACTGCGACCCTGAACTCTATAAGCGGTTACAGATAATGAATCAATGAAGTGTTTCTGCTAATATACACTTCTTTCTGACCTGGTCTCTAATGTATGACTCCTATAATATTATGTGCCTTATATCTGAGCAGATTAGAGATGCAGTTTATGATCCTTTTCATAACTGTTCTGCTGATAGTTTTTATTTATTTATTTATTTTTATTTTCATTTAGCTTTGTAGAAACTGTTGAAACTGCCAATGTTATACTCGCAGCCCCACCTACTATATTATATATATATATATATAGTAGGCTTTTATGCACTGCACTGACTATTTGTGGAATCATGGAATTCATTTGATGAAGGTCACCACAGCATTTAATGCTCATTCATTCTCTTGGTCATTTCTCTCCACAGTCTCAGCTGCAGCCAGAGCCATCACTGTAACTGAGGAGACAGAGCGGAGTATGCGGGCCACATGGAAACCAGCGCCCGGCAACGTCGCTAATTACAGAGTGACATACAAACTTCTTGATGGCACCCGACAGATAGTCATGAAAAGACCGGCCAGCACCAATACCATTGTCTTGCAAAAGTTACAGCCTATTACCACTTATGATATTGTAGTTATTCCTGTCTACAAACATGGAGATGGAAAAGCAAGACAAGGAGTTGGAACCACATGTATGTTTGTTCACACATACAATTTATTTTGTTGCATGTGAAACATATGTTCAAAGAGATTAAAATTTGTTTTTAATTTGTTAATGATTGGTGTATGAGATTTGGTCACTCTTATTCAGATCTTGAAAATAAGGAGTTTTTCAGTACTGACCAGCACTAATTGGTGTAAATAATTTAATTTAACAGTGTTATGTTGTCTATTTCTGTTTGTTCTGTTGCTTAAATATTTAAAATCTTTTGGCTCCTTTAGACATGTTTCTATTTAGTTTTTATATCAATTTTGGCTTTATTTATTTTGTATAGTTGTCACTAATATATGGTTTCTCAAATTGTTTTTCAGTGTCACCATTTAAATCTCCAAGAAACTTAAAAACATCTGAGCCCACTAAGACAAGTTTCAGGGTGACATGGGACCATGCACCTGGAGATGTAAAAGGCTATAAAGTGACATTCCATCCTACCGGGGAAGATTTAGACTTAGGAGATTTAGGGCAATTGGTTGTTGGTCCTTTTGACAACACAGTTGTTCTGGAGGAACTCAGGCAGGTTTTCCTCTTCTGTTTACCTGGATTTTATACCCCATAAATGAATTGCTATTTATGCATAACATGTATAGATGCTAAGAACCTTTTTTCTTTCACCACAGAGCTGGCACCAAATACTCTGTGAGTGTGTTTGGAATGTTCGAAGGTGGAGAGAGTATGCCCTTGGCTGGAGAGGAGAAGACCACTCTGATAGATGAACTTGCACCCCCCACTGTTGATACTCCAGGTACTGTGACTTTCCAACTCACTAAAATTCTATAGGTGAGCTGTAGTTAATATATAATAATATAGTCCTGGAGCACTATGATATGGGCCATAACAGTTATAAATATAAATCCGTATTTGATAAATATGTAGCAATATGTCTGGCAATTTAAATCCAGTTTCCAATAAATGGAAACAAACTGTATAAATAGCCAATTTTAGAGTGATACACAGTGATATTGTCTATTTCTATATCAACTGACAATGGCACAGTGGTGCAACTGGTAGTAATGCTGTTACACAGCTGCAGGGTCCTGGGGTTGTACGTTCGAGTCCCACCTCGAGTGACTATCTGTGAGCAGTTTGATGTGTTCACGTCGTGTCCGTATGGGTTTTTTGTGGGTGTTTCCACACAGCCCCCTCCCCAACACCCATCCCCCCCAACAGTGAAAAAATCACTGTAGGCATGCTGGCTGTTCAGAAGTGTCCATAAGTGTGAATATGTGAGTGTGTGATGCTCTCTGATTCACTGGCACCCTATACAGGGTGTGTTCCCACTTTGCGCCCGGTGATTCCAGGTGTTCTCCAGGAATGAGGGGCTGACTCATATTGAGTTTTGCAGTTACACAGTAATGTTATGTTGAGCCCATCATAAGGTGATTGTGAATTTGAATCCCACAGCAACCAAAATCCCAAAAACGTTTGATACGTTATCTGTGGTATTTTTATCGTGTAGATTAAGCCATGGTTTAGTCATATCTGCCACTTAGTATACTTAGCTAAGTGAGGTTCAAATAACAAGGTACGAATCTTCTCTAAATAATGTGTTACAACCTGCATAGACTAAATAAAATATAAATTATAATCACAGTTAGCAGTCAGACAGTTCTGTAACTGCACATGCCTTTTCTCTTGGCTAATTTAGTTGCAAAAGTAGAGAAGCAATGACTATTCCATGCAGTTACTTCATCTCAGACTCTTTTTTTGGATTTAGGAGCAAACGTGACACAAACCTTATCTGTTCAGAATTATAAATGTTTTACAACCTGGTGAGGGACGTGTATGTGAGTGTGTGCGAGCGTCAATGTGTGAAATACAGAGTAAGAGAGAGGAGGGGAAAATTTGACTTTTGCAGTGAAGGTTTTGAGCACAGATTGCTGACCTTGGTCTGGAATGCAGCTTAATTGGGAGCAGATCCAGTGAACTGGGGTTCGCTGGCCAGCATGAGCCGGGGAGGAAGACAAGATGGACTGAGGCAAATCCTGCTGTCTCTCACTTTGGCAGATATTTCTCACAGTGTGTAGCTTATTGTGGCCTCCTTGCTGAACCAAAAGTGCAATCAGATGTTTGGTGTTTTTAAACATTAATTGCACATGCTGTATACTGAAATATTTAAACCCTTGTAAAATCTATAGACCCCTTCTTATGAAAATTAACTTTTTATCCTTGTTAATGTGGAAATAACATTTTAATATGTATTTTTGATCAACAGAGACAAGTTTTACACTCCTACTAATAAAACATCCACAGCTTTTTTGATTATTCAATAGCACATAATAACCAGCATTATATACAACAAGAAGACACTTTTAGGACTGATAGCCTCTACAGGTTCTCACTTGCACTTAACTTCACATTATGTGGCATTAAAATAATGTGCTGTCAGAAAGAGATTAATGCAGCCCATGTGTCGGCACATTCAGAAATGATCTGGAAGTCGTCAAAGAAACGTACCTGTATTGCATAAATGCCAACATCTTCTCATTTATCAGTTCCATTAGAGATAAGCTCTCATCGATCAGAGATAATGATCCTAAAATATAGAGTGTTGACAGCTATGTAATTGTTCACATGCATTAGTGATAAAAAAAAATCAGGAATTCATTGTGTGATTTTTTTTTTATGCATCAGTAAAATGAGGTGATCTCTAGAGTGTCATGTATTTTTGAGAGCTGTGTATTATTCAGGGTAAAACATCTGTTTATAGCTGGTACATGCTCTGTAGTTTCTGATAGGCTTGGAAAATTATCTTTATTCACAGCAGAAATGCTCAACCACAGCCGTGTCAAGAGAGCATTTTGACATGTGTACACCATCTCAGTGAAACTTTGATCTTGAAATTTTTGTAAGACTTTTGCATACTAGCTATTTCTCCCCATCCAACCGCTATGGCTGTCTATAAATAATGTCTTTTAAAAAAGTCGCCGTCTGTTTTTGAGCCTTCTCTCTGAGCAGGGGCAGATGGAGCATCTCAGTGCAGATAGAGAAGAGGTGCAGATTGAGAAATGAACAGAGGAGAGCTCGCTTGGTTCTCACAATGAAGACTCTGCATTGATGTCCATGTATAGTCTTATGATTGGTCATTAATATTTGTCATTTATAAATGTAAATATGAAATGTGATGTACTTAAAATCTGCTGATTTTTCTTTTGTAAATAAACACAAATTTTGTGCTGGCCTGTTCTCATTCTTTCTAAAAAAAAAAAAAATTTCTGTCTGTGTGATTCTTGTTGTTTTCTAAACTTGACCACAATTCATTCCTCAAATGTCTTTCAACCTTTGACACTTCATCTCTTTCAGCTTACATAACCACAGTAACTGTAGCGTGGTTTATTTTCAGTCTAACTTTGCTAACTTCTGTTTGCTTAGATGTAATGTGCAAGACCACTGCACAGGCTGATATCATCCTGCTAGTAGATGGCTCCTGGAGTATTGGACGTCTCAACTTCAAGACCATAAGAGCCTTCATTGCTCGCATGGTGGGCGTGTTTGACATTGGCCCGGATCGTGTTCAGATTGGTAAGGGACATGTTTAGCTTGGTTTAGATTAATTGAGCTACATGTTCTAACTGTGCCCAGAGGGGCATGCTTGAGATAATGTTTTGTTTCTGTGCACAGGTTTGGCTCAATATAGTGGAGACCCAAAGACTGAATGGCATCTAAATGCACACAGAACTAGAGAATCTCTGCTGGAGGCTGTAGCCAATCTACCTTACAAAGGAGGAAATACACTGACAGGTATTAAAATTACTTTCTGTCCAAACTTTTTTCTTACACCACTACAAAATGATTTTCATCACTTAAATGTGTCTGTCACAGGTTTTCAATTATACACTTCTAGTTTGTAATCTCGATAGAAAAACATGAAAAGAATAAGATGCTCTTGAGCTGCACGTAAGACACATGCCAATAGTAGGCTAAAGGTGTATAAAGCTCTGTGAGTTGGGCTGTGGAGTAGTCTAGCTGCAATTTCCAGAGAGATGATCTACATTTAATACAACTGGGTTGAGCAGTTGTGGCATTTGTGACATAGAATTAAACTTTATTTATTTAGGAATTTTAGCAGGTCCTTACAGCACCATTCTTATATCTGGTGTAAAGTGTTCCCAGTGAGACGAGGCTGTTACTGCAGCAAAGCTCCCTAATGATAAAAATGAGTTCTGAAGGATATCTGGGCATGTGTATGTCTACAAACCCTTGGACATATAGTATATCACTGATGTCCTAATAGGTTTGTCCTAAATAATGTTTCATGAATCATAATCTCAAAAACATGAAATATATATATAAACCTAAATATATTAAAGTATATTTAATAGTGGTATATTGTAACATTCCTAACTCTAGATTAGCTTTGACTAACAGACTGGATCAGGCAATCTGCTATATTCATGTTTTAACACATTTAATTGTTTTGTTCTTTTCTCGCAGGACTTGCTTTGAACTATATCCTACAAAACAATTTCAAAGCTAACGTGGGCATGCGTCCAAACTCCCGTAAAATTGGAGTCCTTGTCACTGATGGAAAATCACAAGATGACATTATTGCCAGCTCTCAGAATCTGCGTGACCAGGGCATTGAGCTCTATGCTATTGGTGAGAATTTTTTCTTTTCTCTAAAGCAAACTCAGTGTTTTGGAAATAATGACTTGGACAAAGCTAAATTCAAATAGATATAATTTATAGAGCAACCCTTAATTTACATAACTGTGCAAGTTATGTCAGTCCAAAGTTAAACACCTGTAAATTGTATATTTTAATGTTTTATTTAAAAAGTTACTGTTCAAATAAGACCCTTTCTTGTAATAATGCATTTATATAAAAACAATCACTTATTTTCTCAAAATAATGACTTACCGTCTGAGATAAATGATTTCCATCCTGGACCAACATTATTGGTTTCCAGATTCAAAATTATGATAATTTATTTTGTAAATCATTTATTTTGTAGGTATAATATCTTTCTTGATTTATTTATTCATAATAACCTTATCTTAAGTAGTTATTTTTTCAAGGTACTCTGTTTGTATGTTGCTTGAAACAGGAGGGGGAAATTTTCTTTTTTCCTTTTTCATGCATTTGCCTTGAATGGTCTTTTATAGACTTTAAACTTTTCACTGGTGGTCTATCTGAACATCCTGGTTTTTGGCTATTAATTAGCTATTTGCTGAGAATGTGTCTGGACATTGTTAGTAATGTTTACATGTTTACTCTTTGCTGTACTATCCAGGTGTGAAGAACGCTGATGAGAATGAGTTGCGCTCCATTGCCTCTGATCCAGATGAAATCCACATGTACAATGTTGCAGACTTCTCTTTCCTGCTGGACATTGTTGACGAGCTGACAGATAATCTCTGTAAGAGCGTCAAAGGTGAAGGTAAGTCCAAGGGTACGCTCTAATTGCAAGCATAATCAAATGACCAGGATATAATAATCCAGGTTTTGGCAAAATCATGAGCAATCTCTGGGAGTGCAAGGTACATATTCATGTATTTAGAAGGGCTGATGAAAGAATTGCTGATGGCTTGGTCTGATATTCAGCAAGAGATGTCCTGATAGTTTTTAATAGTTGTTGAGTGCTGAGTAAATCTGTCTACCTCACTGAAGGAGGAAATCTGAGACACAGTTCTAGAGCCAAGCTTCTATCTCATAATGGTGCTTCATAATTTTCTGTGTCATGATCAAATACCTTTGTATTAAGAAATTTTTTTTTCCATTAATGAAGCAGGGATTCCTGCTCTGTGAAAGTCTCTTGAGTAATGGAACTGGGATTCTTTAGGAACTGCAGCGTGCTTTCTTTTAGTGGGAGTCTGACTGAAGCAATAATTGAAAGGTCATGGCACTAAGTGGAGGAAAATTCTGCACCAGTTGTGTTAAAAAAACGGAAAGCACTATTTGCAAAGGTGTCCCTGTCTATGCAGCTTGGACTATTAAAAAGGTCAAATGTTAAGCTGTCACAATTATCCACTTTAGGAGGAGGAGTGGAACCACCCACTGACCTGGTGACCTCTGAAGTAACCCACTACTCCTTCCGTGCCACCTGGACTGTACCTGAGGACCCTGTAGAAAAGTATCGTGTGGAGTATGTGCCTGTAGCTGGAGGTGAAACTCAGGAGGTAATGTAATCATCTCCACACACGAAGAAGTACAATTTGTAGTAAAATGAATTACAGTTTGTTCACATTTTAAATTTTTGCACCCTACTGCCATTTTGATGGCATAGTCCTTCCAAAGTTATAGAGCTTGAATTATAGCTTTGTCCTCAAAGGAAAAAGGGCAGAGTGCTAGATTAGATGTGATAATCCAATTTAGTAAATAAATTACTAAAAACAAATTAATACCAAAGACACCTTAGCATTTAAGGATTCCTAACCAAAACAGTCACCGGATAGACCATCATCAGATAAACAGTATTTAATCATTTTATCTTTACGAGATAAGGGAAAGTCATGCTCTGCTCTTACTTTAAGTCTGAAAGCCCTCACAAGTGTTTCTGTCCATCCTCCCACTGTGAGAAAACAACTGTGGGTCTAAAAGTATGTGTAGCTGTCAAAGAGCCATTACTTTAAAAAGGAAAGAGACAATCAGTGAAGATATAATTCACTAGAACACTGAAACAGGCATCTGATAAAAAGTAAGGGATTACAGAGTAATCTGTAACTAGGATTGCGAGGAATATTTTTATTATATTTATTATGTTAAGTGTACATGATAAGTGTATATAAATATGTTTAGTTGTTAAGACTTCTGTGTAGTTCTATGTTAAATTTGCTTTAGAATTTGAATAAATAAATAGTGGACTTAGAATAGTCCTCCCATCAAAAATATCAAGCCGACAGTGTACTGTGGGCAGTGGCCTGTGTCCACTGATGAAGGTCTAGAGGACGACCAACACAAACTGTGCAGCAACAGATGAGCTACTATCTCTGAACCCTGCATTATGTGAGTGTCACTGCAGAACACCAACTCAAGCACTACAAATATAAGCTCTGTGATGGTCCTATGTTAACTTTTATTGGAGACCTCACACCAGCAAGCATTTTCTTTGCTTGGTAATAAGAAGTGTTGTATTTGCAAATTAAATTGACATCTAGATATGGCTCTATTCAACCACACAATATTTTCATGTGTGTTTAGGTCTAATTTTAAAATCTAAAAAAATACATTTTGATATCCAAGTTTATTTGGTCTGAAGTATATGCATGTACAGTAATTGAATTTGACCACATAATTTTACTATATTTCGGGTCAAATGTTCATATTACAAAGAATATAAATATTGTCAAATCTACTCAGTTTTCATTGGAATGTATTGATGGTGTGTTTGATCTCCTTCAAGAGTGGCCAAAAACACAAGAGATAAAATCAAAAGATTTTCCACTTCTCCACATCAATGCTAGCTGAGGGAATTTTCTCTCTTGTGACAGCCCTTAAATGAGCAGAGGTTTGACAGCAGACTCTGAAGAGCTGCAGAAGTTTTAGGCCAAGTTTCAGTTTAAGATGATTTAGTTAATCTTGCCTTTGTGGTATGCTCAGCAATGTGTATGATTTTGAAGCTTCCCTGAATATTTTCACATGCATGACTACTCAGCCTGAGTAACCGTAGATGTTTCTCAGTGCTGTTCAGTGGAAAGATTAAAAACACTTGCTTTGTGGCTTCTCGAGATGCTGCTCTCCAATATACTGCAATTTCAGTACATAATAAGCAATAATAAATAAATCATGAATAATATTCACCTTTTTTTGTCCACTTTTGTAGTTGTTTGTGGACGGGACAAAGAATTCAGCAGTGTTGGAGAGTCTGGAGCCATTGACTGAGTATGCTGTGAATGTTTACTCTGTGGTTGGAGCGGAAAGCAGTGAGCCACTGAGAGGCACAGAGACCACATGTAAGAGCCAATTGCAACTGTACCAAAAGTGTCTTTTAATAAAAACTGAGCCAAAGCCTCATAACGTTTCCCATTAAATTAAGCTTTCATTTAATGGGAATGGGCTTAGTATTTCTATAAATTTACAGCAGATTACAAAGTGTTTATTCTTGTTCTTAAAAGTAAATATATATAAAGAATAATTTTTTAAGGGGAATTAAGTTCATTCTTTGTATACAGATGTCTGTATTCTTCTGATTAGCATTTACTCTTTGCCTTACTGCCTTATACTTTAAAATGCATTATTGTGACTTTGACTCAGTTTCTCCTTTTTTTTAACTTAAAAATATGATCCATTGTTTGTTGATGTAGCAAATCCTTTTTTTAGGAATGTTGCCTCAACCACAAAACCATTTATTTAGCCCTGGCCCAATGTTCCCTACATCTTTTCCAATGTACAGTAGCTGAAATTCAAAACAGAATTTGTTTAGCTATTTTGGAAACAATTTTTTTTACTATAAACATAGGACTCATTTACAGTAAAATATATTCCTGTTTAGAGCCTGAGCATGACTAAATATCCAAGGGCAGAAGTAAGCTCAAAAACATTTAATCCAATTAGGATTTGGATAAAGAATGTCTTTTAAATATTTAGAAGTATCTTGTGTAGTAGGCAAGGGTGCATTGTAGCTATGGCTGCACGGATACAGGAATCGTTTTGTGACTGATGTTAATTGATGCAGTAGATGTCGATACATTAATACCTGAGACATTTCTAAAATGTCGT
Source organism: Hoplias malabaricus (assembly GCF_029633855.1). Taxonomy (NCBI): domain Eukaryota; kingdom Metazoa; phylum Chordata; class Actinopteri; order Characiformes; family Erythrinidae; genus Hoplias; species Hoplias malabaricus. The sequence continues at coordinate 61,750,644 of NC_089800.1, forward strand.
AGACAGTTATGAAATATTTGGGTATCAGAATACAAAAAGGCAACATCTATATGAATTAATAAATTGAAAGATTTTGCATGTATGTTTCTACACTAGAACTTTTAGCACAGTAGCCCAGCATGTTCTAGAATTTCAGAGGACAGTAAATACATCAAATACAATCTTAAAATATGTGTACTGCTTATTATTATGCTAAGTATATGCTAATATTGATAGGATTCCCATATTACTCATTACTCTCATATTACCCATATAATTCATTCCTTACTGTGGTCTTAGGACAAATACTTTTCAGAAGTTACCTGATGCATTATTTCTGTGTCAATGGACAATAACTGAAAATACTAAGAAATATATGCTTTGAATAGTAATCATTTAGTACCAGCTGTAAATGAGTCATTGCTGATCTGTAAAAAATAAACAAATAAATAAATTTAAAAAACAACAATAATCTGTAAATATAACCTAAACAATTTGAGCTCACACAAGGATTTGCTACAGCAGTGTTATTTTGTTTAGTTTAGTGACTATTTTTAGACAGCTGTGCTGTGGAATGTGTGCATTGCTGTTGCTGGGTGTGTGATGTTATGTTTGACATCCATAAGCCTAAATATGACCATCATCATTCCCTTTACAGATCCATGAAAGCTGTGATTGCATGATGTTGCATGGCATAGCAGAGTGTTTTTGATTTATTCATGCCTTCAGTGTTTAAATCAGTGCTTTTTTTTCATGCTCAGATGTGCAGTTCATGCAGTTTTATCTGCATTTCTGTAGTTTGTCTGTCTTCATTCATTCTCCATCACTGGCTGTGTGAAATTCATTGCCATCCATCCACCATCTTCTATGCCTCCATCTTGTTCTTGTTCCCATTATGCCACGCCAGTATGCATAAATTCCTCCATCCGTGTGTCTGCAAGGCTGAAGGTATATGCAGATAGACAGGATAAAACAGATAAAGAAAGAGAGAAAAGTCATGTATCCTCTCTGTAGTGCCTCTAAAATCTGCAAGGACTGTCACCATCTACAAAGAGCGCTCCTCCTCCATGAGGGTGAAATGGGAGCCTGCTGAGGGAGCCACAGGCTACATGCTGCGTTACAATGCTAAAAATGCCACTCAGCCCACCACCAAGCAAGAGGTATGATCAGTGTTTTAGCACCCAGCTGCTGCATCTGTTGCCAAGCTTCAGACATTTTAACAAAAACTTCCCTTAGTTCTAGTCAGAACAAATAGTTTTCTGCAACCAGTTTATCAAGTCTTTTCTGCAACTCAAAAACTTTTGAGTTGGTCTCATACCAGTGGCAAATATTCCCAGAATCCATGCTTGAAATAAGCAATATTATATGCCGATATTTTAAAAATGAAAAAAGAAAAAAAAACACGGTTGTAGTACAAAAGAACAAAAAGGTCTTAAAACATTAAAAGCTTTTTTTCTAATCTTTGTGTTTAATCTGTCCAAGTGAAAACATCTGTAAGGCTAGTACAATAAAGACCTTTGACAGTGACATTGAAAGTGACATTGTCAGTGACACTGAATACAACTGCAAGTAGTGTCTAGAGAATGAAATATTACAAGTCCTTCAAAGTATTTTATGGCAAAAATAATCACACTACTGATATTACATAAGCCAATAAGTTAAGTTAGGTGACTTTAAGTTACCTAACATTAAGAAGTTAATCTGTATATGATACAAAATAAAAACCATCCAGTTTTCCCATCTGTATATTAGGTGTTTAGACTCTGTTCAGTCATTTCAATGTCTTATTCTATTAAGCATGCATATTTTTCCATCATACTGTATGTACATTTATACAGTATATTGCACTACTTTGAAGTAGGCAGGCTCCTTAGTGATGCACTGTGCCAAGCGTAGACCCTACCATCAGAAGATAGCAAGTTTTATCCCTGGTGATGCTTCAGTCATCCAGGCCAGCAGCCTTAGATACTAAAACTGGCCTGTGATGTAACAGATTTGAGCAGTTACTGCATTATTGGCAGATTGAAAATAGATGGTGGTGTGGCATCACTTTTCAGATGTAGCACATGCTTACTCCCACCCATCCAAGGCTGGTGGCACTGTGTGAGATTGGAGAAGACTCACTGACAGGTGTAATTACAGAGGACTTGTACATGGCAAGAAGATTAGTAAAAAGAAAAATTAAAAATAAAAGCGTCAGAGACCATTTTTTCTCCTTTACCTTCCTGTCAATATTTAAGTACAAACTATCCATTTTTAAAGAGAAAATATAGGCTAATCCCCTTGCACAGAAGGGAAGATTCCCTAGACTTCTAACTTATAAATAATATGGACGTTTACTGTTTTGATTGAAAATTAAGTTAATGGAAATTGGTCTCTGATTTATGAACAATATTCTGTATATGTACATATGTAGGCAAATACAAAAGTATACAATATTTTCTCTATGACCTTTAGAAAATATTTTATCCAAGACAACATCTTGTAAAATTGTAGTTGTCTAGACATATGTCAAACTGTTTTGTTGGATGGCCACAGTAGGCAGGTTTAGACCCAAAATCCTTGAGTAAAACCAGGAATTTATTACTGATCATACGTTGAAACAAAATCGAACTAGTGGAAAAACTAAAGCCTATAGAGCTGGGACCCACCAGGAATGCAGTTTGACGCCTGGAGAGAACCCCCAAGTGTGGTAGTAACCATCAGGCTTTGACTGTTGATATGGTTAACTTTCACAGATGCGTGTGAAAGCCAAGATCACAGATGTCCAGCTGAAGAACCTCCTTCCCAACACAGCGTATGTCGTCACCGTCTTCGCCCTGCACGGCCAGTCGACCAGAGACCCTCTCACTGCTCAGGGGGTGACCCGTAGGTTGTGCTAGAGCATGCTACCCCAAGCAGGGACGCTTGCCCTGGACTTGTGATTCTCACTGCTGGTTTTGTGTTTGTGTTTATTTCCCAATGCTCTGTAGTGCCACTGCCTCCAGTCGGTGAGCTGAGGATATCAGATGTGACACATAGCTCCATGCTGCTGGACTGGGATGCTGCACCTGGCTCAGTGCGCAAATACATGATTACTTACAAGCCTGAGGATGGAGAGCTGAAAGAGGTATGCTTAACAGTAGACACTTTCTCAGAATTAACATACAGTTTAAACGTTTGACTTAGACATGAATTCATACAGTGTAAACCGGATATGTGTACATGTGACCTACCTTAGTTGAGTATGTATGTGTAAACATTTAGAATTTAATATAAATCGATATATGCATTGCACCATTTTCAACTTTGATTCCAAATTTTAGAATGTTGTTTAAAAATGTCACTTGGACAGAGGTTCTCAACAAATGCAATCACACAAAACTTGTGCTCACTTGTACTCAACTGTTGTCTGTATCTACTCTTTCACTCCAAAGTCATGAAGTATCATTTTTGCACACACACACACTCACAGAGTGTGCTTTGTTGGGTCAAGACTCTATCATTGCCTGGTCTGAAAAAGATCCTTTTCTGTTTGAGCAATGTACCAGACCTATGACCAAAGAACACTTATTGATGGATACAAACTCCTTAACTTATCACCGTGGCAACCTTATTACACAATCCAACAGAAGCAGCAGCTGCAGATGGGTGGTGCAGTCTATCTCCAGGGCCTTCGTTTTTGAGTGAAAGTCAGGGAGAAAAAGGGGACCATGTTACCAGCAGAAAATGGAAAAAGCATATGCCAATGCATAAGGATAGATGCTAATGAATTTTTGAATGGCATGCAGCAACCATGAAAACCTCAGGACACCACTGCTTTTGAATGTGTGTTTTATTGCTGGATCTTTGTTTTATTTTATTTTTATTTATTTATTTATTTTTTTGGTGAGGTTGGAAGGTTCAGTCCTGGCCAGCAAAGCTCTACATCCTGAGGCATAAATCTGAGCAACGTGCTGCTCATAACTCTCAGTGCTAGGATGAGAAAACTAAGTAAACACCACCATCCCCGCCCCCACTCCCACACACTAAATGAGATTGAGGGCCAGGTTGATGGGGCCTGAGAAAGCACCATCAGCTTCAAACAGTACCAGCTCCTGTTACCTGATATATAATACATATAATATATAATGCAAGTGATTAAGGCTGCAGCTTTGATTCATTTGATGCAGCTTCAGATTTAATTTTAAGACTAATATATGTTAAAAAGCATTATTTGTTTGCCTCTTCTGTATATCGTCACTGTCCAAAGAAGAACATGTATTTCCAAAATAGTAACTTTACAAGAGAAGGAAAAAAGACTTCTTGGATGTTGGGCTAAAAAGATTTTATTCCAATAATTTTTAAGCATTTCTATTTGTCCATTCATCATGAAATATTCACACAATTTGTAGGACAGCCACTGTGTTCAAATTATATATTAAACAAAAAATCAGAAAAAAAAAGATATGTTTACTTTGGAAAGTGACAATATATTTTGTAAAAAATAAAATGATTACAATTCTTTAAAGCATTATATTGCTTTCATAATTTACATTAGCTTCCGGTGAATGGCGATAGGACAACAACAATCCTGGATAACCTGAAATCCCAGACTGAATATGATGTGGCTGTCACTCCAATCTATGACTCTGGAACTGGCAGCCCAATGCTGAACCAGGCTACCACAGGTAAAATTCACTTAACACAAGATATTAGAAGTTACAATGATTATTTTAATTCAAAGGAATAAATCATTATTTCCCTATATTTTAGTCCTAGTTTTTAATAATTATAATACTCTACTACATTCATTCATCTTTAAACAGTTGTCAAGATATTATACATTTTGTCAAATTTATAGATGTTGTCCCAGCTCCAAAGAACCTAAGGTTTTCCGAGGTGACCCAGACAAGCTTCAGAGCGCACTGGGAGCATGGTGCCCCTGATGTGGCTCTCTATCGCATTGGCTGGACAAAGTCTGGAGAGAACGCTTATGCATATGTATGGCTCTTAAATTATCAAAAACTCAAGGACCATTCTCTGTGAACGTTATGCGATATCTCACATTTTTCATTTTGTATCCCTAAGGAAATCCTGACCAGTGACGATACCACACATCTATTGGAGAACCTGGATCCAGACACTCAATATGATGTTTCTGTCACTGCTATTTACCCAGATGAGTCAGAGAGCGAGGACCTTATTGGAAAGCAGCGCACATGTAAGGAACATCCACTTAAACATTTGTGCATGAATATATCCCATGATGTTATGAGTATATTTTCAGATCATGTAGAAAATTTAAATATGCAAATATTTAAACAAGTAATATTTATTATGCTACAGGTATTAGTGTTGGTAAGTCTTTCTTCTAGCTGTGAAATGTGGTATCCTCGTTAATGGTAAAAACTGTCAACTTTTGGGGCAAAGCCAAGTTCAAGCGTTCTCTTTCTCTTTTTTCTCTGCTTCCTGTAGTATCAAAGATCATAATTACACCTCGTAAGTATTTTGATATCATGCACTAAGCATAATGCAAAAAGCTGTGGTTATCATATGTTATGCAGAAACAAACATGTCTCATTTCCTTCACAGCTCCCAGTGGTCCCCCTCAGAACTTGCAGGTGTACAACGCCACCACCACCTCCCTCACAGTGAAGTGGGATCATGCCCCAGGCAGAGTTCTCAATTACAAGATCACATATGTGCCTGTAGCAGGAGGCAGGACCCAAACGGTAAATTACATGATTATTCACTATTTATATGTGCTTGCATTAAGGTTTGCTTCAAGGTTTTTAAATCCAGTATAAAAATATTTTTGCTGTTACAAAACCTTGTAGGTCTAAAGTACTTCTCAGGAGAAAAGTGAAAAAAACATCTTTTTAAATTCTAATGCCAGTTAATACAGGTAATTTCTTTGTAATTTAGAACTTTCCTAAAACGTCATTAATATTCATTTGTAACACCAAGATAGGAAGTGCGACAGTGACCTCGTTTTTGTCAAATACTGAAAGTGTCAGTGAACTTACAGAAAATGTCAAGATAAAGAATGAGCTCGGACCTGAGAATGTGAATGTCGTCACATGTAGGGTTAATGTCGACTGATAGAGAAAACAAAGTATCTGGCAAGATCTGAGGTTTAACAGTGTAGATGGATGTGGGTTCACTATTTGGCAAACCTCAGGTAACTTGCACTTTACATCTCTGTATTATAACTGATAATTAATGGCAATTTATTTATATCCATCCATCCATCCATTATCTGTAACCGCTTATCCAATTTAGGGTCGCGGGGGGTCCAGAGCCTACCTGGAATCATCGGGCGCAAGGCGTGAATACACCCTGGAGGGGGCGCCAGTCCTTCACAGGGCAACACAGACACACACACACATTCACTCACACCTACGGACACTTTTGAGTCGCCAATCCACCTGCAACGTGTGTTTTTGGACTGTGGGAGGAAACCGGAGCACCCGGAGGAAACCCACGCGGACACGGGGAGAACACACCAACTCCTCACAGACAGTCACCCGGAGCGGGAATCGAACCCACAACCTCCAGGCCCCTGGAGCTGTGTGACTGCGAACTCCTTTAATACAATATATAAACCTTTATAAGTGTCGTATTATTCTAAAGTGGTACACTTGTCAGAGAATTTTACTCAGGTGAGGCCTTATTGCTTTAAACACATGATGTGTTCTTCTTTGTAATTCCCTATTTATTGGCTGTGAACCTTCATTATATCAGATTTTTTAAGGGATGAAAGATTTTTAAGAGATTATATATATTTTCTTGAAATAGAAGTCAGTCAGTTGTAACAATGTAATCAAAAAACAGCTAAATATAGTGACTTTGCTGGAAAGCTGTAAGGAAAGTATCCGAAGGGAACAAAGGTGTGTTGTCAGTGTTTCACTAAATATGAAAGGAAAACACACACTTTGTGATGAAAATCGATTGAGCCCGACCTAGAAAGACTGGCATGTGTATGTTTGCCAACTTAACTGAAAATACAAAGTTCACTTGTTTTGTAAAAATTGATCAGTCTTCAAACACTCAAGCTGTTTTAGCTACACTGACACTGGCAAAAAATAGCACAAAAATGACATACAATGGGTTTAAAATTATTGGGCTGATTCTGGCTGGTCTTAGACTACATTGCATTTCAAATAGTGCCTATTAGGTCTAGGCTTAGGGAAAGCCAGAAAAACTGATCCAATAATTCAGTGAATTTTGCCAAAGAACAGTTAAATATAGTCTTAAGGATTTAAAGAATAATAGTTGATTGTAAATATTAATAGAACTTTAACTTTTCTTTTCAAAGGTTTATCAAGAGCTTTTCCCTTGGCTCACAGCTAACCTCATGCCTTAATAGGAGGTGTTCTGAATTTCGACTGAAATATTGTGAAAATAAAATTAATTCCCATTCATTCCTTTTCAGTGTTTCATCAGGGTTTAATGGCAAGTTCTAATTATCTAATCAACAGTGGATAATTAAACAGTAGGCTGACCTCAGTAGAGGATTTGAGGAGTGAAGGGTCAGAAAATGGAAAATTTCATGACATAGAATCAACTTTTTGAGCATGTTAGGGTGTATGTGATGGTCAGCTATTAGAATGTAGAGGCATAATTGCTGGCGTTTGACCACAGCTGATGAGAGAACCTTTTCCCCTACAGACTCAGATTGGTGGGAAGAAAAACACAGTTACTCTGCAGAAGCTGACTCCTGACACTCCCTACTATATCACTGTGGCTGCAATTTATGCAAGTGGAGATGCCAAGGACATATCTGGTCAAGGAAAAACATGTACATAATCATTTGTCTACTCATCATTCCTCATAATAGCATATTCTTTTACCGTACATGTTCTGCTAATTAATGCTAAGTAAAAAATAAGTTTTTGGAAATATTAACACGGGCAATAACATACACCCTCTGAGTTTTATTTATTTATTAGATAATGGGTCAAATGTAACTATAAAAGTTGTATTTATTGTAACTAAATTAGAGATGACTTTTCTTTGAAATTTTGTTTTCCTAGTGCCTCTTGGAGGTGTGCGAAACCTTAGAGTAACTGACCCTACCACCAGCACGCTGAACGTACACTGGGAGCCAGCTGAGGGCACTGTGCGCCAGTACCGGATTTACTACCAAGCTGCATCCGGAGGCCCAGAAGATATGGTATAAGTTTCCTATTAACTCAGCATCACTTGAAAAGTCTGATCAATTGTGTTAGTTTAATGGCAAGAGAACTTATCTAAACCACCTTTTTACTACCACAAATAACTTTCAGCACCTTGAAAAGATTAGCAAATGCATATGCAAACATGACCATGAACCCTTCATACTTCTTTATTCTTCAGGTTCAAGTCTCTGGAAACACGTTTAACACTGTACTGAAGAATCTTCAGTCAGATACAGTGTATGCAGTTACTGTGGTGCCAGTGTATGTGGCAGGGGAAGGCAAACGCTTAACAGAGAATGGAAAAACCTGTGAGTCTAAATAGCTTTCCTTGCATACCCTCTCTTATAGGAAAACAATTGACACTGCCAGCAAGGCTAGAGAAGGAAACAGTGATTTTGTTAAAGGTTCAAAACCACATTATATACTAAGTAACTAATTAACTAATTAACCAACTAACTAAATAAATAATCCCAGACATGCAACATTTAGAAATGCCAGCTGGACATTTTCTCATCCCAAAACAAGGGCATATCCAAATGTATAATATTTTTTAATAATTTATTTTATGGTTGTGAAGATCAGCTGTTAGTTGAGGTTTTAAATAAAGACCCTCAGCCTTTACTCAACAGTCAATCAGCTCTTTACTGATTGGATCAGTAGTGGAGGAATGCTGATTTGTTGGCAACTTCACAAACAAGTCTACAGCCTGAGCTTCATAAGTCCTGGTTTATTGGCTGTAATGAGTAGTAGTGACTGTGCATGAGTAATCTATTTCCCTAAATGGAAAACCCAGAGAGATGCCAAGACATAATTTTTTTCCACTGACCTTCCAAACACTGCCCCACTTTTAACCATGAGGATTTAATATTTGTCGTATTTTTCCTACCTTGTTTTTGTGTTTCCCAGCATGTGTTATATTATGCATATGTGCATATGTTTGTCTTTGACACCAGTAGCTGAGAGTATGTTTTGCGAAAGATTACATAAAATCTTTAACAACATCAATATTACACAATACATAAATTGCAATTCACTGAAATTAATTTATATTTATTAATTTATAATGCTTTAGAGATTATTGCTTCCAGTACATTATGCTGTTCTGGGTCCTTGTTTCTTATTCATACTAATACTTTGTGTTTCTAAAAGCTCTGTTCAGCACTCATAATATAATAAACCTGCTAAATGTTACAGAGACTTTAGACAAAATAGCTTGATTCCCACTGGAAATGTCTTCTATTTGTTCTTTAAAAAACATTTTCCTGCCTGGATTAAATTTATCTTTTTTGTAAGGTGCAGCGAATCATTTTTGTTTCCAAGCTATGAATGCTGAATGTTCGCTCTAAAGACATAAGTTTTTATTATTCTAATTCAGTGAAACTGCTTATGTCAGACTAAATGATGAAAAAAGTTTTATTCTTTTTTAGAATAACTCTCCAACATAATTTTGTTTTATGAAACCTGCTCATTTGTATCTTCCACATAGTGACACGCTCTCCACCCAGGAACATCAGAGTATTCAATCCCACCACAAATACTCTAAATGTGCGCTGGGAGCCTGCATCGGGTGACGTACAACAGTACAGAGTCGTCTATGCCCCACTTTCTGCAGTCCGTCCATCTGAATCTGTGAGTTGCCATTTAACTTACCTATGACATATTGATGGCACATTTAGAAACTTCATTGATGTCTCTTTTAGCTCATTACTCAAAACACATGGAACTTAGGAGCATTAAGTATAAAGTATCAGTATGTGGAATTGGAGTTTCTTTGTGCTACAGAGCTTTTTAACGCTGTTTAAAAAAGACTGGACATTCTGTGATGTTTCTGAACAATACTGTGATGGTTCCTGAACAAGGACATAGGGCTACAGCTCATTTCTAACAGAAGCAGCTAAGTAGAGCATTAAATTATGCTACTACACTCCAAACTGCAGACTAGTGCCCTGGCTTGTGCAGGAACACTGCACAATATATCAGTAAGAATTCTTGGGTAAGACTCTTAACAAAGCTTTCACCCATGTCTATAAGGATGATTAAAAAATCTCTCTGGATAAGAGTCTTTGCCAAATGCCTTAAATGTAAATTTACATTTACAGCATTTAGCAGATGCTCTTACCCAGAGCGACCCACAAAAGTGCTTAGTGTTCAGACAGAATGTGTATCCTAACTAGTACAATATGTTTGAGATCTGAACTTGCACGGCATTTGCATGGAATTACTTGGAGATGTCATCACACGTTTTCCAGTTCTTCTAGCTTATAATGACACAAATCAAAAGCCAGATTATACACTTCAGTGAGAAGGCTGTATTCACATAAACTTTCCTATATGGTAATCCCACTCAGGACAACCTGAGTCTCTTTGCCTGAAGTATAGGGCATACACCTTCAGAACAGAATTCAGATCATTCTGCTGTTTATTGTTTATTTGTTTCATTAGTGTAATAAAATATAACTGAAAAGTTATGTTCTGTTCTTATGTTATATGCTAAATATAGCTCTTTTGACTCAAATTGAAAAGAAGAAACATCTACACAACTCTATGATTTTTTAAATTCTTATACTTTTCATATCAAGATATTTGTAGTTGTTAGAATAAGAAAAGTAGACTAGAAACTGAAATATTTTTTCTCTTTTGGATTAAAAGGGCAATTTATGTATATGGACTACAATTTAAGGTTGGAACAGCCTAAGTTCCCTTTTGCAGATTACAGGCCTTTAGATCATTGTTCTTCGTATTTCAGAGAGGGCCAGACATGCACACAATTTATTTCACAGCTACTAAACCTGCTAGAATGGTTGTTTTTTTGCTGAGAAAGTCACCAAAATGTGCTGGAACAAAACTTGACACTCCTACCTTACAATGTCTGGCCATGATTTATTCAGAGACATACACGTGTGATTGGAAATGTTTTTCTTTTTAATTATGGCATGTAATCATATTTCAATATTTCAATTTCCACTAGGGATGAAAAAGAAGCTGAAAGCCTTATTAAACCATTTCACTCACCTTACACATGAACACAAACATCAACATCTGTGTGAAATACTAAGCGCAATAGTGTTTTATTTGTGAGATTCTGCACAAAAAGTTTTGAACAGTGAACACTGAACAGTTGTTCCACTTTTATTAGCACTAGTACTCTCTTATCCAAAGCCATGGCATTTTTATTCTACTCCTCTGAGAGAAAGACTGTTATTTATGTTTGACTTGTTTTTTCCAGTGTTTTAGCCAGTTCCAGTTCAACTGAATATGGAAACTGTTATATGCTGACAAATATATTCTCTGCACGTTGTCATTCCTGAAACAATTCTTTCATAAAAGAAATTTTAAGGACAGAAAATTGTGGGGAGGGAAAAATATAAATTCAGAAATAATGAGCTGAACTTAAAGATATTTTTTTTTATATAAAGTTGATGAGTTAGTTCAACTGACTCTTGGCCTTCAGGACTCGTATTTAATATGTGATGTTAGAACCCCACAGGAAAGAAGGAGAGAATGAGAGAAATTCATTAGTCAGAGAGTCTCTCTCTGAGTTGCTTGGCTGAGAGTTGGGACTGATGTAAACAACAGCTCTCATATTAGGGTACCACCTACATTACCTAACTGTTCTTGCCACGCGCTATATATAATGCACGCTTTAAAATATACAACAAAGTATTTATTTAGTGTAATCACATATAAGAACCACTTTTAAAAAAATGATATAGTTTTTTCCTAATAGTTTTTCTATTAGATAGTAATAAGGGTTATTGTCATTATTCAGAATTAGTTTGTGAGTCTAAAATGTTATCATCCTACAGGTCCTTGTTCCAGGGAACACTCATACTGCTCTGTTGGAGAGGCTGGTGCCAGACACTGAGTATTCAGTTGGGGTGGTAGCACTCTATGCTGACGGAGAGGGGGCAGCAGTGAATGATAATGGAAAAACATGTAAGATAAAGGAAAAACACCTAATCGTTGTTTGTACAGTGATCCTAACAACTTGTAATGAACTGACTGTTTATTTAATACTGACTTTTTTCTTTGGCTGCGGATCATAGTGCCCCGTGGGGGACCCAGGAACATGCGTGTGTATGACCCCACTACAAACACCTTGTCTGTTACCTGGGAGCATGCAACAGGACCTGTGCTGCAATACCGTATCGGCTATGCACCAATGGTTGGAGACCCCATCGAGGAATATGTAAGTGGCCTTTATAATGATTGAATTTAGCAATTTTAATGTGCACCTTTTGCAAATATAGACATTTAAATATGCAAACACACCTTATATAACCTTCATAGGACAGCATAAAAAAATTAACACCATTGCACAGTAGAACTGCATTCTCAGGAGTATTGGCGCACTAATATATTCCCATGGGAAAACATGGTATTTGTGTTCCAGAAATAACAAGAGTAACAGAACTCACTAATGCTCTACTGGCTCAATGCAATCAAATCTAAAGCCTTTTTATGAGAGTAAAACTGCTGCTGTAGCAAAGTCTGTATAGTATATTTTCCTGCTTTATTATGTAAAAATGTTTTAATGTCCTGTACCAGGAGCAAAAGGGTCTATTTCCTGCTAATTCTAAGACACCATTTTTCTGTATATGCTGAGTTTAACCAGTTGGGAAAATTCATTCATTCATTATCTGTAACACTTATCCAGTTCAGTGTTGCGGTGGGTCTGGAGCCTACCCTGAATTATTGGGCGCAAGGCAGGAACACACCCTGGAGGGGGCGCCAGTCCTTCACAGGGCAACACACACTCTCACACACACATCTATGGACATTTATGAGCCAATTCACCTACCAATGTGTTTTTTGGACTGTGGGAGGAAACCGGAGCACCCGGAGGAAACCCACCCGAACACAGGGAGAACACACCACACTCCTCACACACAGTCACCTGGAGCAGGACTTGAACCCACAGCCTCCAGGTCCCTGTGTGCAGAAGCTTATAAGTAAAGGTTAACTTATTTTCAGATACAAAATCTACTGTGACAAAATGCTGTGAGCTGAGTCATACAAACCTTTGCACTCAACTGTAAACAGCTCATAATCATCAATAGGTTGAGATGTAATTTATCATCTCATTAAGCTCTATGTACATGCAACATAGAGAGGGATTTTAGTATATCTTTGATAATTTACTTGTATCTGATTTTTATTTCCAACAGACAACTGTTCCTGGCCACAGCAACAATGTAATTTTGCCGAATCTTCAGCCAGACACACCTTACAGCATCACAGTGACAGCCGTGTACCAAGATGGTCCTGGAGAAATGCTTTCTGGGGATGGACACACATGTAATCACAGCTAATTTACACATAATCTAAAAGCTTCAAGTTCACAGCTAGAGAGATAGATGCAGTAAATACTGAATATCAAACCTATAAAAAAAATAAAAGACGGCATCTTTGAGGAAGACCACTGTCTGCAAGACAGTCAAAAATGGCTCTTCCCTTATGTCTCCATCCATGACTTCTGTACTGAGGGAAAAGAGCCTAAACGCAAATCTAGTAATTACACTCCACCCAAAAACAAATATTCCTCAGACTTTGCACTCCCATGACTTTTCCCAGACATTTCTTTGCAGTTGTTTGGCTTGGCCTTTTTCAATAATAAGCAATAAGCTACTAAAAAAAGTCATGGAAACCTTTTTGTAAAACAACAGCAAAAAAAAAAGAAAAAATCCAACAATGTTCAATAAATAATTTCAAGTGCTGTTAATAATAGCATTACTTCTTCATCTAATCTATATAGTTTGTCAAAAGTATGCTATTGATGACTAGCAACATACTGTTCAAAATTCATTCAATTTTCAATAATTTGATGCCTTATTACAGCGATCACTATATGATGTATATATATGAGGTACATGATGACCTAATGAAACAAAAAATTATTTGGACATTTTGCCATTTGAAATGAAAAGTTTACTGTAGTAGTAATATAAAATTTTAGTGTTTTTTTTTTTTATTTCCAAACAGATTTATTCAAGACAGTATTATATAGTTAAAGTATGGTTATTTCAGGAAATGTTCATGATCTTGTCTTTGTACACATTATTATTGAACATAACAAGCTCAGTACTACCCTGTAGGGGCAAAAAGATTTTGGTGTTTCAACTTCTGTGCTTTACAATGGCCTTAGATCTGTCTGGTTAAACATTTTCTCCAGGCTTTCTCCACACAGAGTACTAATGATATGTCTGATGCTGTGCTAAAGGATTTCCTTTGCAGTAAATAACATTTTGTTATATGTTCATTTAAGTAACCTGAAGAACTTCAGTTACAGCTTAAAAATTATTCAAATGTTTCAAGTGTTTATTTTATGTTATGCCACAGTATGCATGTTTTAAATATTTGGCACCTTTTAGAAAAAAATTTAAGTACTTGACACTTTATGGATATTTTTAAACTGGTAAATTGGTAATTTGGTTCTTTTTTGTCTCCTCCTTAGTGGGACTAACGGGTCCACGTAACCTACGTGTGTCAGATGAGTGGTACACTCGTTTCCGTGTGTCCTGGGACCCTGCACCTGCAAGGGTCAATGGCTACAAGATAGCCTACGCATTGGAGGGTGAGATAAATCTCTCAGTGACTTTTATTTTTGCCCAGTTCATTCTGAGTAAAAACTACAGAAGCATGTGTATAATTGTGTTTTGCAGGTACCAATCAGTTTGCTGAGGTCTTTGTTGGAGATGTGACTACTCATATGCTGCACAATCTTCAGCCAGGCACCACATACGATCTAAAGGTCTTCGCCCAGTATGATGCTGGTCCAAGCGGACCTCTTGTTGGTCAAGGATCTACATGTATGTGCACTTTATAGCCTTGTAATTTTGTTTGTATGTTGCTGAATTCGGGGAACTTCAGGAGCACATTTATACTAAAGAGTATAAAAACTTAATGCTGACTCTCAAAATATGTTCCTTCCATTTAGTGTACTTGAATGTTACTGACCTCAATACATACAATGTTGGCTATGACTCATTCTGCCTGAAGTGGACTCCACATCGAGCTGCTACCTCATACAGGCTTAAAGTCAACCCTTTTGACCGTAAGTTAAATAAATTTGACAAAAAATCTGTCAAAACCTCACATGCCTACAACAATTGGAGATGTACTATTAGAGGCACTGAATTTGAAATAAAATTGGAGCTTGATACATTTCAGTGTTTTTTTTTCACATTCTTTCTGTCTTTTGCTATTTATCCATTGCCAGCCTCTAATAGAGGAGCCCAAGAGGTCACCATCACCGCAGCAGAGAATCAATACTGTTTCGATGGACTGAGCCCGGATGCACTGTACAATGCCACAGTGTTCACTCAGACACCCAACATGGAAGGACCTGGAGTGAGCACCAAAGAGCGCACATGTAAGTGAACTTCAATAAACGTTTAGCCAAAATAACTTTATATCTCTTCTATTGACGGCTTCATTTTCTTTCAGTGGTGAAGCCCACAGTTGCCCCCACAGAACCTCCTACGCCTCCTCCTCCTCCTACCATCCCTGGTGCCCTTGAGGGTAAATGAGAATTATAATCTGTTTTCTAAATGAGCTTATGACATAAGTTTCTTTTTGATTCCTCACCTGTGCTGTGATGGTTGTACTTATTCAACACAGTAAGCAAAGGTGATTGTTCTAACTAAATGTTCTTATTCAACAAAGTGTGCAAAGGTGCTAAAGCTGACCTCGTGTTCCTCATTGATGGCTCTTGGAGTATCGGAGATGAGAGCTTCAGTAAAGTGCTCCAGTTTGTGTTCAGCATGATTGGAGCTTTTGATGTCATCAGTCATGAGGGCATGCAGGTAACCAAGCTGTCAGCAACTTCTTAATTAACAAATTGTACTAGAAGAACCCCTTTCAGGCTCACAAAATATTGTCCAAGAACTGTGTGGAAAACCTCTGAATTTTTTCTTTTTGGAAACAGGTGTCCTTTGTGCAGTACAGCGATGATGCCAAGACAGAGTTCAAATTGAACACATACCATGACAAAGGAATGGCTTTGTCTGCTGTACGGATGGTCAATTACAGAGGAGGAAACACAAAAACAGGTTATTGTCTGTGCTAATCATTCATCTTAGAGTAAAAATGTTTCATTTTACCATTTTTTAAAATCAGTTTATATTAATTTGAATGTGGAGATTGTTCCGAATGATTCAGACGTGAAAGTTCAAAGGCTATTAGGAATAAGCCATAGCAATACTCTTTCTTTGAAATTCCTTTAAATGAGATGTCATACAACTATTCCATTGTGACAGCTATGTTAGTAATCACTTTCAATGTTGTTGACCATGACATAGTTCTTGGCTTAATTATTATGTTGCTTTAAAAAAACAAAATGCCTTCATATTGTTTGTAAAGAACTGTTCTTTGGGGCTTCAACATTTCAGGAGCAGCTCTAAAACATGTAGGAGATAAAGTCTTCACCTCAGACAGTGGCATGAGGAGGAATGTTCCAAAGGTTCTGGTCGTTGTCACTGATGGTCGTTCTCAGGATGACGTAAAGAAAAGTGCCTCCAAACTGCAGCATTCAGGTGACTGCAAAGACATGCCTACAAAACATTCCTTCGGCTGTAGGAATGTGCTTTGAAGATGTTCAAAGGCATATTCAATGTGCACATTTAAAGATATGGCTAGTCTATTTACATACTGTATATTTTACCCAGGCTACAGCGTGTTCGTTGTGGGTGTTGCTGATGTGGACATGACGGAACTGAGAAACATTGGCAGCAAGCCCAGCGAGAGACATGTGTTTGTCGTAGATGACTATGACGCTTTTGCCAAGATACAAGACAACCTCATTACATTCATCTGTGAAACAGCAACATCAAGTATGATGATTGTCTTGCATGTTTTCTTTCTTATTATGCTAATTCTCTCAGTGAAAGTTAATGGAAGCTCACAGTGGTATTTGATGTGCTCTTTCATTACAGCATGTCCTCTGATTTACTTGGATGGATTCACTTCACCAGGTCAGTGTTGGTCAAGGTCTAGGCGTACTTAGAATTCATGGCTGGTAAATAACTATAAAAAGTGTGGGTGTTTGTGAATATTATCAGTGTTGCAACTGAACCACAACCATGTGATCAACACAGATGAAGAATTTTTGAGTGTTGTGTTGCATTCATACACGTACTGTAAAATATAGTAAGTAGGGTTCTGTTAAAGACGGTAAATTTAGTCCTGCTGTATAACATTATCAAATTATATCATGTTATTATTAAATTGCTTTTTTGAAGTTTATAAAATTTTAATTTACAGGGATAGTGCACGTTAATCAATGTGCCAGTTTGGCTCTTTTTCATCTGTATTTTTGGGCAGTTGACAAAAAACAAAGAACAAAGACATAAATACATAAAAAGTTAATGATACAAGAATACAAGACAACATAGCTAAAATCTATTGTCTTAATTTTCTATTTTTGTATGTGCTGAATCTGATACATTTATTGTCATAAAATGTGCTGTTATCTTAAAAAAAAAACAGTTTCAACCAGATTAAACCAGATTTCAACCAGATTTAAAGAGTTTGTATACTTTCTTTTATAACCTAATTTTATATAGGCTTTAGGATGCTTGAGGCTTTCAACATCACTGACCGGACCTTTGCTGGTATGAATGGAGTGTCAATGGAAGCCGGCTCTTTCAACAGTTTTATCACCTACCGACTTCATAAGGATGCTTTCATCTCTCAGCCAACAAAGTAGGTTGAACTGACTATCTCTCTCTACCCCTACCTCTACCTCTCTACCTCTACCCCTTGCTATCTCTCTCTAGTTCCCCTGCACAATGTAATGGTTATCAAGTGATCACAATTATTTTTAATGATGTTTGAAGCTTTTGCCTGTTTGTGGCCTCATTGGTACACTTACATAGAATACAAACTTGTGGAAATGAGGCTCCAGGTGGTGAAAGTGATTGTTGCTGTATATGAAAAAAAGTTCAAGATTAGCAGTACCACATATATCCAAGCGGGAACACACGAGGTCCTGAATTGTAGTTTATCAATGCTGTTAAAATGTCTTCAGGCAGTTGCAAAGCTGTTCCAGAAATACATCTAAAGGTCTCTGGCCAAAGCATGAACTGTTAATTTGTCCATAATGATTGGTATTTCTGCGCAGACAGATGCCTGTGCAAATGGAAACATTTCTAGAGAGGATAAAGGGAAAATTCTTTCAATATGTTGCAATTTCTTAAGGCTCAACATTTTTTCCCCTCTCTCTTAGTAGAACGAGTCTTTTTTTTTTTTCTTTTTCTTGGTCTGGTTCACTACCACAAGAGATTAGATATCATCCATTCCCCTCCTCTCACTTAAACTTCAGGAGACTGGAACATTTCCTAGCACTTTGCACTGTGTATTTCTGTTTATAATACTGCTGGGTTAATGCAACTAAGTGCAGCTGATATAGGTTTTTATGTTTTAAGTCCACCATATATGGGGAAAATGTAACAGTAAAACAAATGTTAACAACAATGAAAACATACAGTTTAATGTAAAATAAAAGCTTGGCGTAGAAATAGTAAAATTGGTAAAATATGCAAGTACAGCTTGTCCATTCAATACACACTGTTCATACAAACAAATAAGTTGCAAGCACAATCTTTTTATTTTTTTTTAAAGCAACATTTCTGTAAATGTTTGAAATTTTGGGTAAAAATGTTGAGCCCTGTCTCTTCAAAATAATTTATAAGTTGTGTTTTTAAAATCCTATCAAGGGGTGTTATCTATTAGGCAGCAAGCAAGAATCAGTTGAAGTTGATGTGTTGAAAGCAGGAAAAACTGGCAAGCATATCACACTGACTGAAAGATCCCAAATTGGGATGGCTTGAAAACACCAGGTCTTGTGGGATATTCACACAATGCTTTGGTTAGTAGCTACCAAAATGTATCAAATGAAGGACAATTGGTGAACTGGTGAAAGTGTTAGAAGACTTTGATGTATGACAGGCTGTAGTGTTTTGTCTTTTTTGGGCCTTTTACACAGGAGCTATGTTTATGATTTTTCTTTCAAGGGAAATTCATCCAGATGGACTACCTCCATCCTACACCCTTATCCTTCTCTTCCGGCTCCTCCCTGACACCACCAAGGATACATTCGATCTGTGGCAGATTGCAGATAAGAATGACAACCCTGAAGTTGGGCTCACACTTAATCGTAAATGCCATTTTCATTTTCACTTTTCATCCTTATTTGCTACATGTTTGGAACTGATTTTTCATGCCTACCAGCTGCATTTGCTTAAGTCTGTATATTTCCAGTGCAGTGCATTTTTGTAAATCACAGCATGTATGAACTCCAACCGTGCTACAGGATTAGAGCATATTGCAATTGATGTCGCAGAGACATTGCATGGAAATGGATTTTCAGCTTGCACATTAATATGTGGAATTGGTAGGGTTGTAAAATTATGTTGTCATTATATCTTGTACACTTCTTGTATTTTATCTCTTTTTTAAGCTTCCAGCAAAAGCATTGCATTCTACAACAAGGACACTAGAGGTGAACTTCAGAAGGTCACCTTTGATAATGATCAAGTCAAGAAGATTTTCCACGGAAGCTTTCACAAGGTAAGAACTATTATAATGCACTCAGTATATGGAAAGATTTTTAGTCACCTGCTCATCCTATATTACATTCTGGGAAGACTTTACACTAGATGTTGAAACATTTAGAATATTTGTAAGGCCCTGTGCTCATGTTGGATATTCTGGATCACAAATGCCACTCCAATTAATCTCAGATAAGCTGGATAGAGCTCCATTACTCTAGTAATTTGACTGCTACTGATAACTACTAGTAATTTTGAGTCATGATGCATACCACAGAATTTATTGGGAATCAAATCTAGGCTGTTTCTTTACACATGATGTGGCTCCTTGGAGTGGTGTCCATGACTATAAATAGATTTCAGGTTACTTTTGCATTGTGTTTAAGCAGAGAGCAATATATCAGACTGTAATTGGTGTTGATTTATTTAGTAAAACTTTAAACAATATGCACTGAAAATATATTTAAATTATTTTCAATATTTGAACTTTTAGTATTAATGTATTAAATGATAAATATCTTAAATTAAATAATGATATCTAAAACCAAGATATTTGTCCTGAGATTTGATCTCCTTTTTATTAGCAGTTCTGGATGTTAATTTTATTTAACATTATTCACAATGCTACATAATATCCTACAGACATCTTCATTACTTTCCACAAATAGAATCTCATATTGTAAAATGGTTCACATGTACCAACATGAAATAGTAATGTTAATTGGCTCATAATACTGCAATCCTTCATAATGGAATCTATCATTTCTCTTATTTGGACTAGTGCTGAAGCAGCTTTTTGATTTTTTTTAATGTGTGTGTAGTGGTAAACAAAATATTTGGTCCCTGAAATTATTTATTTGGTACTGTACGTTTTTAGCTTGTGGTTGATGATCTCATTCTGAATAGATATTTAGCTCCAGGAAATCAGGCTATGATCCAGTTGTGAAACTGACAGTACTTGGAATCACAGACTTTTGGTTTGCTGGTGTGGTCTACTGTGTATTCAGTGACTTCCTCTGTTCTCACCACAGATTTTGCAGGGAACTATAGCACTGAGAAACCTTCTTAATTCAAGTCTGTATTTAGTTGACCAATATGGTCAAAAGATTATATATTGGTTAAACAGCAGTTAAAACTCCTGGTTGTGGATGAACCATAATACATGTGTAAATCTTAAGAAAAGTGATCTTTTTTTCAATTCTATGGTTACACAGTCAGTAACATGCAGTCCCAGGTACCATAATATACTGTAAAATATCATGTGGGGTCTTGTTTCTGTACTGTTACAGCTCTGTACGCTATGGTTTTTTTTTAACATGTCTCTGCCAAGGCTAGTGACCTATATTAGGTTGCACACTATAAATTACATAAAGAGTCCAGACTCATTTACTTTGAGTTTCTTCTTGGAGAACTATCGTCGGATTCTAGAAAATGAGTAAAGCCCTTGAAAATAATACTAGACTACTCTCACTCTGAGGGGATTCCTCCAGGGAAATCTACAGGGAGGTTTTTAGGGTTCCTCTTGTAGTTGAGCCAAGAGGCTTTCCTGCTGTACTGTAGATGTTGGCTGAGGTTTTGCTTACACCACTAATGCTGGGTTGACATTTTCCATGGGATCAGTACAATTCTGAGCTCAGACATTATTCCCATTACCAGACAGCTGACCTGGACTCCTGGTTTTGTTTCTCACTTGAATTGTGGACTTTCAGTAGTTAGCTGCATTGTTAAGTATGTTTCCACAGACCAAAGCCATCCATTTGCTGCATTATTATCCTGCAGTGAGGTTCAAAGCCATCAGTTTTTCCGTTCATAGATATGATTTACAAACCCGACCAGTATTCACATCCTTTTCAATGCTGTTTTTAAAGGCCCTCTTTGATGGCCTTGCCTTATACTTCATTCTTTAGATTGTATGCCATTCAGTGCCTTTTTATGAAACTGCCCTTTTTATGTGAGATTTGGAATGGACAGGATGACTCATGAAACTGCTTAAACAAAGAAAGGAAATACTTGTGAATAAAATGCTTTTCTGACAACATGTAAAGGCCATTCACATTTGAAACCAAGAGGATGACATTTCCTCTTATGACACTACAAAACATGAATGCAAAGATGGATTATCAGCAGAGGGTGGGTACTTTGCGACCTTGAAACCTTTTGGCTGTGAATGCTTTTCCTTGTTTAACTCTGAGGGAAGTTGACATGATGACTGGTTATAAGGACAGGGTATTTCTAATCAGTTGTTATAAATACTCAAGCAGAAGATGGAGTTGATCATGCACAGTTTTGCCAGGAAGCATGAAATGGAGGAAAAATGACATTATGAAACTCTGATAAGATTCAAGGAGAAGAAATACATCTCAAATGAAACCACATGTTAATTGCAAGCAGATACCTAGAGTAGCCAAAATAGAGCATTCAAAAATGTGTTACAGCATACAATAAAGCATTGCTTCACAAAGATTTTTCATAACAGAAAATAAAGTATATGAGACAATGTTGTGTCTTTTGCTTCTGAAAAAGTTGGTGTGTAAGATCATCTGTTACACACACAAGGAAATCAAATTAAAGAAATATTTATTTTATATGAATATTAGAATAAGAATATTTGAATATAAGAATATATGTGACATGATAACTGTCTTATTATCAGCTCTCAGCATGTCATTAAACTGGCTGTTTTCAAAGGCCACTAAGTGCATCAAGATGTCTGTGCCAAACCAGAACCTCAGACCCTTCCCTCGGTGGGCAGTTAAATAAGTGGGTTTGCTCTCCAACAGTGTTGACCGTAATGTAGCGTGTGTTTGCCAAGACTTATGACCCAGTATGTGGGTTGATGATGTTTGGTGCAAAGTCAGAATTTCAGTTTGGTAACTGCTCTCCAGGCTTGTTAACTGAGAAATGCAACTGTGCAAAAAAAGTTGGGAAACAAGGCTACCTTTGATGGCCAGTCACAGAATGACAAATTGAGATAGTTCTAACATGGTCCTGCTGCTCTAGACAGTAATGTCTTACGAAAAACTAACTAGGCTTTAGGAACAGTATGAAAAGGGCATCTGGAAGTCTGGGCCACACATGGAGTCTCATGTATAGTACATGTAACTGTTAAAATAACAGCTGTTTAAGATTTTAGAGTATAATTAATGGTGCTGAAAAAAGTTCCCATACATTTTCTTCTCCTAGTGCAGTGTTACATGTAACAACAATAATGTGTAATTATCATAATTGCAAGGAGGAAATGCTATTTCTGGTAGTATATCTTGGTTTAAAATGTTTCAAAATAGAAATGACTGGTGATGTATGTTCATTAAGGTTTTAATATATAGTTTGTGGCCAGTGTATCTTCAAACATGCTACTGACATGTGGTCACTAAATGGCTGCATCATTTTCTATGGAAAATGGGTTCCAGATACACAAGGAAAATATCTAGTTGTTTCATTCCATTTCAAGGATGAGACATTTAACTGTGTGACATGAAGAACAGCAGTTTTGATGGATTGGTTAAATAACATTCTGTTTATGATATCACATATTGATTCAGCATCTGCACAGATTTATTTGTAATGGCAGCCTTATAATACATGGAGTGTATTTACTAATACTTTCCTACTTTGTAGCTTCACATCTCCATTTCACCGAAAAACGTCAAACTGAACATTGACTGCCAAGAAGTAGCAGAGAAAGAGTTCAAAGAGGCCAACAACATAACCACAGATGGCTATGAAGTCCTTGGGAAAATAGCAAGGTCTGGTGCTGGAAGGAGGCAGTCAACTACAGTAAGTTTGGGTTACACATTACGTTATAATTTTAAAAACCAAGGTGCCACTAAGGGGCTTTTGGAGCAGAGCTGTAATACTTTCTGTTCCCCAAAAGAACCTTTCAGTCAATGTGATTTTACTAAACTGTTTTTGTAAATCAAATGTGTGAGCAAAGACTTTGTTAGTAAGTGCCTCTACATAATGTAAAGGTTCTATACTGAGGAAATGAGACAAGTGTACATGTTTTAGTTTTCTTTTGCTTTTATTTCACATATTTCATTTGTGGAAATACTGGATGATTTAAGTGAGCATATGATGACAGTGTTGGCTGAATTATATTAATTCTTTAGATACTTGTAATTGCAGTGACTGAGCACACATACCAGAGCTGTGAATATGTCTTGGTTCTAGGCCTTACTCCTGCATTTGGCATCTGACTTTGGAGTGGGCATGCATAAACAAGACGTGGAGACATGCTGAACATCTCTGAAAGAATGATACACAGTTTAGATGTTGCTGTCCCAGTACATTGGTCTGTCGGGAATATAAGCCCATTAATCTGCCATTTTATACAATTTGAGGTAGACAGTGGCTTACGAATGGGGCTGTTCATGGTGATGGTTGAGCTGCACTGTGCTCGTTTATGTTCTTTTCCAGATTGCTGTAGGTGCTGTGCATGTGGGCATGTTTTATTTTTTTGTTCCTAAATCCTGGGGCTCAATGGAAGCCATCTGTAACATCCGTTTCTGTTCCCCCTTTTTTCTCTCTTGTAGTTCCAGCTCCAGATGTTTGATATTGTCTGCAGCTTGGGCTGGATGAGTCGAGACAAATGCTGTGACCTGCCAGCAACGGTAAGAGGATATTCAGTATTGGTTGACTATAAGGGGTTCTGATATCAGTATACTTTTGTTTTGTTGGCAAATGGCTAAATGTTATTATATTTCCTAATAGCTCTTGAACTATAGGCTCAAAACTCAATAGCAATCAATTTTTTGAAATGTAAAGCTTTTATTGGATATTGTGCAAACTCTCAAAACCACTGCAGATGTGCAGATTCAATTTGTCAGTAAAGTTACTTGTTAAAGAGCCAGTTTAATGAGGCATAGCGACTTAAAGGAAATGCTTCTGTACTGTTGCCACTGATGTTGCATCAACTGCTGCAGAACTGCCACGGGCCATGGGACATTATTGCTAAGCTCCATTTCACTATTTTCTGTTATTTTTATATTTTTCAAATTTGCTCTGTGAAAATACTATATTTCCAGGTATAGGAATATATATATA
The DNA here is from genome assembly GCF_029633855.1 of Hoplias malabaricus. Classification (NCBI taxonomy): domain Eukaryota; kingdom Metazoa; phylum Chordata; class Actinopteri; order Characiformes; family Erythrinidae; genus Hoplias; species Hoplias malabaricus. The sequence goes on from NC_089800.1 coordinate 61,775,356, forward strand.
TATATTGCCAGGGAGGAATTATCAAGAAATTCTTTTAGGGAGCCATAGTATCTCTTAAAAAGAGGCATCAAAACACCACTCCACATGAGACAAACACAGTGGTTTCTGGTAAATATGTCAGTATCTGTTGTCTGAAGAGTTTGGAAACTCTTTATACACCAGATGATTTAACATATTACAAGACAGTTTGGTGACTGAATGTGACACTGATTTGCAGTTATTTACATTTAAACCTAAAAGAAAAATATTTTAATTTTACTTAAGCACAAGTACTGAGATTTAATTTCGTGCTTTGTATGATCAGTTGTATTTTTCCTCTGCCTTGACCCATAGGACTCATGATACTGAATAATACATTAGGGAACTGCCTGTAAGGCTTTAGTCTATCCAGTCATCATAGCTACTACTTTGATACACTTCCCCTCCTTTGCTCTTTCAACAATGCTTAAAGTACAAATGTAAACAATGTCTTTTCTTTCCTTTGCAGAGAGATGAAGCCAAATGTCCTGCACTTCCCCACTCCTGCACATGTGCTCAGGATAGCATAGGCCCCCCAGGGCCCTCTGGGCCTCAGGTAAACCCATTAGATTCTCATCGCCTACCCTCTGTCTCTGAAGTCATTATGCTAGCACTGCAAATCTCTCCTCTGATGACGAAGACAGAGAGGTGTAATGTTTCAGGGATGGAGAGGCTTTTCCCTTGCCTGTAGTGTAATTGCTGATCTGTTCTTTGCATTAAGTCTAAGGCTATGAAACTTGGGACACTTCTTTATTATTATGCTTGGAAATAACTCAATGTGTTGATGATGTTCTTATGCATGCAATGTAGAGTGGGATAGTGACTAGCAGCTTTTATTTGTATTAGGAGGTGCTCAAGAACCAAAGAAAAGAGCTCTGTGAATATGTGAACTGAGCTGAATTCTAATCCCCAAAAGAGGCCTCTTGACAGCATGGTTTATTGCTGGAATCCTCTGCTGTTTGAGCCTTTGAGCCTGACTATGCTGTGTTTTTCAGGGTAACCCTGGTACGAAAGGCCCCCGTGGTGATAGAGGAGATTCAGGCTCCCCGGTAAGCTCAGCCACTGCTGTTTTGTCTCAGTGCCTGTGTGATCTTTTTGCTGATCCTGAACCAAATAAGCAATCAAAATCCACTTCCTTAATTTCTTTACCAGCTCCAGCATTTTGATTCCTTCAGGTCGTTTAAACATTGCTTTATGCACTCAATCTTATCATGCCATGTGTGTGCCCTCAAAGAAATGATTAATACTGTGAGTGTATGCTCTCTGACTACATCTCTTTTTCTCAATCCAGGGTCCAATGGGCCCACGTGGAGAACAAGGACCACCAGGCCAAATGGGACCACCTGGTCCACAAGGCCCCAATGGCCTCTCTCTTCCTGGAGAACCTGTGAGTTAAGCATACACTATTCTACTCTCTGCCATTTCACACTGTGCCAGTCCTCCATTATGAACTTTTCCATTTCACCCTTATTGTCTATATTAACATGGTCATTTTTTTCTCAGGAGGAGTGATCATTCTGTGAACTAGATGAAAATACAAGCCTTAATGCACTATAATGACTGGGGCAGATTTATAGACAAAATGGCAAAAATACAGACTCATTTGTTTAGCTAAGGCATCTCTCAATTACTCCTTCTCTTTGTCTTCTTAGTAATGAGAATGTTTCAATTTACCAAGCAGATTTATGGCTTTAGTGTAAAATTCTTCACTCATTCCTGCCATTTCTCAGGGACGCCCTGGACCAAAGGGAGATCCTGGTGACCCAGGACTGCCTGGAATGAGAGTAAGTACTTCTTTTTCTTCTGTGTATTTTGACTGTGGTTCTTGTATAAAAAAATCAAATGAACCACATGGGATTCTGGAGATATTCCAAGTGGCATACGTTTCACAGCAAAAATCCCACAGGCAATGTTATTATTTAATACTTTCAAGAAAAATTGTTGCGGCATAACTGGTCATGAATTTTGATTTATTAGTACAACACTGCTTTGTAAACACTTGAAAGTGTATGGTTATTACAGTTGTGATACCATAGATACACTAGATGATATAAAATTTATTGCACACATTGTAGTTCTGAAGTCTGGAAGTGAAAAGGTTTAGACATGCTTTAAAGAGCTTTGAGTGGCATATAAAAGTAGTGGAAGACTTCCACTCCACATTTAATTTTTTTTAGACATCCAAAAGAAATAAGCATTATTTGTTGCCATGTATGCAAAAATGGTTCTTTAAAAATATTAATAAAGTAAAAGCACTTATTTTCTTCTGAGTCTCTAAATAAAAGAGTATTTTATTAGATACAATGCTGTTGTATCTCATGCAGAATGAGGCCTTGCATTGTGCCCTTGGCCTTTACTAATTGAATGTAAACAGTGAAATACCTAAATTCTTTAAATGTTAAATGTTGTCTTTCCTTTATATATTTCCAGGGCCCTGTTGGCGCTTCTGGGCCTCCTGGTCCTGTTGGAATAGCTGGAGCAAGGGTAAGATAGACTTTTAGCTGAACTGCCTATTTTATTCAACACACACAAGAAGTATATTTAAGCATTCCCACTGACTAGATGTTAGAATTGTTACCATGTGTATATTGCACAGTTTGCATTGGTATTTGTTATCCTTACAGGGACCACCAGGACCTGAAGGCCCATCTGGGCCTAGAGGCCCACCAGGACAAATGGTGTGTAACTGGATTTTTATTTTTTTTTAGTCCAGTTTTTATTCAGAGAGTTTTCATTTTTTTATACATCTGATGCACCATGTTTTATCAAAATAAAATAGAGCATGCATCTTTTTTCTATTCTGTGGTTTCTCTATTGGCTCCAGTTAATGGCGCCACAGCACAATTGGGCAAAATGCCTGAACTTCGTTCCCATACATTTTCATGTATATTCTTTAGTCATTGTCTAGGGTCCTCCTTGCTCATATGTTTATGCTTTACCAGATCTTGGCTTGAATTAGAGATTTCTACATTACATTTTACATAACTCCCCCCCACCCACCCCGTTCTCAGTAAATCACCTTCACATGTACTAGGTGATTAACTGTATATGGAAGTATTGATATGGCAAAATTATGGTTTCATCCTTTTTAGGGAACCCCAGGAGCTCCTGGAATGCCAGGAATTACTGGAAAACCAGGAAAACCTGGAGAGCAAGGTCTCCCGGTATGAATATATCCTATTTAACTTAATTTTTAAGTTTATTTAACTTAATTTTTCATTTATTTCTAAATACATTTGGTCTGTCATATAATGCAGAGAGTTAAACATATCATTTATATTGTCAATTACAGGGACCTTCTGGCATCAAAGGTGAAAAGGGTGAAAGGGTATGTTTTACTATCATTTACAACTGTACAAAGCAAGCAAATAGTTATTAGACATTTGATTTAGCAGAGAGTAAATACTTGAGATGCCTTTTTATTTTCTTTGGCTCTGTTCTCTAGGGAGACACTTCCTCTCAAAATATGATGAGAACCATTGCAAGACAAGTCTGCGAACAAATAGTTAATAGTGAGTTTCCTTAAAGTTGTCTCTAAAAACTTTTATTTTGAAAATTTCATAAAGAGACTAGTTATGAAATACATTTGTAGGACATTTTTAGGTGCCTTCCTCATATATGGAATATTTTCTTTGCCTCAGGACAAATGAGCAGAATTGACATGATGCTAAACCAGATCCCCAGTGAATACCGCAACAATAATCCTGGTCCTGCTGGGCCTCCAGGACCCCCTGGAACCCAGGGACCTCGTGGAGAACCTGGACAGTCGGGACGCAGTGGATTTCCAGGAAATCCTGGTTTACCTGGGTCTCCAGGAGAAAGAGGTAACAGATCCCTAAGTCCTGTGGAAATGTGGGATGTATTAACATTGCCTAATATGAATTCTATGGAGCATGTTGATTGATGGCTGTGTCTTCTGCGAAGACAGTCTCTATGGTCCAGATTCTTTAAATATGCAGTCAGTACATTGCAGAGAAGAGAGTGGTTTATGATAAGAACTATTGCTGTCCAATTTTGTACAAATAACTACAATTTTAGTTGTATAATGTAATGTAATGTATAATCTGTGGAAATTGAGTATTGATTGATTTATAGGTCTATGCATTACACAATGTTCATGTAGTTTAAATGGAAAGGAAAAGGCATTGTACAAAGTAAATTCAATATAAAATCATATCATCACTCTCCAATGAAAACTTAAATCTCCCAAATAGAAAATTACAGGAGAAGGAACAAACCTACCAAACTTTCTGTGGAAGTCAATGAATAAATATTTTATTCCAGGTAATTTTGGAGCATCTCAATTGGTCTATTCATTTTAAAACTTTCCCAAAAATGTGAAGTACAGCTGCTCTATTCAAATGATGTGGTACACTAAAAATGGACAAAAATGGAGAAATGTTTTTCATATTTTTGATATCTTGTTTCTTTAAAATATTTGCTGTAATCTGTGTTATACCTAATTGTTTTTGTCTGGGTAATAATCGTGCTAGGATTGTGACACACATACATGTTCTATAGAGAAAATTCTTCTGTGCAGCTATTCACAGTACAATCCATAAAGGTGGGATTGCATTCAATTTGCCTTAACAGCATCCACATGTTCTTCTCTTGGAAGATTTCTAGTAGGTGATTTTCAGGTGTCATGATTTGCAGAGGTCGAGGTGCTTTTCCTAATTGCTAATCATGTGCATCTGTATTTCTTTGTAGTAAAGGACTGTTATGTCTGAAACCTTGACATGAATCAGAGTGTGAAGTTGTTTATGCTTGGGGATGCAGCTCATTTCAGATTGATTGAAGTGTCTCTCTAACCTCCAGGTTTGCCAGGAGAGAAGGGTGAGAGAGGAAGTCCAGGCATTGGCACTCGGGGACAGAGAGGATTACCCGGACCACCTGGTGGGTATTTGGTAACATCTCAGGTCACCCGAGCCAGTCTTGCAGCTGGATAGTTGGACAGTTGTTTCACATCATATTCATTGCTTTTTTTATACAAAAAAAAAAAAGGCTTGACCGAAAATCCCATTTCATTAAATGGAAATAATTTTCTGGGCTTCATTGGAATGAAGAAATGTCATTATGTGGACAATGTGAAAATATTTTAAAACATACTGGTTAGTTTGCAGTACAAATGCACAACCAACCTGTCAATATGTAACATTTTTAATTGTGTGTGCTTGTGCTTATACACAGCTCTTTGAAAGATATATGTCATGGATTACTTTTTCAATTCGGCACAATACAGGGCAGCTTTTTGAACCAGTGTCATTTCTACATATCATCATTGATTTAAAATCACGAAATCCTGTTTAATTTTAAAGAGAGAGAGATTGGAAATTAGCCATGTAAGCTTTAAATCAATTCAAATAGAACAAATATTTTTAAGAGTACAAGACAGGAGATATCCTGGAAGGGAAGTTCTGTTGTCTTCTTTAATTCATTGTATGGCCTGGACTTATTACAGGTCCAAACTTCTATCAAAATGTCCTGCAGATTTTTTAGCCAGTTTGTAATGTAGGTCTTTGTAGTTATAGAATGATTAACCTTAGGCTGTTGTGGTTTTAAGACGTTAAGTCCTTTAATTTTGCTGCTAGAGTCTGAATAATAATGTGTAATTATCTGAAGAAAATTGCTTGACTGATATGTTTGATATGTTTAGAGTAGGCCATGAAAGAACACTGTACTAAGACTCGTTGCTTTGATCAGTTGAATCAGTCAGTCATGAAGAATTACAGTGCAAGTGCATTTCTGGAGCAAAAAATGTTATTGAAACCCAGGGCAAGCCCACATTTGTGTTTGGGTTTCTGCACGTAAAGCAATTCTCTAGTTGCCTATTGACTTCTATTAGAAACATTCCTTAACTTCAGTAACCATCGTTGTACATGTTGACCTTGTTGTGACCCCACTCTAGAGAGCTTAGTGTGTCCTCTTATTACAACAAAGACCAAGTCAGGGGGGGATGAGCTCATAGGACTGGGGCTTACCTACATGCATCTTATGAACCTCAACTCAGGCAGCTGTGCTTAATAAATTCTATTTATGTGTGTAGTCAGGTTATTCCCAGTAAAACACTTTCTTTCTGAAATTTATGTCGGTTCTGCCTGTGAGTGGTCCACACAGATGTTTTCACATATCTCTGGAATCACCTCTATTATTAATCAGTGGTCTGGGCTCTGGGCACACATGATGATTTTGAAATAAATCCATAACAGAAGGTGTTTCTATTATTACAGAATGGTGGTTTCCATGTTTATCATGAGCTAAAATCTGTACAAATGTATTATACTTTCAAACAGTACATTGTAGAACAGCAATCAGTAAAGGAAACACAGCTAAGAATTCAGATCCAAAGAACATTTTGGCTCTGAGGCAGCTTAGCCTACATAGTCACTAAACTTTATTACTATTCAATGTGCTACACTGAAAACCCCTTGGCCCAGAGGTTGCCTATCAGTGAAAGTTGAGAAGAACTGCAAATGTCTGGCAATCCACTAAAGCCACTCTCACTCGCACGAACCCAGCCAAGACCTCACCGTGAATGAAGTGAGACAAAGACTGTATAAGTACAGTAAGAGGAAAGCTCAGATGACTCACCTTTTGTAGTGGTGGGGGAGTCAGACAGTTGCAGAGAGTTTTCTCTCCAGGGGCCTCATTGACAACACATGTGCTGACTGCAGAGTGCGAGACTGAGACCAAGGGGGTGAAATCATTCCCAACTTGGTTTATACTGTCTAGACAGAAAGGGGCAGGGGGGAGTTCCACAGTTTTTTTTCCCCCTACTCCCTTTTAATTGAGCAGTCAAAATATTTAAATTACAGTGCTCCAAACCAGTCTCCCGTTCCACTTCCAGCTGAGATTTAAGAGTGATGTCAGAGGATCGCTGATGGTTTTGCACACTCTCCCCTCTCTTTCTTTTAGGGCCACAAGGCCAGTCCCAGACTGGCCCCCCTGGACCTACAGGCCCAGCTGGACCCCGTGGCCCACCAGGACGTTCAGGATCTCATGGAATTAGGGGACCACCCGGGCCTCCTGGTTACTGTGATTCCTCTCAGTGTGTAGGAATTCCTTACAATGGACAAGTATATGGAGGTAAGAGTATCAGAGAGAGTGAGGTTAGCTGAATGCTTTGTTTAAAGGATTCTTGCTGTCATATCAAAACCTTGTGACCACATTTCCCCTGTTGGTGTAATCCTTATGAAAACACTAGCTGACTTTCACATTGTGTGAATGTTTCATGATGAATAGAAACTGTTGAAACTACAGTTTCAGAATTTTGGCCAAATTTGAGTACTCCTAGCCAAATTGTTGATTTTCTAATTTAAAATGAACACATCCTGTGCATGGAATAAACACTGGTATGGCATTGTCTGCTAGGCTTAGTACACAATTGAGATTAATATAATGTGGAAAAATAAATCATAAAATAGAATGTGCTATTACCTTCCTCAAGCAACACTGTCTTTTTCAATACACTTAAAATTCTGCTATTGAAAGTGTCCTTTGTAGAAAATATTCACAAAATCAACAAAACCTGTTATTAGACCAAAGTTGCCAAAAGTTTTGCATACTACTGCAGTTTTGAGATGACAGCTGGTATGTAATATTTTGTTTGCTATTTCAAAATCACATGTTCCAGTACACTGACTAGGCACTAGGTTTGCATGTATATTTTTCAGAAAGACAATAATGTGCTAACCCTATATTTAACCTGTTTCAGGTTCTGCATAGTACACTTTCTAAGCTGCCTGCCGCCGTTAAACATTGAAATTCAGAAACAAAACAAATCCTGTGCCTGAGAGATCTGCACATTTGCTAATAAGCTTTTAAGGGTAACCATCATGGATTTGATTAATGAACACTTTGCTGACCGACTCTAAAACCAAATCAAACCAAAGAAAGGACTGGACTGCCACTAACACCAGCTCACCACCGCTGCTCTATCAGGCAGGTGACAGTGATGGCCAGTGGCCTTCAGTGCAACTTGAGCTCCAAAGCAATCAAACCAACAGCAAGACTGAGCTTCCGTTTTGCTGAAGAAGCATGTAAACTACTAACCATGAAGATTTCATAACTAAGAGTTCAACAGTGGATGAGGGTGAGGTGTTTGTAAATAAACTAATTGTGCCTTGTAAATGAGTTTCAGTTACACAATCAGCTAAAATGCTAAAATGGGTTAACATCTGTCATCAAGCTTATGCCTCATAACTTGCTTCTTGCTGACTGCCAAAATAACCTTTTATACCTTTTATTTTATAATTATTTTTTATTTTTATTTTTTCTTTTGCTTTAACTGATGATTATAGCCTATGCTCAGGTCCAAACATAGCATGTGCAGTTTGTACATGTAACCACATTTTCCTTCATTGTGTTTTATTTTCCATTTTTGTGTTTGAAATAAGTTCCTGCTTCTATTTGTATTGTAACTTATATTCTAATACCTCGGTGTGATATAAGGAAGAGCACTGTTGGTTCTGTCAGAACCAGTGGTAGTCTGCTGGACATAACCACTTGGATTTCTGGATTCTATTTTTTGGTGATATGTTTAGATTCATGAACTAGAACCATCAATGATTGTAGCAAATTAAGTATTAAAACCCCACACTGTATATGTTCAATTGGCAAAATAATATTCCCAACCAGGCCACTACCCACCTGAGCCTGAAACCTTCGTAGTGCCAATTCCTGAGGAAGAATCAGAAGATACTGTGACAGAGATACAGTCTCCAGGTTTACGAACCCAGCGTGGAAAGAGATCGCTATCGGCCCAGGTACCTGAGAGGATAGAAACATAAACCAAGAAGGAAGTATCTTTGAGTTTTATTCGCATGAAGGACAACATCCCACCCAGCTTCATGCATATGCAAACCTTAAGGAAGGTCAAGTGGAAATAAGGCTGATATTCAACCCTCATTTCCTGTCTGGAAACCTGTTGTGCTCTCTCACCGTCCCCAGATATTTTTGGCTTTTTTTGGCTTGTAACATAACTGCCTTTTTATGTTTATATGAGATTCCTGTGCAGTGCACTAAACCTAAGATCAGTATTCATGCGTGAAGAGTAAGATATACAGACTGACTCAGCAGAATCCTCACAGATCAATGTATGATTGTTTAGAATAGAATAATTTTTTGCAATGCAGTTTTTGTTGTGCCTTCCTCTTTATCAAGGAAGGCTTACTGGTAGTAATTCCATCCTCATTTCTTGTTAGACCTGGCTTTTGTTTCATTATACTAAATATCTAACTGTTGTATACCAACTCACAGCTCATTTTTACCAAAGATGGAATTGCATGACTGTGTTGTATATTTAGTAAGTACATTTTTAAATCAGAATATAATTTTTCCTTTTTCTTTTGTTTTTAATTAAATCAATCTCAAATGCAGTTGGAAATTGTTGCAAGACTATGGTCATAGAATTGCACCTTTAAGTTTTAGCTGCACATTGTGAATTCCATAGCCTTATTTTCCTATTTATTTCTGAATCAGAAGAGGCATTTTTCAATAAAACTACTGAAAATGTTTAAGCTGTGTCAGTCATCACTTCTGACCATTGTACTGATAAACAATATGTTGAATTACTTAAAGAATAAAAAGAACATATTTTGGAAATTATGTTTTTTAAAGAAACTTAAAATTTATGGTAGAACCAGGGTCTACAACACAAATATTGCTTTTTTATTATCTGAAACGTCCAGAATGTATGTACTAAGTTTTTATATATGTGTTATATTGAAAATGGTAAATGTGGGGAAAGTCTTCTTTGGGACACTCTCTTTTTAGAGGGCCATTAATTTACCAAAGCATCCCAAGAATGTGTGTGTGTGTGTATTACGTAGAGGTACATTGAGGACATTCTAAAGAAAGATAGTCCCTAAATAAGGCTTTCTCCATATTTACCACTCTTTACATAAATTTCAGTTATATAAACATATATAACCTTGATATATACATTCTGGTTGTTTTAGATCAATCAAAACATGCATTAGTTAAAAACTCTTTTGCAGAATATAGGGTGTCTGTTATCAAGCAATGTATTTGTAAATCTCTCATGTAATATATTACATATTACAACTTTATATTATAACTTTGAAGCAGGTTCACTGAGAACTATTGGGAATTTTTAGACTTAATATATCTTTTCATCTAAACATTGTAGTACAGAATTTTATTTTAAAAGATGTATGAAAGTCAAATAGATCTCACACAATGAGCTAACTCATATCCTGGGACATTTGTCTCATCAATTTCCTTACATTTGGCATGTTCTGAAAACATGGAGTCTTTAAAATTATTCAAAGTAGTATTATGACAGATTACTTTCAGTAAGTATCAAATCTTCCTTCAAAAGACACACTAATGTATCATGAACAGCATCATCAATGAAATTGAAATGGCAGCAGCACATTAAAAATAAAGCAGTTGTCAGTTTGTATTTCAGTTCAAAAGGCCTAAACACCTCTTTTTTTAATAGATTTGTGTAGTGATAGTTCTAACAAGGGCATATTCTACTGCTGTGCAACAGCTACCAATAGCAATGATTGTTTGTTAGATCAAAGACATAATTGGCCATTAATTGGCCATTATCTGATATCTGATTATGTTAGCACATAAGGCTTACATTGCTTTTTCTCATGGAATTCCAATGTTTTGATCAAAGAAACTTCAGATAGAATTCACAGAGTCTTTCTTTTGAAAGATATGAATAATTACAGTTGCGTGGCACACATTAGCAACGGAACACCCTGGCAAGTATTTCAGATTGGAAAATTGTAAGAAAGTTGCATAACTTATGTAAAAAAACTGTTTATAAAATAAAATAGCCTCGGTGGACCAGTGTACCAGCTTGTTTTTCAGTGTGCATTACTGCTCTCCAACTATTCAACTTTATAGTCCATGTTTCTTAGGGCCTATTAGAATAATTTTTATATTTGGCCTGCAGGGTATCAATAGAATTTCGTGACAACATTTTACTTTCCCTTTATTTTATATATACTTTATTTGACCATTGGTAAAACAACCTACGAAGGCTTATAACGACTTTGGTGAACCATGAAACTAAATGACATTTACTTTCTTTCAGAATTTTATGGCTGCATGCTGAATTTGGTGGGACAATTATTATTAACAATATGCCCTAAGGAGGGGATCTGTGTTTATAGTTTTAGTTTAAGTTCCCCCACCATACATGTGCTCTCAAATATTGATGACATTTTCATGAAAGCTATTTTCCAAGTTTCAAAAATATATTATGTTTAAGCTTAAAATTAAAAAAAAGCTTAATCTCAAACTGTCACTTTTGATTGATGCACTTCTCCTTGACAAGTGTATGCTAATTCATCCAAAGTGATCTGGAAATTTGAAAGTATATTAAGGAGGCATGTCCTCTTTGTAAAGAAAGTTATGGTAAAAATGCTGTGAAACATATATGTAGTGTTGTCTAGACCCTGATTCAGAGTCTGTAACAATTTTATGTAGTTAAACAGATTCAATTACAAGGTGCTATTAGCCATGTTAACATGTTACCATTGCAACGGCATCTGTGAATATTCACAGCATGTGAGAAATTTTGTGAAATATTTATTATCAATATATTCCCCAAATGTATTGCACCACCCAAGTGCATTCTGTATTCATGGCTGTAATGCCTTTGAGCAAGGCACATAATCCATAACTATTCTGGGCTGAGTTGGCTGCTTCCCGGTCTGTATATATTTGCTCAATACCCTGTGTGTGTGTGTGTGTGTGTGTGTGTGTGTGTGTGTGTGTGTGTGTGTGTGTGTGTGTGTGTGTGTGGGTATGGGTGTGTGTGTGTGTTCACTACAACCGATATGTTAACTACAAAACTGATGTTTCTTTGTACTGTGTAATGACAATAAACATATTTCACGTTTACAGTTTAGCAATTGATACTGGCACTTCAATTTATGTTGAATATTCATATATTCCATATTATGGGTATTAAAAAACTTGCAAACGTATGAAAATAATTGTGTTTCCTTTTTTGAAACTGTCTTTCATTCTTACATTTAACCTTGCCAATGTCATAAGTAACAAGGTTTGTGTACATTTCCCATAAAGCTGAATTTTTTATAATTGGTAGTTGATGGAAATAATGTTGGCATTTCATTTGTAGGTTGTTTGTATAAGAGATTCTAGCTGAAATATGTTTAAAATAATTTGGCAAATCCCTTCTGTTGCTCCTGACTTCCACTTCCTATGTTTCAAATTCAGCTTCAGGAACAGAAATGCTAATAAGAGAGTAGTGGAGTTTGTAACATTGCTTTGTAACTGACTTAAGGTTGCAATTAAGAGCATAACTCTGTGAGAGGCACTTAGTTTGTGGCATTCAGAATAATCACATTCAGATAATTACTGAGACACATTTGACTTACGATGAAGCCTGAAAGTTGCTCAAGCAATAGTGATTATGTTTATACATTTTTCATGGACACAGTAAATCATAAATCTATGAGTGCTGCTTCTATGTGGCATCAGGGGGCAGTAAAAATATGACTGAAGTGCAAACCACAGGAACCACAAGGAACATGTGAGCTGCACGTGCTACAGATGCAGAGGTGAGCACAAATCTGCCATTTTCTAACAAAAAAATTCACAAATATGGAACTAGACACGTTAGGAAAGTATGAAGATCTAAATTGCCTGTGGAACAGATTAAACACATGGAGAGAAAAGAAATAGCAGGATCACACTGAGGACATGCAGACAGCACACCACATTACTGAAAACCCAGAAACCATAAATATGAAATATATATTACGCACAATTTCAATCACACAAACATTTCTTAGGTGCCGCTTTGTAGTTGAGAGGGTTAGGTACAGATGTGTATTTTCCAGTGAACACAGTGAAGGGATTAAAGAGCAGCTGGCTGTACAGTGGGGTGTCCTAAACCAGACTGACATTGCTGAAATAAACTGCAGGGGCTGTGAGTCTGTGTTCTATGTGGAGCTAGCTGCTGTACTGAAGCATACCAACAAAAACCTACAAACCAAAAGTGCAACTCCTAATTTTATTTCAAAGAGAAGCCTTTAAAAGCTTTTCAGTGTAAACAAAACCTACAGTTAAAGACAGTTACACTATGCTTTTTTTACTACAAGATTAGACTACTCTGATGTGTCACAGGCTGGTCTCTCTAAACAGGTTTCAATGAATCAAACATTACTTCAGTTTTAGTTAACGTTGGCTTCTTGTTACATTTGAATTGTCATCAATGCTCTGTTCTTGACATTTGAAATTCTTATTGGAAAGTCCATGCCATACTTTACTGACCTTCTAAAGTGCTACATGTAATGCTAAACATACAGAAGATTTTGAAGACTTTTAAAACACAAAAGTAAAGAGTTACAAACTCTTACATCTAAAGATAATGTCATAAAGTTTTTAGTCACAAACTATGGTTTTTAGACTGAAAAACTGACTCTCTCACTCTATACATACATATATATATATATATATATATATATATATATATATATATAAAACCCGTATCATTTATTTATTTGTTCATTTATTCAGTATGTACTTGTAGTCCTTTTTGGCTGCAGTCAATGAGAAATGTCATTTTTGTTGTTGGACATTTATTTAGCCATGCAAATGCCATCAGAATTTACCTAATTCATATTCCATAAAAAAAAAAAAAAAAGGAAAAATCAGTAACCTTTCGGAACAGCATCAAAGCAGAATCTGTCCATGTATTTGGCAAATATTGTATTACCAGTTTAAAAAACTGCTGTACTATTTTAAACTGTTCTTTGATTAAAATGAGATGTGAAGTTTTCTTATCGGTCATCCCCATTACATTGCCATATTTAACTTATATTTCCAGTAAAATGTCATATTATCTATGTTAAAACAGATTTGCTGCCATTGTTTTACTCTTATGTCCTATGTTTTATATACACACTAGTCTGCTTATTTAGGACTCCTATATTTGCCTTACACTCTAAGAATTGTGTTAATGTGAAATAATCTAATGTGAAATTTTTATGTGTAAAGAATTACTTTTATTCTTAAAGTCTTTATTGTCAACACAGTTCTGAAGCAGAAATCAAACGTAGTTTCTACATTAGTTCTCCCAGTGTTTCAGCACAGACCTAGGGCAATACAACCCCTGTAGGAGGGGCTGTGACTCCAATGGCTACAGCACTGAATGATGAAAAGTTAACTCTCACTGGTGATTGGTTTAATAAAATTTAAAACCAATGAGAAGTTATGTCAAGTACCGTATGGAACAACAACAAAAAAAAAACTAGTGTGCGGGGTTGTACCACAACCAACTGTTATCATTAGTTAAAAAAATATCATGTTTCTATTGCTCTGAACCTCGGAGCCGGACTTAAACTCACCACACAGCTGTGACCAGTGGCTCTGTTTATACTTCAATTCAGTATAAACTTATAAATTGTTAGGCATCCTTATTCTTCCTGTGATATAAACATAACAAGTGATGTTTTCACACACGTCTGAGAATTGTTTTTTACTGCTATTTCTGTTAACACAGTCCGATGTACTATGTAGAATTTGAGCAATCATCTGTATATATTCTCATGCATATCTTACCAACCTACAGCTATGTTTATTATGTAACCATAACTGAACATTATTTTTTAATCAATATCAACTCTAATTTGGGCATAATGTAATTTATCAAAAATATAGCTCTACTTAAACATTCAAAATAAATATTACTTACACTTTCAGTCATAATAAACAACAGAACATAATGTATACTTGAACTTTAAACAAGTCCATACGCAGTAAGCGATGTTTTGACAAAGGAACAAATCTTCAATATGAACCAAAATAAGTGAATTGGTAGTCGCCGCCGCATGTCACTGCTCATTTGCATAAAATTGAGCGGAGCTGAACTTCATCAAATCAAATCAAATCAAATTTATTTGTATAGCTCCTTTTACAACTGACATTGTCACAAAGCAGCTTCACAGTTTCAAAACAGAACATTTAAATCAAAGCCCAATGCAAGCAAGCCGAAGGCGACAGTGGCAAGGAAAAACTCCCTCGAGGCTGGAGGAAGAAACCTTGGGAGGAACCAAGACTCACAAAGGGGACCCATCCTCCTCTGAACAAACTATAGATTGAATTTTAAATGATCACCAATGAAGTGTCATTATCCTACATAATAATAATAATAATAAGGTGAGCAGCTGGTCTCGTCTGGTCTGCAGGAGAATCCAGCAAACAATCTTCCATCAGTGGGCCAACATTCTCTCAGAAAACAGTAAAACAGTAAAGGGAAGCCGTTAGTTTAGTTGAGTGCAGCAGAGAATAAGAGCATGTTAATATTTTCTTTAGTGTAGTGACGGATCTGACTGTAACAGACTGGGAGTAGGGAAACCAGAAGGAGCTCAGGCAAAGACATCCTTTCGCTCCAAGCAAGAGAAATTGTGAGCACATCATCCAGGTTTACCCTGATTCTCCATGTCCATGGGTTCCTTAAATGACAACCTTAAACTAGACAGAGGTTAGTTGCCAAAGGCTAAACTGAACAAGTGTGTTTTGAGCTTAGACTTAAACATAGTGACTGTGTCTGCGTCCCGACCACTAGCTGGAAGATTGTTCCAGAGCTGAGGGGATTTGTAGGAGAAGGCTTTCCCCCCCGCTGAAGTCTTATGAATTCTGGGTACTAGTAAGGGGCCGGCACCCTGAGATCTGAGTAATCTTGGTGGTTCATAGTGTGTGATGAGGTCTTGCAAGTATTCAGGGGCGAGACCATGTAAAGATTTATACGTGAGTAAAAGAATTTTGTAACCAATACGGAATTTAACTGGAAGCCAGTGAAGGGCCGATAAGACTGGGCTGATATGATCAAATTTTCTAGTTTTAGTGAGGACCCTGGCTGCAGCATTTTGAATTAACTGGAGTTTACTCAAGTTTCTGCTGGAGCAGAGCATCCTGATAAAAGTGCATTGCAATAATCTAATCTTGATGTAATAAAAGCGTGAACTAATTTTTCCGCATCTGGGAGGAATAAGGAATTTCTTAACTTAGCGAGGTTCCGAAGATGTAGGAAAGCTGTTTTTGTAATGTTACCTATATGCTGATCAAATGATAGATCTGAATCAATTATAACACCCAGATTTTTAGCTGATGAGCTAGGGAGAACAGGGAAGTCAAAAGTATGCATTAAGTCTGATACTTTATTTATAGCAGGTTTTGGACCTAGAAGGAGAACCTTGGTTTTGTTGCTGTTTAGCAGAAGGAAATTGTATGACATCCAATGCTTCACTTCTTTAACACAGTCCTCCATTTTCTTTAGTGTAGGTTTGTCATCTGGTTTGGCTGATATGTATAACTGTGTGTCATCTGCGTAACTGTGGAAGGTAATGCCATGCCTGCTAATAACTCTGCCCAGTGGCAGCATGTATAATATGAATAGTAAAGGTCCTAAAATGGAGCCTTGGGGAACTCCAAATCTCATTTTTGTATGAGTAGAAGAAACATTATTTACTTTTACAAACTGATAGCGATCTGTTAGGTAAGACTTAAACCATGATAGGGCCGTTCCTGTTATTCCAACCATTTTTATTAATCTTTCTAGCAGAATAGTATGATCAATTGTATCGAAAGCTGCACTGAGGTCTAGTAGAACTAGCATGGATACGCAGCCTCGATCAGAGGCGAGAAGAAGGTCGTTTGTTATCTTAACTAAAGCTGTTTCGGTGCTACGGTGTGGCCTAAAACCAGATTTTTCATATATGTTATTCTTATGCAAGTATGACCTAAGTTGTTGGGCCACAACTTTTTCTAAGATCTTAGAAATGAAGGGAAGGTTAGAGATGGGTCTGTAATTGAATAGTACACTAGGATCAAGATTCAACAGACAGTCACCCGGAGCGGGACTTGATTCCACAACCTCCAATTATTTGCCTTGACAAGAGAAATATTTATGAAATATAAATACATGTTCAAAGCAAAGAGAAAAGTTACTGGCAAGCTTCTGTATAATAAAGATACAAATATTTTTTCAAAAAGCTAGAAGAAAGAGGGCAGTTCCAAAATAAGTGAAAGATGCTCTCATGAATTAACTTACAAAACGAGAAGTTGACATCTATATATCATCTTTAAATCTAATACAAAATGGCAGAATCTCAAAATAGTGCACTATTTACTGAATTCACACACAGAGGCTGAATCTCATTGAAAATGTATGACTTCTGATTGGTTCAAGGTGCAAAACCTCTTTTAATGTCCAAAATACAGAACTTTCCTGCATTTTATGGAACGTTTGCCAACAATAGCCAAATCAGCAGCCACTAGCACTGGAGTTAGCAAACCTCGACCCGCAAAGCAGCGACAATTAGAACGCACTCCCTCGGTGGAAATCGGACACAGACAGCTGCCGAACTGTAGTTATGGAGACAGGCTTCCCTAGTCAGCAGCCCAGCCGTTAACATTGGCTATAGCAAACATATTCTTCAGGCAGTGTTGGAGAAAAAAGGCCTCCCAGGTCAGATCTCAAAGCAGACAGAGGAGGAAAACCTGCCATGCTAGGGGACACTCACAGATAGCCATAAATTAAACAAAACGACTGAACAAAACACAACACAAGTGGGACACAGGCAGGAGCAGGAGTCACTTGGCACTGATGTCAGACATATTTTAGTACAACGAGGAACCAAAATGTTTCTTAACCAGATCACTTAGTATAAGGGTGTCCAGTTTTGCTCATTCTCTGTTTAAACACACCTAATAAAATTCAAAATTAATTTGAAACACTTGGAACTATGGATGTTATGTACTTATTCCTTAGAGTCTGCAAAAGCTCTAAGAGCAAGCAGTTCCCAGGTTTTAAGCCCTTGTGTCTTTTAGGATTTGCAGATTTTACTAAGTCTCTGTAATGTTTATTCAATGTTCAGTTCAAAAGGACTGTTTAACATGCTGCCTGAGAAGATGTTTGAGAAAATTAGGAAAGTTCAGCAAGTGGTACTTCTCTAAATATAAATAATATATTTATATTATTTATATTTAGAGAATAAATATAATAAATATTATATTTGTTTATATGTTCAGAAGGTCTGCATCTTTTCAGGTGGAACGGTAAGTTTGAGGAGAAAAGCGATTGTGTGTATGGTTTGGAAGTGCGGTGTTGACTATAATAAAGACCACTGAACAAAAATAAGTCAAATGTATACGCTGAGAAAAAACATAGCTTCAGAGACCAAAGCACAATCACACACCAAATATATAAACAGTGCTCAGAAAACAAGAGAGGAACAAGCTCCCAGCAACATTAAAAAATATATCCCATATTTAATACTGGAGCATATTTACAGTACAAGCCTCGTCACTGAACTGTGAGGGTCAAAAATACAAAAACAATATAATCCTAATCATGATAAAATCATGATATTGATTTGTACTGATATCGCCCAGCACTACCAGCATATCTAACTGAGAAGTGCCACACTCGGACACTGTCTTGTGCTTTCCTGCTGTTTTTCTCCCGTTTCCTTGTTTGTCATGTGCTAGGAGCACACGGCTCTGCTATTGTTTTGAACCTGTTTCCTCCCTTGTCTCTGCCTTAGCCCCACTTTTGTCCTTAGCTCTGCCTTCTCATTAGTGTTTCCACCTGTGCCTCATATGTGGTCCTGCCCTCTTGCTTCCCTTCCCAGGTGTTCCTTTTCTGTGCAATAGTTTATATGCCCTGTCCTGCGTCTCAGTGTCTGTTGACCACTGTACAGTCTAAGGGTCTCGGTCTCTAGGTTTAGATTTAAGACTGAAGATGAAATGGGGCATATGAAATCAACCATTCTTAAATCTGCAATTAAAATAAGGTTCTCTAAATAAAATTATGAATATGTACCCTAGAGGGTACCACCACAGTGACAAATTTTTCTGACAGTGTAGGATCTGTTTGTAGTGTATTGACTAAGGTTTGTAAAATCTTTTGATGTTGTTAAACTTCCTGGAAATCCCACAATACTGCAAACACTGAGTCTTCAAATCACAGGATGAAATACTTAGGTTTAAGTTTAAGTAACAGTTTTTGAGTAAATGGGATGCTAAGCCACAAACTACAGCCCTTAACATACTGCAAAACATTGTCAAACAAAGTTTATGCTAATTCAGTGTAACAGAATTAAAGGCTTTTGTCAGGCTGTTGAATTAAAGTATGATGAAAGAGTTGTTATCCTCAGCATATAATGTTTTTCTGACTAGCTCCATGCATGCCACATTAGCATTAAGATAAAATGGGCTGCTTGTTTAGCTCAAATCTTCTCCTTATCCTGAAGATGGTCAGGCCATGTTAGAACAAGTGTGCTTTACGTAAGGCAGTGTTAGGAGTTATTTCTGGTGGCCTGTTCTGGACATTAAAATAACTGTAAATACTTGTGCAAAATGTGTGGAATTTTGGAAAGCTCTGGCTACTGACCTGCTTTAACACATGTTGAACCATAAAATGGCTTTATGCTGTGCCTATAGGACATGCTTATTGAAAAAGGGAAGAAACGGAAAGTTGAAATAGAATTGCATCTTAATAGTGGACTGCTTATTGTTCAGAGCATTATTTCTCTTAGAAGGGAAAAGTAGAACTTATTAAGAAGATCCACACTCATGGAAATATCTCCAGAGAAAACTGTTGTTTTCCTGCCTATATATCAATGGCTGTGACTGTGAGAAATGAATTGTTTAGGAGTGAAACAATTAAGTGGTCCCCTAAAAATTGGTCTTTTAAAAAGGCTTACAGTTCCCACACACATTGGTGGTAGGTGGATTGGCGACTCAAAACTTGTGTGTGTGTGTGTTGCCCTGTGAAGGACTGGCGCCCCCTCCAGGGTGTGTTCCTGCCTTGCACCCAGTGATTCCACGTGGGCTCTGGACCCATGCGATTCTGAACTGGATAAGCGGTTACAGACAATGAATGAATGAAGTGTCAGTGTATGACAGCAAGTCAGGATGAAACTAACTTTAATAAGAACCAGTGAGAAATATTGTGACTTAACAGCAACTGTGATTAATGACTGAAGACTGAAACGCTCCATGCAAGTTGCTAAACCTCTGACCTTTAGCTGAGGCAGTGATCTTGTCTTAACCCCATGTGTAAGTCTGGTAAAATGATTCATTTGCTCAAATGCTGTGTCTGGGACAGAAGTCAAAATGTTGTTCAAGACTCTGAAGGTTTTTTTTTAATGCATGCTCTTGTTGCTACTATAAACATTTGAAATATTCTGGATGGTTTTAGTGGCCTTTGCTTGTCTAAACAACTTATAGTTATCCATGGTGTTTTTCTCTACAAAAAGTAGAATGTGGCAAGAGACTCACAAATCACACCCCACAAATGAATTAATTAAACATAATTCATTAATTGAAGAAAATGAACAAACCGAGAATAAGCTCAAATCTTTTTTCAAAAGGGAGTGTCTAGCTTTAATATATCTAAGAAAAAAACAACAGAAAATTACTGGTACTGTGTTTTATTGTGATGCTGGGAAATAGCAGGGGATTCATGATGTAGACCCAGATTGATGCATAACACAACTTGGGCTAATCTTACATTCCATTTCTTTGCATGTCCTGGCATACAGCAACATCAGCAGAAACAGGAAAGGGTCTATGGTTCAGAATTTTGCCTTTTTCTGTAGACTGAATCTATTCTACTGATTCTACTGATATTCTACTGATTCTATTCTATCTACTATAGAAAAGGGCGTCATGGTGGTGCAGCAGGTAGTGTCGCAGTCACAAAACTGCAGGAACCTGGAGGTTGTGGTTTCAAGTCCTGCTCCGGGTGACTGTCTGTGAGGAGTTTGGTGTGTTCTGCCCATGTCCATGTGGGTTACCTCCCATGGTCTAAAAACACAGTAGGTGTGAGTGTGTGTCGCCCTTTGAAGGACTGGTGCCACCCCCAAGGCTGTGTTCCTGCCTTGCGCCCAGTAATTCCAGGTAGGCTCTGGACCCACCACAACCCTGAATTGGAAAAAGCGGTTACAGACAATGAATGAATGAATGAATTATTTTAGAAAAATATAGCTCCACTTATGGCAGGAACATAATGGATGTTGGAACAGCTTTCCATCATATGTTGTAATAGCACTTACATTTCTGATGGGTTCAGAAGATTTCAGTTGCACTTTGGCTTTGGCCAAAATGATACTGTGGAAAATTTTTCAGGCCTGGTTTGTGGCATCATGTGTGGACCATGGAAAAGACAGAGCTGAAGCATGGGGCAAAAATATCTCTCAGTAGTTTTGTTTTGTAATTATTAACATTTAAAGTAATTGTAATTACTTTTTTGTAATTAAAGTTTGTAATTATAGATACGCTATCCACCTCTTTGTTGATGATGTCCATTTTGACCATTCTTTTTTCACCCAATTTACATAGAGCTCACTTTCTACAGACAAATGCTAGATTCTGTGGTCTGATAAGTGTAGTCTCTATGAAACATTGGAGTCTCCCTGAGGAGTATTTTCTCAGTTCTTGCAACTCTTTTACTTGCAGTAGAATTTACAGTGTCCTACCTCTCCATCAGTCATCTGCAACATTCATTTGAGAAATGCATTGCTGACTGTTAGTTGGCTGTTATGGAATAGTGATTTAAATCAAAGTTCTGTTTAATTAGCAGACTGCACTTTAAATGTGGTCATTTTTTTCTCTGCCCTTCTTTCCTTCTCTCTGGTCTAGCTCACTTCCTGGGAAAAGCTTTGATTTCTGATATACAACAACACAGTCCATCTTTTAGCTATCACTGTCTTAGCTGTAAATTTGTTGAACTTTGTTCAAATAAATGTGAAGTGTAAAAGGCCTTATCAACTTTTTGGAAAAAAATAATGACGTTTGCACATTAGAATAAATGAATTAGAAACCGTGCTGCCAATATTTTCTCAATAATAAGAATTTTGTCTATTCATTTTTTTCATGGGTTGTTTTTCTGCTGTATTACCACAACACCCCTTGTATATCAATGAGAGCAACCTAAAAAAGATTTTCTCTTCCTGACTAGGGTCACTCATGCCTGTTTCTTGTTGAACTATTGGAACCATGATGTACATGTTAGGTAATTGAGAGTTTAATGAGAATATTTGCCATGGCAACTATTCAAGTAACTGTCATGAAATGCTTCATTTTGAGATTTACCTTGGTCTCCTGCTGGTGCTTTGTCTGTGGGAGTGTTGCTGAAAAGTAGTCTACCAGGACAAATCTCTTCCCCCAGCAGTTCCAACCACCTCAGCAATTTCTTACTGACATCATTTCTGGAGGACACTGAGTGAATTAGTCACAGAAAACGTGTTTTGTGAGGAAACTAGGAAAATGCGTAGTACCTTGTCCCAAAACACCCCTTTAATTTTTTACATTCCCAGTCAAAACATCATTTAGTTCTTTTTCAATATCAGATAAAAGTGGAACATGTATATCTGGCAGAAACTTGCACAGAAGCCTAAACTAAAATGTTATGAAATATTTAATTAATTAGAGTTTCCTCATTTTTGCCTTACAGCTCATTTAATAGGTCTTAATGTTCCCATTCAGTACACATTCAAGTCTGGTCTTTAAACAGCAGATCCTTTGTGTGATACACATGATTTTATGTTGTCAGCTGTATGTTTTTGATCACATATTTGCTGCACTTTGATTGATATTGTAGGCTTATAGTGGTCATTGTCGTTAATGTCTGATTACATTTCAGTTATCAGAGAAAAGCACTCCAAGAAGAGAATTTCCTACACTAACCATTACAACTGATTAACATTTGCATGTTGTATTTCATATACATTAATGTCATGGAATCACATATATGTGTCTTGTTTGATTTCACTATGGGACAGTGAGTTCACTAGTAATAAATTCAGTTCATCAATGAATACAATGACATGTATTGTGTTTAATTTAGGTCAAGGTAGTACAGACATGATGATGAAGTGCAGATGTTCCTCGCACACCCTCATCCAGTTTTGTGTCCATTCACACTCCTTAATGGTGGCATCTGAATTGTGTTAACTCTGAACAGAAGCATAAGGCCACAGCGGTGAGATGTTCTGTAAAAGCAGTCCAACCATAGAGGTGCTCTTTTTAATCCAGTTGTAGGGAATTAAAGTGCATCATAACGTCAGCGCGGTGTTGACTTTGGCTGTGGGTCTGTACACTGTTACCGCTCTGAGGCACCATCAAGAAAAAAGGAAATAGAAAAAATAGTATACATTAACCTTGTGACAGGGCAAACATTTCT
The DNA here is from genome assembly GCF_029633855.1 of Hoplias malabaricus. Lineage (NCBI taxonomy): Eukaryota > Metazoa > Chordata > Actinopteri > Characiformes > Erythrinidae > Hoplias > Hoplias malabaricus. The sequence goes on from NC_089800.1 coordinate 61,798,577, forward strand.
GTAGGGTAGCAAGAAGAATCTGAGATATGTTATAGTTTTAGCACCTTATACACTGTTAATATGATGGTTCTACAAGGATTCTTTATTAAAACAAATGTTTGTATATAGAACCCTGAACACTTTTGCATGATTAAAGTGTTTTTTTACATCATGATAGGGTTCTTCAGTTTGATGGTTCTCTATAGAATCTTTTAGAGAAGGGGATCTATATGGCACCAAATATGGTTCTTCCATTGTTACGATGTCAAACTTCTTACAATAGAAGAACAATTTTTGGTTCTATACAGAATTCTTTTCTAAAAGGTGCTATATAGAACCATTTAAAGCACACTCTCCATTAATCTGAAGAACCCCTTTATGATGCAAAGAACCCTATAACACGCAAAAGGCTCTTCAAGTGTTCAGGGTTTTATATAGAACTTTTTCCTTTAATAAAGAGCCCTTGTAAAACTATCATTATTAAGTTTGCATACATTCAGCACGAAACTGTTACATTATCTTGTTTCCAGTGATCTAATTTTGTTGCATCTATCTTTTTCATCTTTAAGACAGGAAGCAGCTGTAAGTCTGTCTAGCAGCTCATGACCGCGGAAAGAGTTGCTGCAATTATTTCAAGGCAGACGTTTTGTTTGGATGTTATCAGTGTTAAACATTTCCCACTGCATGACTCATGCTGTTCATTCTCAAGATTTCATCCAGTGACTCAGCATCAGGGCTTCCATCTAAGGGCTATCCTGGCTTCTAGCCACTCTACTTGGACCATAAGGCTTACATAAGTTTACAGTTGGGCCAGCTCAGTGTGCATCTAAGAAATAGTGAAATGACTGTGCTGCCTCCCAGTGTTTCTTGATCAAAGAGTTCTGCATGAGTGTTCTGATCTGGCTGACCTTGAGGCAGCTTTCCCATTTTTGGTGATATGTCTCAGAACCTACAGAGCTTTCGGTAGAGCAACTATTTGGCAGCATAAATTTTATTTATTTATTTATATAGTTTAACTGCGTTTGTTAATTATGTATGATTTGGTAATTCAAATAATCATCAAATAATGATGGTTCTGGATATTTTTTCTATAGCAGTCTAGACAGCTCAATAGATCACTTTTTGGCTTGTGCTTTGTTCAAACATTGCTCTTGTTTAACATTATTGCTTAGGTAATGTTAGCAGGAAGTGGAGATGTGTGAGTCAATGTGCTGTTTTATTAGAATTTGATTTACACAGCTGCATGCCGGGCAGCAAGACAGTTTACAAGAATAAACACAGTATTACATTTTGTCATATAAGAAAGTTTGTTCCTTCCTGGATCTGGGCCTTTGTCATGTCAGAATTGCTTGTGTATATACTGACCTCCTCCAGGACCATGTCATCCCACAGTAAACAGGTCTGGAGTGAAGATCAGACATGTCACTAGAGATCTGGGAATGGGGCTAAGAAGAAAGGTAAAAATGATTACTGCGCTGAATGAAATTACTGTGCCTTCAGCTATCAGTTTGTCCTGATATATAAATGAGAGTAAGTATGGCTTGTTATCTAGTTAGCTTACATTTTTTTCTGTTTGAGCCACTTGATTTCTGTGTGAGGTCAGAATTTACCTTAGCCCCCCTGAAACAGGTCTAACTATCTCACTGGTGAAGATCCAGACAAACCCAAGCCAAGAAGCATGTTTATGAATATCATAAAAAGAACATTGTGAACCTTTTCCTGGAAAGGGTCAATGGGACCTGTCTTTAGAGCCAGGCATGGGTGTAGTGTCTGCCTAGTGGCCGGTCAGCCTACAACCAAGACGGGCTCAGCCCAAAAAGGCAACGTATAAGGATCATGTAGGCCATAGCCAATACACACACACACACACACACACACTGAGGTCAAAAATTTAAATATTTCACTCACTAGCTGTTATCATTAGCTGTTGATAGCTGTTAACTAGTGTTATCATCAGCTGTTGATAAGACACTTTTTTATATAATGCCTTACAACCATAGCAGGTCATAGCAAGACATGCTGACTACATAATGTCTATCCCCATCCCAATTCTTGCCCTAAGACCTTTCCTAAGCTTTCCTTAAGTGTGTACTTTAATGATGTCAAAGGGTGAGCAAAAGCAACAAAATCATTCACATATTCAAGGTTTTGGAGAGTTAAGGTAAGAAATGGGACACACTTTCAGAAAAGTTTATCTGCACAGCTTTTCATGTTTATCTTTAACATTACCCAGAAACTGGCAAACTCCCCAGAGATATTAAAGCCTAAAAACAAAAGAGTGAGTGGTGTGCTCAATATTTAAGGCTGTGACTGGGCTTAACTACATTAAATATCCTATGTAACAATAATACTTTATCAATCAATATTGAAATATATTTCTGCATAAAGGACTGTTCCCAGTGAAGCACTAATCCTTGATCATGTATATATTGGTTTGGGTTGATAAAATGTAAATCTTTTGTGCTTAGTAGTATTAAAATATTTCGGTTAATCTGTAATCTGCCTCCTAAAACTTTATAATAATAATAATAATAATAATAATAATAACAATAATAATTAATGTTCATCTTATGAATTAGTTAATTTGGTCCCCCACTGTTCTGTTAATTGCTAGAGGGGATTTGTACCTACCACCCACAAGATCTCCAGATTAAGTGTGTGGTGCAATCCCTATCAGGCAAAGGGTGGGGGCAAATGCGCCCTGGGTGAAATCGACCTTGGCTGTGAAAACTGGCTCTTGGCATGTGAAATTTAACCTAATGGGGGTGTGAAAATGTAACCTCATGCACAGTGTAGACTCTGAACCCAGATTTTTGGATAGGGTTTGTTTTTCACCTACTCCTTCAGGAGTTGTATAGGTTGAGAGGTGTCAGGCAGGTGTGGGGATACTCAGAAATCCCTGGTTAGTACAAGTATTGTTTGTACAAGTATTGAGTGTACTTGCTACCAGAGCATCCTGGGCCAAAGGTCTATGGTTGACATTGTGGTCATGTCTGCTGTTCTCAGGCTGTATGTTTTAGACACTTGAGTAAAAAGAGGTGATTAACTGTCAACTAATCACCATCTGCTGGTGAGTTGGATCAGATGGAAAGGGAAACTGCCAGACAGGGCTGGTAGACCCAACTGTACAGTGAGGTTTTGCTGGGAAAGGCTGGTGGAGAACTCTGTCAAGAATGATTTCAACTCCCACTTCCAAGAGAACTTTTGACATGTTCTGGAGGTTGTTGGTGCTTCTTACAATGGCAACCCAAGAACTTGGTGGTGGATGACACTTTTAAGGGAAACCATCAAGCGGAAGTAGGCGGCTTTATGAGCTTGGCAGGTTCACTTAACTCCTGATTAAATGGATGGGTCTCGATAGGCTACTCAAAAGATGGATTTGGCAGTTGCAGAAGCAAAATCCAGAATCTGGGAGGAGGTTGCAAAGGCCATGGAGAATGACTTCACGGAGGCTTAAAAGAGTTTCTGGAAAACACTCCCAACAGTTCAGGAGGGAAAGGGGGACACACTCTCAAAGCTGTGCTCAGGAAGTATGGTGAAAACATAAACTTCACTGAGGGTATTGCTGGGCGTGGGATGCTGCTATTAAGCCCAAGAAACTTGCCTCCTATGCATGAGACAGGACCACATGTGTCTTAGGTGCCTGTTTCCATTTCCTTAACTGAAGTCAATGAAGTTGTTTGAAAGTTCAGCATTGCTAAGGCACCAGGAGTGGATGAGATTCACCCAGAATTGCTGAAGACCCTTGAAACTGGCTTGACATCTTGGCTGACAAGCCTCTACACTATTGGAATAACTTCAGGAACACTCCCTTTGAATCTACAAACAATGGTGGTTATTCCCTTTGTTAAAAAAAAAGGGCACCAGAGAGTGGGTGCCAATTACTTTTGTGATATCACTTTTAGCAGCAACATATTTTTAGTCTACGCCAAGGTTCTGGAACAATAATACGAATTTGTCCTGGCTGTGGGGCAGTGGACCAACTATTCACCTTCTTCTAAATGAGAGGTTACAGGATTAATGAAGAAGGCATATGGCTGTATGGAGGACCAAAGTATTTGAGTCAAGATGTTGTACTCAGAGTTGAAGTTGTGTTTGAATTTTTGGCAGTAAGACAGGTTTGTTCAGTGTAAGCACTGGACTTCTATAAGTTTGGTATGCGGATGTGCACCTCCAAGTCTCAGGCCATGGTTATTGCCTGGAAACAGATGGCATGCCCCATACATGTAGTAGGTGAGAAACCCCATGAGAACAATCTCATGTGAAGGAGTTCACATATCTCAGGAGTTCGTTCACAAGTGATGAGGGATTGTGTGATTGATGGTAGTGAGGAATTGTTAGATTGTATTTTGGCTGCAGTAATACGGTCGCTGTACTGGAATCTGTGGTAAATTAGGAGCTTAAACAATCACCAAAACTCTCAATTGTTAAGACCTCAAAATGCCTAGGGGAAATACGGCTGTACATAAAGGAAAAAAAATAAAAATTATGAGGGTTAAAAAAAAATAATGCCAACGCCATCCCCACCACCAGACCCCTCCTTTCTGCTGTCATCTCACCCCCTTTTATAGTTGGAGCGCCACCTACTACAGCCAATCAGAAGACATCAGACTTGGCTCTGGAAAGATGACAAATGAGAGAAAACTTACAAGAGGGCAGAAAATATGAGGGTCGTAACTCAATTTACCAGTCAATTTAGGTCAAGTCAAAAGAAATGAAATGATGATTCTCCAGGACCAAGGTGCCACATAAAATAGCTCACGCAGAACTAAAGTGCACAAGTGCAAAACAAGGAACAACAATGCACGACAATAACAGTAAACGTTAAAGAGTCTAGAGAGTGCAGTTGAACAGGCACAGCTGATATTTGTGAGTGTATAAGTGAATGTGACCACTAAAATGCAAAGCCTGTGGCCTGAGTGGCCAAATATATATATATATATATATATATATATATATATATATATATATATAAATTAACAAATACATTTCCATACATTCACAAACATACACCATTTAAATGAAAAAAAATATATATTATTATTACAACTATAATGTTATCCAATTTATATTATTATTTTTCACTGTGATCCTGTAGGATAGAAATTGCCTGATATTGGACACAAAAATAATTACATCAAGTCAGATTTTTTCATCACTTCAGTTTGAGGTGTACAATGAATATTAATCAAGTCAGTCAGAATGGTTAAAGACCCACAGAAATATGGTAATTGTTGGCATAGTCACTACAATTCTTCAACACAAATAATACTATGGCTAGATACACAAAGAATAATTGTATTATGTCATGGTAAGACACTATGAATAGCAATGAAAAACAAAAGGAAACCTCACTATGGTTGCAGTCAAGAACAGGACCATGGGGTATGAAAGCAATGGAGGTCCAGGAAGTGCCTTGTCGATTCTTTAGTCAGTTTTTTTTACAAAATGCTCAGCAAAAAACCAATAGGCACTTGAATGAGACTGAAGATAGAAGTGGTGGAGACCAGATGTTCTTGAAAAAGCTAAAGCTCAGAGGAGATAAAGTGTGGGATACCAGAGAGATTGGAGCACCAGGTGTCGGAGGCACAAGAATGGTGGAAGCCAGAGGAGGTGGAGTCTTGCCGGATGGAGGAACTGGAGCAGTGCCAGCCTTAGGGGCTGTAGAAACCCTAAAAAGAACTGCAACAAATGGAGACAGAGAGAGAGAAAACAGCAGAAGACACTGCCAAACTTTCAAACACCAGGCATGGTTTAACAAGGATTGCTCAGTCTGGAAGCCAAATGATCTGGAGCAAGAACACAGTTAGGAACCGTAACTAAGTCTTGTGACGGGGGAACATTTATCAAAAAGCACTTGTGTTTAAGGCAGGATTTTAGAGCAAAATCCATGTCATACATAAAGTTACTGAACAGAACAGGGATGGGTACCACAGCTCCCTGAACAGAAAGAACAGGGGTGAATAATATTACCCACACCAGTCACAAATAATCTTACCTGAACTGGATAAACGGTTACAGACAATGAATGAATAATAAAAAAAATAATTAAAAAAATAAAACAATTTCCCCTCACCTCAAAGGGGCTTGCCTTATGAAAAGAGAAAAAAACAGGCACTCATATGGTGCTTTACCAGTGTATTGTACCTTCTCTACACTGCTCTACTAGCTTGGTTTTCCAAAATAAAGCTTCCCCCAACCCATTGGAATGTAGCTGGTGATGCTGCAAAACACCATCACTAACAGGAACCATGAGCTATGAAATGCACAACAACAGTGGCAGTAATGTTAAAAATCTTTTAATTGTCATGTATTTGCGTGTTGTTTCCTGGGACTGAACAGAGCCCCACACATCAGTCCAGACAGATAGCAGAGTTTTTTCATTCCTTGTTGCAACATTTGGCTCTCGATTGGAGTCTTTTGTGGGCCACAAATCCAGGCAAAGTTTTTACCATTTCAAAAGACCATAACAGAATTTTACAAGCTGTCACTGTAAGTTGGATAAATACAACCTGGAAACTTTTCAAACTTCTAGTTTGTGCTGGAGTATGGAGTCAAAAAAGGGTCAAAGTTTTTGAGTTTGTAAAAACAATACTCACAAATGTAACAGCCTTTGTAACTGAGTTTGAGCAACTACATACACGTAAAACTAAAATCCACAAATGTATTGGAATGCACAAATTTAAAACAACAACAACAACAATCATTTAAATTCACAAATTTGTTAAACAGATTGGCATTTGTAAATCAAATGTCGTAAATGTGTGAATCAGTACCTTCTCAAACGGCTTAAAATGTGCAAGAGCAGACCTTTTTAAGGTTCCAAATGTGATCATGGGAGTTTTTGAATGAGGTGGAAAAAATCCACACATTCGCCTTTGCTGCGTGTGCGAATCTCTTTTTGCAGTTGCGGATTTAAGACCCCAATAGATGGACAGATAGGAAAGCTTTAGCTGGACCAATCAGATCGCGAGGTTTGTTTAACCAATCAGAATCATTGATTTGTTGCTGTTGTCCATAGTGCTTTTCCACCAAATGAACTCCAGTTCTTAAACCGGTTCCGTTCCTGATTCTTGGAACCTTGGTTCTTTCCAGTGAACTGATTTACAAATGCAAATCTCTTTTACACATTTGTGAATTTAAATTATTATTGTTGTTGTTGTTTTAAATTTGTGCATTCCAATACATTTGTGGATTATAGTTTTACGTGTATGTAGTTGTTCAAAAGCAGTTACAGATTTCATTTTACGTGTATGTAGTTGCTCAAACGCAGTTACAAAGTCCGTTACATTTGTGAGTATTGTTATACAAACTCAAAATCTTTCTGACACTTTTTTGACTCCATACTGGAGGTCTGCATTTTGTCATGTAGACAAATCTCTCTGGCCAGTCAGCTCTCTGCAAGGTTTACAGGTCATGTTTAGTCCCTACTCAGCTAACTAAGAACCACGATTGAGCAGGGACTAAAAACGTACCTGTTCCTGTACCAAAAAAGCTGAGTACAGCTGAGTAAAGCACAGTAGGTACCATGCAGTGAAAAAGAGCCATTAGGGTGAAGACAGATACAAAATAGGAGAGAGAGTTCTGAGAGAGTCCATATAGAATATAGCAAAAAGAGTGTCCATATAGCTTATTGGTGGCCTTTGGTACTCCATGCATGTGAGTTGTGTTCTCCTTCCTTTTAATTTTTTTGTTGTCTTCTTTTTATTATACCTTTTCCTGTCAGTTCTTCATTGAGAGTCAAATTTTACTTATCTAAAACTAAGCCAATTTTTCAAATTAATTTGAAAAAATATAACAATAATATGATAACTAATTTATATTGTTAATTACATATTATCAGATCAGATAGTGTTTCCAAAACAATTTAATTTTCAATTTTTGTTATTTTCAGAAATAAAAAATAAAAAACTGTCATTGATTATTATCCCTCATATTATTGCAGCTGACACATGTACAAATGCTTTTGTCATCATGACTCTGGTAGAGTTCTTAAGAATGGTTCCTTTATCCTGGACTTGCTCAGTGGAGTAGCAGCACAGATTGTGCCCCCCTAGCAGGCAACACTTTCACATGGAAAATATGCACAAACATTAGCACACAGTTTCAGTAAGAATGAGTAATTTCAGGAAAGGCATGAATCACCTTCAAACCATTTTAAAATTTTAGAAATAAAATTGGTTACAAATGCAAACAGACAACTGGGTATTTTCAGTCTTCTGCTCTGAACTAATATATTGAGGCCATATTTACTTCTGAAGCATTCAATATTCATTCAGAAAAGGTATGATCTTTTCATATCCTGTTAAGGAATTGTCTATGAAGGGATTATTGGTTCTACCTGATGAAAAGACTGATATTTTAATGGTGTTCGTCAATAGATTTTCATTTCCAGTCACTTCAGAACATCTGCACCACCTGAAGGGCAGCATTTTCTCCAGCCAGAAATATTTGTGCAATATCCAGATGTCCAGAAGATCAGTTAAAATAGTGTCACTGGGGAAGGCTTGAAAAGCAGACTGTGGCTAAACTCCAGGGAAAACACCTGTATAGTAAGTCATTCATAAAAAAACCATTTTAAATATAGAAAAGAGAGGTCTTGGTATGGCCCTTATTGTGGAATCCTTAGAATTTTTAATGCAATCACTCAACAAACACTTCTATAAATTTAAATGACATTTTAATAGCTCTGAAGTGTTCTATAACTAGGCGGCACGGTGGCCGTGTGGTGTGTTCTCCCTGTGTCTGCGTGTGTTTCCTCTGGGCGACTGTCTGTGAGGAGTGTGGTGTGTTCTCCCCGTGTCTGCGTGGGTTTCCTCCGGGTGACTGTCTGTGAGGAGTGTGGTGTGTTCTCCCTGTGTCTGTGTGGCTTTCCTCCGGGAGCTCCGGTTTCCTCCCTCAGTACAAAAACACACATTGGGTTGGTGAACACACATTGGGTTGGTGACTAAAAAGTGTCCGTAGGTGTGAGTGTGTGAGTGAATGTGTGAGTGTGTGTGTTGCCCTGTGAATGACTGGCGCCCCCTCCAGGGTTTATTCCTGCCTTGCACCCAATGATTCCAGGTAGGCTCTGGACCCACCATGACCCTGAACTGGATAAGCAGCTACAGATAATGAATGAAAGAATGAATGTTCTATAACTATAACATCCTGCTTCACTGGGGAATATATAACCACACTAAGGCATAACACACTTACACAGACTGGAATGATCCACTTGTTAGGTCAGTCACTATTCACCGCATGGTATTTAATGTACTGCCAGCTGATTGGTATGTGTGCAACATGTTTTAACTTTGACACAACTAAAATATGTATTTTCACTGCAATCAAGAAGATATTTCTCAAGATTCGTACCAATTATCACAAAACCTTGTATCTGAGTTGATGTAGGTTCTATTTATTTATTTATTTTAATAAACGCCCATAAAAACATCATGCATATGTTGCATTATATGCAGAGTCCAACTTCTTTCTTCTGCTATGCAATGACATTTAAAAACAAAACAAAACAAAAAATCCTGTTAAAAAGCCTGTTTAGTTCAAACTTAAGAATGTTCTTTTCCTTCTATTCTAACCCTGTCAGAGGTACAGGTTTCCTTAAAAGTATTAGAATAAAAAAAAACACTTCCTAGAATTAATGTGAATGTGTTGACTGTTAAAACACTTGTAGTAATGGATAATTTTATAGTGCTCATAAATAGTAAGTAGGAAACTATGAATGTTGGTATTGTGCAGTATTTTTGGGGCAGGATCTATAAAATTGTGTAAAATAGCTGTAAATAAAAATGTCACACTGATGTATTAATGTCTCCACTCCAAATATGGAAGCAAGATAGAAGTGGTGTAACAATGATGGAAAGTGGAACAGTAAATATTCCCAAACACGTTTTCTCAACATACTCAAAGGGGAAGACCATGAAAAAGGGAGAGGATTTCAAGGATTCAGTTATGTATTGATAACAACTTGGTAAACAAATGGGTAACTCATTTTTATTAGGAATGTCTTGAAAGACTCATTTGAAGTTTTAACTTTTTATCCATGCGATTAATATATAATATAAATATTACACTTGCATTAAGTTGTTTCTCTTTATTATCTGACAGTACAAAATAATCATGGATCCTATAATGAATAATGTTTTGTCCTACATAGCTTAAATGTTACTACTCAGCTGCTTTTAATTCAGCAAGCCTCAGTTAAACATATAGATGATTAATTATGCAGTTTGATGTTGTGGGACTTATGCACAATGCCAATACAGGGAGCCTGTGAACTTTCAATCCATAATTAGGTTTAAATCAGTTCCTCTTACAGGCAATGGTTCAGAAGAGTGAGGTTTTTCTTTAGTGGAAAAATAAAGTGCCCACCCTCTGAAGAGCAAAAGCAGTAAGGATAGGAAACCCTCATGCTATTTGTTTACAAACCACAGGGCTCCACTCTTCACTTCTCCTCAGATCTCTGTGAAGATCCACAGACTATTCACATTCCTCAGGCCTGATGCCTTTCCACACAATATTATACTGTAAGGCCAGATAAAACCCCTTCACATTTGGTTAGGTTCTCTACTGTTCATAGTTTAAAGCAGCTCCAATGCCTGCAGTTTCTCTTGTGTAGATCTAAACATGATAAATCATTTCCAGATTGGACAAGTGGCTAAAGATGTAGATGGATGAACACTGACAACGAGATGCTTTCAAAAACCAGCAGCCAGTAATGGATGGGTCTAATTTAAGAAAATGGGTGAACAGTTGCTGTGGTAAAGCTGATTTGTACTGTGTAATTTCAGAGTGTAGCAGATTTACTCAGAATTGTTAGTAGAATCATAAATGGTAAAAGTGTGAGCCTGCAACCAGTAAAGTAACCTTGTGACATTTTTCTTAATTTACAGAGTGTCACGGATCACGGGGCGGAATGACAGAGGCGGACGCACTTGCTAGATCACAGGATATTTAATATATCAATCAAAACAAACATAAACTGACTTAAGGGCAAACACGAAATGAGGAAACAACACGACATGACTGGGAAACAAAACGACTAGACTAGGAGAGGGAAATAGACAACACGACAGGACCCGGAATATAGCAAAAACACGACTTGACTAGGAAACTAACAATACAAAATGAACGACAACAGGAAGTGAGGGAAGGGGACTTAAATACACAACACAGATGAGACGCAACTGGACAGATAACGAGGAGGACGGGTTAACACATAACACAGACGAGGAGGCGGAACAAGGGCGGGACAAGGGCGGAGACAAGGACAATAACAGACAAAGCCATGTGCGGATAAAGCACATGGCAGGGACAACAAACCTGACAGGACGAGGGGGCGCGTACACCTAAATCCCCCAGGAGCTGGCACAGGAGAGGGCACGGAAAACAAGACAAACTAGGACGTGAGACAAGGAACCATTAGGAGACAGGACTCAGGACAAGACGGGAACAGACACAGGAAATGGAGCTGGGAACTTGACTGGACTGGATCTAGGAGACGGGACTGGGGACATGACATGAGACTGACAAAGGGGGGCAACAAGCGACTGAACGAGAGACTGGAACGGACTGGAGAGGACAGGAGTGGACACATGAGACTTGACAGGAAATTGGGGTTGCACATTAGACATAACACTGGATGGGAACAGGGACTGGACAGGAGACGGGACAGGTGACGGAATGGAGAATTGGGAATGGACAGGGGACAAGACAGAGGGTTGAAACGGTGGCTGGACAGGAGACGGGACTTGAGACTGGACAGGGGGTTGAAACAGAGACAGTACAGGAGACAAGACAGGTGATTGAACACTGGACGGACACGGGGACTGGACTGGACTTGGCAGGGGAACAGGGACCAAGACATTCAGGGGGACAGACACGAATACAGTGACAAGGACCGGGACAGAGACAAAGGCAGACACGGGCACAGGGACAAGGACAGAGACAGGAACCAGGACAGGGACAGACAAGGAAACTAAAATAACAGGTGGGTGCCCAGGACTGGCAAATGTTTGTGGGGCAGTCTGAGGAACCAGCCTGGGCACAGTTCTAGGGATCGGCCCCGAAGTCCTTGGGGCCATCCCACGGGTATGATCAGGAGCGGCCGGAGCCACGGCAACAATGGAAGCGAAACAACAACATGAAACGAATGACAGACAGGCAGGAATTGACACATGAGGACTTAAATACCAAACACAGACAACGGACACCTGGAACAGATAACAAGGGGGACAGATTACAAACGACACTGAAAAGGACAAGGGCAGAGACACGAACAATAACAAACAGAGCCATGTGCTAAGTGAGCACATGGCGGGGAAAACAGACACGACAGTACAAGGGCGTGACAATTACCTGAATCTTTTCCCAGTGTTCTGCATTGTACATATAGATAGTAATTCTGAAAAGTGTTATTTTTTAATGTTTGAAAACTCTCTAATGTAGTTTGTTTTTTTAATATTCAGACTATCTTTCATGGCAAAGGCTGAACCTTAGGTGGATACTTCTATTATACCTTGATATACTGAGTTTCTTAATAATTTTTAAAAAATTGATGTGCATATTTATTATATTTTCAGTTTCATTTTGCCTCTCCCAACATTTTTCAGTGTTGAAGGCATCATTCATTGTCTGTAACTGGTTATCCAGTTGAGGGTCACGGAGGGTCTGAAGTCTACCTGGAATCATTAGGCACAAGGCGGGGACACACCCTGGAGGGGGCGCCAGTCCTTCACAGGGAGACACACACTCACACCTATGGACACTTTTGAGTCACCAGTCCACCTACCAACATGTGTTTTTGGACAGAAGAAACCCACACAGACACAGGGAGAACACACCAAACTCCTCACAGACAGTCACCCGGAGTGGGACTTGAACCGACAACCTCCAGATCCCTGGAGCTGTGTGACTGTGACACTACCTGCTGTGCCACCCTGAAGGCATGACATAATATATAATTAATATATAATTATATAATATATAATATATATATAATACAATATATATGTATATAAATATAAAAAAATAAAAATTAAATACATTTTCCGGTTTTTACTGAATTTAACCAAAAATCACAATGTTTTGTGAACAGGGTTTTAGATCTTTGTTAATTAGTTCTGTGTCGCAAATGTTACTTCAGAGAACACGGTAACACTGCTCCACATCCAAACGCTGAGGGGCTTTATACATGGTGACATTCAACTGGAGTGTTTGATAGCATTTATAATTTGTGGGCACCTATGACACACTTTCATTTTGATCAAAGCTGAATTATAACTTTTAATACTTGTTTATATTAATGGCTGCCTTCTTTTATACACTCATGGAAAAGGTTGCTCATAGCAATAATTCTAAAATAAGAATGTCAAAGTCTTGCTGATAAACTGGTGGCTTTTTATGGGGTTTAAAGTTAGAGCTCAGTGAAGAGAGAGGGGATTGCAAGAGGCCTTTGAGAAGCATGTCCTTAGATGGCATTGTTGGGGTGGCTTATGGCTGGTTGTCAAACACAGCATGCCATCCTGTGAGAAAGAAGGGACATTTATTTCTCCCCTGATTCAAATTATTAGGGAAACTAGTAATTCTCAAAAATAGTTTAACTGCCCAGTCTTTTCACAAATATATAAATATTAAACCCTAAGATTTTTTAGTCTGGCTTGGAGTAGAATAGTTAATCCCAGTGCCCAGTACCCAGTAAACAAGCTCCTGAAGAATCTATGGAACAGTTTCTTTGAAATGTTAATATTTGTCCAGTAAATATTATAACAGCAAGCTTTTTATTTATCCCACAGATTGACAATTATGTAGAGATAAAACAAAAAAGTCTTGAGATCATATAGATATTTCCATAGGTTTTCTGAGATGTAAAGCATGGACAAGAGAAAGCTCAGACTAAATTAGTCTGAGCCATGATTCCTACACTTGACATATAACATTACAAGCAATGGGGAAATCTGTGGAAACAGTCATTATATTTCAGCTGAGGAGATTTCTGTAGAACTGTCAGTGCTGAGAACATTTGCATTCTTGCATGCAAGTGTGGTGTCAAAAGGTCAAACAGGTAATTGTGAAAACTGTTGCTCAGAGATGTTCATGGTTCAAATTACAAAGTTTTGAAAAACAGGGTCTATTAGACCATAAAGTCTTTCTAAAATAATATAGCTGTAGTTTGAAGTGTTAATGCAATGCAAAGTGAAGTCTTTTGAGAGTCTGTATGCCTAAGAAATGGTTTAATTTGCCTAAAGCCTAGGTTAAGTGCCGCCCTCTACACTATGAGAAAAAAAGGCTAGAGTACAGATAAATATTCGTGCATTAGGGTACACTATATATTTATAGAGGGAAGGACCATATTAGTACCTCTTTAAATTCTGAATTTACACTGGATAAAATGTAACTCCATCAGTGCTTCACAAAGAGCCCAACTCCCGCTGTTCCCATGAGCAACCACGTAATTTCTGCTATTATCTGTTTTTGAACATTTAAGTATCCTTCACCTGACCATTAAGGTTGCAGTGGTTGTTTATGATCCGATCAGAAACCAGCTACCCTTAACAACTAAGTTTGCTCATTGAGCCCAGCCCATGAGTACCCAAAACACTCACTACATAACTAGATCTTCACAGGGGTCATCAGGTAGGCTCCTTTTCTCATCAGTGTTTTGCTGACCTAAGCCCACAACTTTAAATATAAAAACGTATGTTTTAAAATACAAAAAGGAAAAAGTCCAAAAAGTTTTGGAATTGCAGTTGAGTGAAGTTTGTATTGTCTTTGTAGATTTTGCCACATCTATTGACTTCTGCACTTTTGGAAAAAAATATTAATATAGTTCCTTTAGGGGCTCTGTAGCTTAGAAACTGAAATAAAAACACACTGGTGCTCTCTGCTCTTGTGTAATTTCTCAGTGTCCTGCACTACATTACTGAGATAGTTAGGAGCAATAAACTTCCAATGATGTTGCTCTCATTATAAACAGTTTCATACCAAAACAGAAAATGTAAATATAAGTAAGATGTTTGCTAAGAGAAACCTGCCATTTAGGGGCTATTTTCTATGATTAAACAAAATTATTATTACTATTTTTTACCTGACATTAAAAGATTTTATAACTTCTATAATGATCTGATAAATTATTGTTTACCACTTAAACCTGGTACATATTGCCACATATATAGCAGTAGCAATGTTACAAAGTTGTGTTTTTTTTTTGTTTTTTTTTTGGTACATATGGTACTGAGCAGGTTTCAGCTTGAGTATTTTTGCAGCATAAATGGACACAGATTTTCCACAGCGATCATTCTGCAGTGGATGAGTGAAAGTCTGCCTGGGCTGTGTCCAGTGGAGGAAGATTCCAGATTAGTCTTCTTGCCAGTGATTTAATTCAGACCACATGTGTCTGGGGGTGGGGAGCTTAAGGCCTGGAAGCACAACAGGAGTGAGAAACATGGCTACTGCTTTTAAATATCTCTAAATGTATGTATACTTTATAAATATATCTAATGTCTGTATTTTGTACAAATATATTTCCCAGTAACACTGGACATTTTCTACTGGTTTATTTATCACGAATTGTTGACAAAATATAAAAGGAATCTTTAAATTATGTGGAAAATGTTATTTTTTAAATGATATACGAGGTTTTGTCCCAACAACTATAAATAAAAATGCAGAATGTTGCTCCCTGTGTCAAAGTTTCATGAAAAACTAACCATTCATTCATTGTAATCGCTTATTCGGTTCAGGGTTTTGGTTGATCCGGAGTCCACCCAGAATCAGTGTGCACAAGGTTCCTCCAGGGAACGCACCCTGGAGGGGGCACCAGTCCTTCGCATGGTGACACACACTCACACCTATGGACACTTTTGAGTCACCAATCCACCTATCAACATTTGTTTTTGCACTGTGGGAGGAAACTGGAGCACATGAAGATACACCAACTTCTCACAGTCACCCAGAATGGGGCACCCAGGACCCTGGAGCTGTATGACAGAGGTACTACCAGCAATGCCACTGTGCTGCCCTACACACCAAATAATAGAAACAAAACAAAAAACACTTACAAATATATTCAATTTTGTTGCATTGAGGACGACTAAGTGCTACTGTAGGTAGTGTAGTGTTGCTGCCTGTGAGCGTGAGTGAGTGTGTGATATCCTGTGATGGACATGTGTGTACCTGCTTTGTGCCAAATATTTTCACTTAGGCTCCTCTGCAACCCTGACAAGGATGAAGCAATAACAGTAGATTAATTAACTAATTAAATTTACATTGAGTACTTTTCTTCTGTAAGGTTAAAGTTTTTGAGGTAAGTTCCAAAGTGGATCCAAAATCTTAGATCACTCTTCACCTTGTGTCAACATCATGATCAATAGAACAAAAGCTCCACAACTTGGTATATAAAAAGTTATGTATTATTTCTTCATTTGTCTTTCTCTTTTTTTTTTGTTTCCTGTTAAAATCAACATTGTTCAAGACACTAAGTTTACAGTTCGATACACCTTCATTTTTCTTGTGGCTCATAACTAACATTTTCATATGAGATATGTGTTTATTTACACAAGGCAGTGCAAATTGTAAATTTTTGTAGGTATATATGAATGTTTATAACAGGAACCACAGTTTTAACACATATTGATGAATTAGTTATTTAGCTAGAGTGCTGTTTAGGCTGAATGCCTCATTGGTAATCCCTCAGTATCATCAAGCAGATGTGCATTAACAATGACTGGAGCGAAGTCAGTTATATTTGCATTATGGTTCAGACAGGCTTGCATTGTGTAGTCGTCACTCTCCTTCAGGGCGGCCATGTCCACATTGACCAATAATGCGTAGGACTGCTGAGAGATTTTTACATAATTCTGTATGTGATTAGATGATCACAACTTTATAATTAAACATATTGCTTTTTAAAAATATTTTAATAATATTGTGGTGTCTTTCCCCATAGATTAGAGCAGTGGTTCTCAAACTGTGGTAGGTGTACCAATGGTGGTATGACCTGGACACATTTACTGCTTAATTAAGGAATTATTAATAACTTAAAATCTAAAATTACATCATATTTCAGTTTTTATAATTATGCTTTAATGATATGTGTTTGTGTTAAAATATTACAACATGGGCTATGCATACACTGTAGTTCATTACATCTGTAAAGAAATGAGGGAGACAGCGTTGTCTTGCTTTTCTTCCAAGGAGGGAACCTGATACCCCAATATTCTGAGGAATCCAAGAAAGTCCAGCTTCAGCTGTTTATTGGACATAAGCCAAGGCAAGAGACAGACGTGAGACATTTGAACTTTATTACTAAAAGAGCAAAGCAGGAATGAAAAAATATAAAATGAATTGGCAAATAACAGGGTTCTCGCTTAAATAGGCCTTGTTTAGAAGCATAAGGCCTAATGTGCAAGCACTCACATGGGCAGTAAATACATCCCAAATTTCTACAGTACCAAGAAAATGTTTTACACGAGGAACATTAGTTGATGAGTTGTTAGTTGAAGCAAGAATCAGCACAATGTGGCCTTTGGGAGGCATACAAGGCATCGATGAAGCTAAGTTTGCTAGTATGAAGCCTAAAGCATAAGCCTTCATGTGGATAGAAAATGTATCACAAATACTTAAAGTAATAAAAAAGAATAATTGTGTTAATGAAGTGTGAGTATAAGCACACAATGAGGCCATAAGCACTTTGGGCCAGTGAGGCTTCACAGTTACTAAAGAAATTTGGCTCTTATTTATACAGTAAGAAAAGCCAAAGCCAAAGTTTATCAAAAGGTCTTTATTTGCTATAACTGCTGAGCGCTGGTTTTAATCATGATAAATATTTATATTCATATGTTATGGCCTCTTGAGCTGTGAATAGGAGATCATGCATTCCACAAATCGCACAAACACAGCTGTAACTCAAATGCTTTCCACAAAAATTACAAAACTTCACGCTTGATCAATATGAGACTCAGATGACAAGATAAAGATGGAGATATAAGACACGAAGGATTGTAGCACCCCTTGTGGATGGATTTTGGTCATATTGGATAGGCTTCTGGCCCTACATAATCTGTCAAATTTGGGCTTGAGTTATTGCTGAAAAAATAAAGCTTCTTCCACTTTGACTTATTGATATATTGCAGTAACAGCGCTTTCAAATGTCAAAACATTTTAATAATTATTTAACTAAAGACACAGCAGATCGCAATAAGACCAATTGTTTGTTGACTGGATCAAAAATCCAGGGACTAGTTAGAAAAGATCAATTTTTACACAACCAACCAATGAGAAAATACTATTATATAATATATAACACTGTGCAGAGCATACGGTAAACCCAAATTGCCCTCATGGACATGCCATTCAATTTACATGATGATTGGATTTTTTTGTTGCTGTAGAGATTCCTACCTGTTGGCTAAGTCTCTAGGCTTTATGGTTTGGTCTGGGTGATTTGTTATAAGGCAGAAAAAGTAGGATAATAATGAAAAATCCTAACGACTATAGTAACTCCAGAGCCCAGTAGGTCAAAACCAAAGGCAAAATAGAGAGAAAAAAATGATAATTCTGTGAACATGATGACAAAATAAAATATGGCTTTTCTTAGCATTAACAGAATCCTAAAACACCGTTTAACACTACAAGCGCCGTGTCTCTGTCACAACAGGTGTGAGCGTCAACTCTATGCACCACATTTTTTTCACCTATAGCCTATTAAAATGCACATCTGAAATTAAACTGATATTGCATTTTTATTACTTTCAAAATGCTTATTTACCATAAATTATTTTTTTCTCATGAAGGTATAATTGTGTTAAGGATATTCAGTTTAGGCCTAGTTATTTGTATTCTCTCTATTTACTTAATTATTTTATAATAATATTGTGTAAAGCATTTCTTTAAAAACAAAATCAACAAAAACACCTGTAAGTTTTTACATGTTTCTGTGGTAAGATTCATAGGTGGTACTTGGAGGTTTTGGTTTGATAATGGGTGGTACTATGAGAAGCACCGGATAAGAGAAAGGAAGCGGGAGCTGGGAGTGGTTTAAAAGTGTTTTAACGTGTTTACAGTGGCTCTATACAGCTGTTTGGATTGTCTTTTCTTGTGAATTTCTTGCATTTTATTGATCATGTTTAAGCATGGTTAAACCATTAAAACATCAGTGCAGTAGAAAACTTTCTGCCAGCTACGGTGTTATCTGTTAAACTAACACAATATATGTTTTATATCTGGTCAATTTAATGGTCAGTTTAATTTCATAGATCATTAAACTCGTGCTGAAGGGTCCTGAGCCTCAAAAACAAACCACGGTGCAGTTATTATAATAAGGCTCAAATTAAATTTTATGCTCGGTTATCATCATGCCTAATGATCTTGTAGTGAGATTAAATGAAAATTGATGCTGTGAATGTTAAGGTACAGTATGCTGTAAGGATAAATTTAAATATGTACTGAGCTGAAAATATTTGCTCTAACAATACTTAGTCTTCTACCTCTGTTGTTTCTGGTTTGGAACACATTAACTCTGAATGTATAGTACTGGAACAACTGCTGTTGCTGCACATCAGGAAATAATTTTTTAAATTTGCTTTATGAAGAGTCATATGATAGAGTAGGTGATCTGTCTGTTGCACCTCATCACTATACATTTATTCTCATTGTAGCGAAACCTAGCTGTAGAGAGTGAAGTAGCACTTATTTTATAATGCTGGTGATATCATACACTGCTTGTACATTCTTCAGTGGCATAGCCAGAAAATGACGTTAGGTGGACCTGGGAAAATTGGGTGGGCTCAATTGGTTGTGCACTTTGTGCAGCATCTCCTACTCATATGCTTGCTTGCCAAACCATCACATGTAAGGCTGCCAAATTTCTGAATTAGAATGAAGGAATATGAGAATTGTTAATCTCATATTAAATTATTAAATATGATTTGTATGTATAAAGACTTTCTTGGATTCCAAAAGTCAGTCAGTTTTATTGTCATCACAGATATACTGAGGGAGAATGAAATGTAGGTTTTCTAAGGCATGGCACTAAAATTATTCATTCATTCATTATCTGTAACCACTTATCCAGTTCAGGGTCACGGTGGGTCCAGAGCCGACCTGAAATCATTGGGCGCAAGGCGGGGAATACACCCTGGAGGGGGCGCCAGTCCTTCACAGGGCAACACACACACACACACACACACACACACACACGGACACACGGACACTTTGGAGTCACCAATCCACCTACCAACGTGTGTTTTTGGACTGTGGGAGGAAACCCGGGGCGGGGACACGGGGAGAACACACCAACTCCTCACAGACAGTCACCCGGAGCGGGAATCGAACCCACAACCCCCAGGTCCCTGGAGCTGTGTGACTGCGACACTACCTGCTGCTCCCCCGTGCCGCCGCACTAAAATTAGTTCTATCTAAAAACAGAGCTGTGATTTCCCATTGACTCAGCACTGACATGATGCTTTTAGTGCCACTGGAGAACAGCCCCCGTGTTGGAGGGACTGTGACTCCATTGTCTGCAGCACTAAATGATAGGCAACAAATTCTGGCTGCTGACTGACTTAATAAAAGTGAGGACCAATGAGAAGCATGTTCTCTGATTAATAGGCGTGGAGTATCTGCCCCTTCCTCTGGCTGAGGGATAGCTGCGAAGAATCTCTCAAAGTATCTCTCAAACACATCGTCCATCTTAACAGTCATATACAGGACTATTCTCTATTTAACGGGTTGGTCTGTAACCCTAATTGCGTTTGTTGATAACCAACCAATAGGTTCAGTCAAGGAATGTGAATATACTTCCAATCATTATGTGTAATTTATTTTTTTGCATGTTGTAACTAGGAAAATGTGCTAGATACAATTTTCATTCTGTCATACCATCTCAGAAATGAACATGGTATACAGTATTACCAGGGGGTGTGGGGTGCATTGTTGGGCTGTGTGAGCCTCATATCTGTGAGTGTGTGTCAGGTGAAGGGTTTTCGGTGCAGTTCAGCTCCACAGTACACACCAACACCTGTGTTGACAATAAAATGTTTTTCAGCAATTTTCAGCAACTGATGAAGGAACAGGAACATTTTAGGGAAAAAAGCTAAATAAGGCAGGGTCTACACAGTTTAGAAGCATAGCTGATCAGCTAATAGTCACTCCTGGTTTAGCTCACCACAGCAGATAATTTTCCAGCCAACTGAAGCTCAAACACATATATTTAGAGGACGATGCCTGTGAGCATAAAATCAAGTGAAGTGTCTTCAAAGTATTTTGTTTGATTTCAGCTTCATTCATCTTTGTTTTATCCCAAACTCAGTGCTAAACTCAAACTGAGGTGTGCTACTGGGCTTGTGTTTTTACCCACCTGTTTTCAAAGTGTGACATCTACAGTCAGTAAGCACTCACAGCACCGTTTCCTTGTGCCTCTCCTTAATGCACATAAATTAACCCTTTATTCTTATACTTAAAGACACAGAACACAGAAATTTGTCACACCACAAAATTGTCATTTTGAGATAGTGTCCACATTTTTTAAATACCATTATACCCAGTTGCAACTCTCTGTTTCAGAATACCTTCAAGTTTATGGAACAGAGAAAAAATGTTAACACAAATTATACACTTGTAATAAAAAATTGTTTTTGCGCAGATCTCATATGTAACTTTTCAAACTGCTACTAACACAGCATTAATAGACAGTTCAACATGTTTAGGGGAGAACATCAGTGGCGATTGCTCTAAGACTGCAAGGGAAGCTCAGCTTCCCCTAAAATGTCAAAAAATAAGAGATCAAATATATTCTGTTGTGTGTACATGTCATGGAATAAATATGCACTACAACGCGCTCAACTTTTGTTCAGAATCAGCTTCTTATCACTGGTAAAGACACGTCTTTCCTCTCAGTCATTCTCGCAGATTCACAGTGATTTAAACAGTGAAGACGCTGAGCGTCCACAGAGTTCAATAGCGAAGCAGGGAAGTGCAGCGAAACGAGACGAGTCATTGGATAAATGCTGGGCTTTGTCCCGCCCATCAGACGCTCAGCGTCTCTGGGGGTCTATGGGGCAGTGGGCTGTCCTCGGCTGGCCCGGACGCTCAGCTTCTGCATGATGATTGGATGATCTGTCTGAGGCTGAATCCATTTTTGATTGACAGCGAAATGAGCGAATCAGCGATCCTTTGGTGTAAAGCTCCGTGGGAGCACTACAATTTCATTCTGTCCCTGGAAAAGACGCCTTGTTGGTACGACAGGGTCTTAGATCATTTTCTTGAAAAGAAATGGAGGGTAGAATTTACGTAGGCCGAAATTGAGCTTCCCCTCCTTGAAAGACCAGCATCCGCCACTGGAGAACACTAACTGCCAATTCATTTATGACATGGATTTTACCTAATTGACTTAAAAGGATTGTGAACAAGAACTCTCTCCAGCAGGTAAATCTTTAAAAGATGTCTCTACATTGCCTTGTACAAAACGTTTTTTTCCCTTCTTTCAGGTGATCAGTAATAAAAACCATGTTTAGTCCTTCTGTACATACATTTGGGTATTTCATAGCAACAATTAAAAAAAGAAGTGTCAGTAGACTTCGAAGCATGTGCTAAGCACTATGCTTTTTTTGCTTGGTGAGATTTACTATGACCTTGAGGGCTACATTTTTCTGCTAAAAGGTGTGTGCTGGGCTACAAAGCTTGATTCTCCTACTGTGTTCCGAGCAATGAGTAATCAAGCCTTTCCTGTGTCAGGGGTCTTAGGGCCCCACCCCCAACTAACTCACAATTTTGCCTGCCCCTCTTTCTGCTGCAAAGAATGTACATGAGAGTCTTTCCTGAAACCCAAGCCAAAAGACATCCAGAAACACCTGGTGTTCAGTAGTCAAGTAAGCTTTCGTTTTTTTAATTTCACACAAATTTCACGTGTACTAGTGAATTCAGAGCAAGTGTTTCCCTGAACATTTAAATGTACAGTATTTAGCACACGAAGAAATAATTTTTATCTCAGAATATGCATCCCATCATGTACAAACAAATTAAAAATTCTCTTGAATGAAAATACAACAAGATTTTTTTTTAAATCTTTGCTAATAACTAGAACTAGACATGCTTAAAAAGGTAAGGTGTCTTTTTTAGCATGTCTTTAGTTATAGGTATCAGCAAAGATCCTAATTTCCCACTGTATTTTATATTTTGTTACTGCTTTAATTTCAGGAACAGAACATCCAAACGTTTATGTTTGCAAAAATTCTTAAACCCAAACCATAGTCATTACATGCCTCTGTTCATCTGGAAAGTATCACAATGCACTTGGTCTGCTCGCCTTCAGTATAGAAGTGAAAAGGAAAGGCAGAAGTATAGATGTTTATTTGTTACTCAGTAAAGGCAGTGCTGAGTTAAAAGCCTGCTTACACAACAGATTGCAGGCAAAGGTGATGCATAAATGTATATATACAAGCATTCTTGGGTCTGAGTAAAGCAACAGAGCGACTGAAGTAAAAGTACCCTGTCCTTATCACTCTGCTTTGGCCACACATTTGCCACATTAAATCTATTATCCAGGTCTATATAATAGAGCAGTTCCACGAAGCTAGCTGAAGGCTAGCTAAAGCCATGATGAGCCAGCCATTTCTTCTTTTCTAAATGTCACGAACACATTATTAATGGACACTAACATTCCTAGGGGAATATCTCATTTCCAGGTCCTTTATGACAGCTAACAGGCCTCAAGAGTTAAATTTATATGCAATTGCATTGATACCGTTGTAAGCTGTTAGAATACTGTTGTGAATGGCCTGACTGAATGCCTCTGCCCTGACCCCAGAGTCCCCCCTAGCTTTATCATTGTTTCAATCTGAGATCATTAAATGTTTACCTGTTTTTGATTAGTGTATTTGTTTAAAAGAATCCTTCTCTATTTAGTTCTGTGCGTCAGGGGTCTTCTGTTTGTTGGTATTTATGCAGAGTCTTTTGTTTGTTCCTTTGTATTTAGAGGAGGTCAGTGGTCAGAGAAGCGAGCCAAATACCCAGAGGTCACTGGTTCTAATCCCAGAATTGAATGGATGTTCCTGGTTATGTTCAACACGTTACACATCCCACCCAAAGTGAGTGACGCTTTTTAGGGACACAATGCTGCTCCAAAACTGGGGCATATTTAGGAAGCCAAATGAATATTTTGTGAATTGTGAAACTGTACCTATATGGTATACCAGCAGATGGCTTTAATGTTATGTCTGAATAAATGTAGCATTTGGTAATGATATATAATCAGCAAAACACCCACTACTGTGTAATATGTAAACTCAACTGGTACTTACTGTAGTTTAAAAAAGGAAATATGTGAAAATGATATGTAAACTGCTGAAGTTAACGCATTGGCTCTGGGCTACACAATATGACACAATGAAAATAAATAATCAAATTTGAGGAAGCTCATTTTGTCCATGCTTAATTCTACAACAAAATGTACCAATTTTAAACAGGACAACCAATACTTTTGGGTCAAATTTGAGCAAATAAAACAATTATAATAATTGTTATAATAGAATAAACAGAATATTCAAGATTAATAAGAATCTATATATGGAATTCTAAAAATGTTATTCTGCTCCAGATTAACAGAAAAGTTAAATGAAATGAACAAATTGTTTATTCAAAACAGCCCTGTCTGCTGTCTCCTAATCCACAGATATGTGTACTTCAGAATAAAAAATACTTCAGCAAAGCCAATGATCTCTTTAGATAAGAACTCATTTTAATTTCTATCTTAATACTGTGACTACATTTGTCATCAAAATTTCAGAATAAATAATTCTGAGATACAGAAAAAAAGGAGAAATGTCACTGAATCAGTTGAGTGTATTCGGTGTGCTTCTATGGACATTCATTCTAGGCACAAATAAGTTATTTATGTTGTACCCTGCATAAAATTCAGTTTCATTATATATCAATTATATTTTTACCTCCTATTTAGGAATATTTGTATTTAGAATTAATAAATAATTCATTTTGAGTTCATTTTCTTAGGTCTCTATTGAAAACAACTTATTTATTACCAATAAGTTTTTACTTATACAATAAATAAATAAATAAATAAATAAATAAACCCTGAATGGAAATGTTTTATTATATCAGAAATATCCTCCCATGGCAAGTCTGCTATTGTCTGAGTGCCAAAGTGGTAGGAAAGTTCTGGAAGATGAATGAATAAATATCCAAGATCAACATGGCTTGATGAGGTTTCCAGGTGACTTTGTGTTTAGTAAAAACAGCATCACCTAGAAGCATAGTAACATGAGGGAATACAGAGATCAGGAGCCGCACTGTCTGGGCCCATCTATTGCTCTAAGAACATTTTCAGAGTAAAGAGAAATCCAGTACTCCCTCGTATGAAGAGTGAAAAGATAAATCATGTCTGTTTTGCACGGAAGATGTCTGTTTTACTCCTGTGATCATTTCTGCCATATGGAAGACTATATTTCATATAAAAATTCTCCCAAATATGATAAAATTGCTTCAGCAGCAACAAAAAAAAAGCATATATATATATATATATATATATATATATTTGCTTCAGTATAAGTATATATGATATCCTGGACCACATCATTTCCACTATTGGATATTTCTATTTAAGTTTGGCTGTACTGTTAATTTCATTTCCTATAATTCTGTAAAAACTGATTCTAAAATAGTGGTGGGAAGGTTCTATGGTAAAACACTATGATTTAATGTCAGTTTCACCAGTTTTACCTCCCACTGCACGATGATGTAATAAAAATGTAATGTAAAGGTGAATGAATGTAAAGGTGGGCTTAAGTACATATATTTTGATGAAACAAAAACTAATATAACCAAGGATATGATATTTTGTAGCACTTCAGGTTATACAGTTGGCCGTCTCCCTGTATTGGGAGATATTTCCACCTTAAGTGATCTGAAATCGCAAAACTAAATCAATAGTACCTACCTATGTAGCAGGAATAGAGCAAAATGCTCTTCTTGGTTCATGCTTTTCATAGTTTGGAGATCTATCAGTTGCCTTAAAAAAAAGAAAGAAAAACTTCCAGAAGCTGTTTCTTTGCCATGGGCAGCCATTGCCTAGCATACTGGACTCAGACATTTTGTTTTCTTTTACACATTTAGACTGGAGAGCTAAAAAACTGTGAGGACACATCCTCAGAATTTCATAAACAGTTTTTTTTATTAAAATCTGGAACGTCACCTTACGAATTATTTGTTTGAGACAGACAGAAGCTCCACAGAGGCAGATACTCAGTGGCTCCTAAACAAAGGACACACTTCTCATTGGTCATCACATCAGCCAGAGTTCACTGTCTATAATTTAGTTTTAGAGCCAATGGAGTCACAGTCCCTTTTACAGAGGGTTGTAGAGGTGCTGAGAACAGGTCTGTGCTGAAATATTGGGAACGTCCAGGTGTGCTTTTAGATATAACTTGTTAGCACAGTGTCTTGGAGAAGCTACATTTCATTTCTCCTTTAAAACATCTGTGATGAAAATAAAGCTGACCGACTTTTAGAATCAAAGTAATGCTTTATACCCAAAAAATACATTAATTTCATGAGATTAACAAATTTCACATTCCTTCATTTCAATTCATAAAGTTGCCTACCTCAGATGTGATGGGGGTGCAAGGAATACGAGCAGGCAGTGCTGCATTAAGACGCTGCAGCAGACACATCATTGAGCCCACCAAGTTTGCCCAGGCTCACACAAAGGTCAGTTTCTGTCTATGCCACAGCTATAGTCCCTGTTCCTGGAATTTCTTGAAAAATCTTTGGAGTGTAATTTTAAAGGTGGCACTGACTGACAGATGTATACACCTGATGGATTTAAAAAATATATTTCCTAAGCCCTGGGAGTAGAGTTTAATCATAGAATGAACTTACTGAAAAACCACTAGTGATTTTACTGAAACAGATTCTTTCAGGTATGGGAAATGTTAATTTTTTTAACTGCTTTGGATTTCTGGCTTTGGGGGAAAAAAAAGTCTTGCTTATGAAGTTTCATCAATATAATCTATAGTGATGCCATAATAGGTGTCAGTTTAGACCGTTTTTCCACACATTTGAATGAGATTAGTTTTCTCTGGATGATAAAATCTATTCCCCAGGCTTCATCCTTTCTTCAGTTTGGTTGATCAACCCACAGAGGGCTGTTCTGGTAAAGTAGTCATTTATAGACAAGCACAAGGCTGGGAATCAGTTTCATTTAGATGGTGTAAGCACCCACTGATGTTTGGGGTTTATGCTTTTGACCATGATGAGTAAGTGTATGATGTTTGTGCAGCCATCTGTGATGTAGATTACACCTTTTGGCAGTGTTCTCTCTCTTCTCTGAGCCTGCAGCACTGTGGTCCCACTCACCACATCACTCACACAGACTCCAGAGTCCAGAGAGTGGGAGAGCTCGTGGGCAAGGCTGTTTTTTTTTTTTTTTTGCCACTTTGCTGTGTTCACACATTTTTGTTTGGGCTGAGATCATATGGCTGCATCTCTTCAGACACCCCTGTACCTCTCACTGAAGCTTGAAGCAGATGGAGATTCCAGTCAGGAATCAGTTTTATTCCTTTATCACCCTTGATGGAATGGATTTCCTGCCGCAACCAAGGCATGACATCATTCAGACTCTGAATTAACTCTTGAGTTGAAAAAGTCCATGCAGACATATTATGGATTAATGAACTATGTATGAGCGGTGGGCTATTCTTTTGCACAGTGGTCTGTCTGTAGCTCAGATAACATATCAGAGCTGCCTTAGGCCTGGCTTTATGTATAAAGAGTGTAAATAAGTTTTTTCCAAATTCGTATCTTTTTAATTTTGTCCTAGACTAGGCTTGATCTGTGTCTGGGAAATAAGCCCTGGTACTTTTGGCTTTTGAGAGACTGGCTTAAACCATGTAATGCAAATCTCAGAAAAGGTCTGGAAGAAATTAAGAATTTATTGCAGTCATCACTGGAAACAATTAACAGCTGTGTTCTGGAGCCTCTGTAAACACTTTACTAGCCTTTACTTGATTCTTTTGCAGCTGAGATTCAATGATGGCTGATATTGTGATAACAATGTTATCAGTCAGTCATATAATATTGGCAGTATTCACCTGTGGCAAGAAAATAATTAAAATATTGACATCATTGCTAGCTTTTAATGCATTAATCAACCTAAGTACCATGCCTTAATGTATAAAAGCAGGTTATTATCTGCTTTAGTGAGGTTTCCTCATAAAAGTCTTATATAGTCTTATTGCTTTCACTTTTAAGGTTTTTATTTCCAATGAAGGCTTTATCCTTTCATTAAAGTGATTCTTCACCATCAATATAAAAGGACATTTTAGTCAATGTTTAGCAATGTAAACTGGCAACTTTAATTCAGTCTCCTTACTAAGTCTCTTTAAAACTGCTGCTATATATATATTACAAGATTGAAATAAACTTACAATGTCTAATCTAGAACTGCTAAAAAAATCAACTTTAACTTTAACTAATCAGCACAGTGGTGTTTTTGAGGTAGAGTATGTATGGTTCAAATGGCTGCATCCATGTAGGGGACCCATCCTATAGAGCAAACCTGGGCATTGTACGGCCCCCGGGCCGCATACGGCCCTTTGATTGACTCTGACCGGCCCGTGTAACGTTAATTGGAAATTACAAAATAAACATTTTCTTATTTTACCTGATGCATGGACTGAAGCTGAATTGCTTTTATTTTGAAGTTGTTTTTTATTTACGTACATGATGACGCAAAACGTATATTGAGGCATGGGCGTGATTTGATCGTTGTCACTAGCAAGTCACAAGACGACTTAAGCCCTCAGAAATGTCTGCTCATGCTAAAAAAAAGAAAGGTAGATGCCGAATGCAGGGTTTTCAACAAAAATTGGACTGCTAAGTATTTATTTACTGAAGTGAGAGGTAAAGCCGTGTGTTTAGTTTGCGGGGAGCAGATCGTCGTGTTTAAGGACTACAATTTGAGTCGGCATTACGAGACGAAACACGGGGAGAAATACAAGAACGTGACTGATGCTGAAAGGACATCGGAAGCTTTGCTAGCTAAACTGCAAAAGCAGCAAGGCTTTTTTACCAAGCTTCTTTTTTTATTTTTATTTGCATGTTTAGCGTGTTTTTATGATGCCGTTTTAGTGATTAATTGCCTTTCCCATTGTTTTGTGAAATTCGCTTGAATAAATTACATTTTTTGGAAGGCAACCTCATGTTTTCATTGCTTAATTATAACATATACTCTTACCAGCTTGTCAAAACAATGCTATTTACTGCTTTTTACAAAGAAGTACAGTTAATATTATGCAGAATTGAGATCAGCCTTTTGGCCGGCCCTCCACAATATTTTCTGTTTCTCATGTGGCCCCATGGAAAAAATAATTGCCCACCCCTGCTATAGAGCATAAACTGTTTCATTTAGGAACTACTTTGCAATTGGATACTTTATTTCATGTGAGTTGCACTTCAAAAAAAATCACTTGCATAAATATTTTACTGAATTTTCCAGTTTTTTTTTATATAAATTGCTTCTTTTAAGAATAAATCATTTTGAGTTGTGTGGCACAGCAAGCAGGAAGTGTCGCAATCACACAGCTCCAGGGACCTGGAGGTTGTGGGTTCAAGTCCTGCTCCGGGTGACTCTCTGTGAGGAATTTGGTGTGTTCTCCCTGTGTCTGCGTGGGTTTCCTCTGGGTGCTCCAGTTTCCTTCCACAGTCCAAAAACACACATTGGTAGGTGGATTGGCGACTCAAAAGTGTTCATAGGTGTGAATGTGTGCTGCCCTGTGAAGGACTGACGCCCCCTCCAGGGTGTATTCCTGTCTTGCGCCCATTGATTCTGGGTAGGCTCCGGACCCACTGCAACCCTGAACTGGATAAGAGGTTTCAGATGAATGAATAATTTTGAGTCAAAACCCAAAACACATTAGGCCTGACTCAAAATATGAATGAATTTTTAATACTGCACATCAAACGTAAATGTAATACAAGGGCACTTTAATTTGATAAGGAAATGGATAGAATGCTGCTAATAAATTAAGAAACACAGTCAGTAAAGTGATTTAACATAGGTTGATAGACACATATTAATGTTCTATGCTAAGTTTTGTATATTCGAAACGATAATTCTTATTCGAACATAGTTGTAATATGTTTCTCAGTATATGAGGTTCTGGATTTGGTTTTTCAGGCAATCATATTGTTGTTTGAGCAGTTTCCGCTTCATGTTTTTCACAGATCATTTATGGTCACTAGACCCTAGAGTTCCACAGCGTCATCAAAGCACATATTTACAACACCCCTGGACAGAACTGGACACATCTGCAGGACAATAAAACCGATTGGGCTTTGTCCAAATTGCCCGCCAAGCCTCATGAATGGAAATAACATGATGCTTCAGTCATCTCCCACTCAAGAATGTGAACGTCTGTCCCTAGACAGTGTGTAAGTTCCATGACTGCGACGGTGTTACGAGAAATGAAATTGGAATTAGATGTAAGTCTGAATGTCTGGATTCACACTTCTCTCAGTGGACATTCCTTCCCAGCGTAGTGTCCATCCACTGCTCCATTTCACCACCCACCACTTCTGGAAAAGTAACATCAATTTTAAATACTCTTGGTTACAAGTCAAAGACAATTATTCTGTGTAAAGGAAAGTACACCAGTGCATGCAGAAGAACACAAAGTACTGTCCCAAGGAAACAAGCAAACATCTAAATTTGCTGCTGTTAACAGTATTAATTAAGATACCAAAAAGTACATTTGTTTATTTAGGTCTGAAGATTTTTACAGATTGATGCCAATTTTTTTTGTGTGAACAGACAACCTCAGCCTTTCATGATTTGAGTGTGCTTGCAAAAATTATTACATTCTTTGATAAGATGAACACATCATTTTTTCATTTGTTTCTTCCAGTTACCACCAGTGTTACTTGGAGAATTTATCTAATTTAAAGGGCAGTTCCCTGTGCCTTTCATTCTGATATCCACAATGCAAGTGATTCAGTGTTCATTGATGAAACAAATAATTAGATTATCTGTTACTTAAATGATTCTAGCAAGTTATTATGAGGAAGGCACATGCAATAGCTCAGACAATGTACACGCGTGTTAACCTACCACATTAACCTTAGAATCAGGAATACCATTATTTTATTGTTTAAGAACATTCTCCCAGTATTTATAATCTTAAATGGAAAAGTGCTTGTACACTGTGCTTGTTTTCTCCAAGTGTCAAACTTAGTTTTCATCAGTTTGTCAGAGTGTAAACATTTGCTGATTGTGGCCTTTCCCCACTTTCTGCTGATGTCACTAATGAAATTATAGTTTATGCCTGTGGCAAAGGAATTTATTACAGGCAGCATAGGCCTTTGCTCTATACTGATTAGTGCTTATTACCGTCCAAGTGATTTTCATGACTTTTTGTTGAATGGATTGTTCAAGATGTTCTACTCAGTTATGTTTCAGGCTATGATTTGCACTTTTATTGGTCCTGGCATTGTTATTAAAACTCCACACTTACTCTGTGCAAAGGGAACACAGTAATTCTACCAATAAAGGGAAAAAAATGTAATAATGACTTTATATTGGCCCTGTTCAAATATATAAAGTATAAAGTGATTTTATAAACTTTGGGTTGGCGGCAGTGTATCATTACAAACCTATCACAGATATATAGGTGTTTTCAAACTTTTGTTGCTGTTTTAATGCTTATTTTGTTATTTCAAATGAAATCTTTGTTTGCAACATTTTTTAAGTTTAAAAGAAAAAAAAATAGCTGTTAAACTAAAGCCTTAAAAATGTATATATATATATATCTATATATATACATCCCATCAGCTCATTTTCAAGCTTACAACAAGGCATTTTGTTGTGAGTGAGAGTGTGAGTTACAATCCAGTTCCATGATGCTTTTTGCCTGAAACAAAGTAGAGTTTTATCTGATGCAACCTGATCACACACTATGTTAATTTTCCAGTTATTTCAAGAATATTTACAGTAGGCTGGGCAGCACTGTCAAATAGTTGGACAAATCTATTCACACATAATTTGTCACATTATGAAATATTGTATAAACTATGTGTCCCTCTTGTGTCACTGCTTATTTGTGGTCCTACTCTGTCTTTAATATGACTCCAACAGAAACATACTTTAGCCAGAGGCCTAGAGGATACAGAGTGCTAGGAGCCAATTCTAAATGAATGGCTGCAGTGCTGCAAATATTTCCCACTTGGACAGTTTAGCTTTAACACTAAAGAATTCCTGACATAATGACCCATGCGTGAAAAACATCCAGAATGTGAATGGTCGAGGGCAATATTTGTCCATTCTGTCTTCTTTAATTTGTCTTATGCATCTGGCAGAAATGAAGTAAGTGACATGTTTCACTCAGACATGTCCACTGGCTTCTCTCCTGCTGTCACTATAGACACCTTCAACGCTTTATGACAGGCAGGTCTTTTTTCGGCACATATCTGTGAACCACATCCAGACACACACTGAGACGCCAGATGCTTACTCCCTTTCCCACACAGAAAACAATGCAGACAAACAAAGCATATCATGAAGGAGGTATGCAATATGGATTTTGAAAGTTGTGGAACTGTGGATTATTTTGGCAGCTTTGATAGTGCACATGGTTTTGATCAAGTCAGTGACAACACAATCATGTGGCTACTTTGTGTTAGTGTTTCATTCGACATAAACCACACATCTGTCGGTAGCGAGGTGCAACTTTACATTTGTATATGAAAACAATATGATTTTTCCTGTTAATGGGGAAATATATAAGGTTTAAAGAGTGAAAATCTGTAAGCATTTCATTGGATCTGTTGCTGAATTGAATGAAATTTCCATAAATATAACTGGGATCAGCACAATTTCTGAGATATGGTGTTTTGAAAAAATGAATATTTATGTTCACACGAGACTTTATAACATGTATCCAATCAAAATGCGAATATACAAAAAATAAATAAATAAATAAAAAAAAGGTACAATGATATTTCCTGTTGTCTGAACAAATTAACACCACTTTCTGAGCCTCACCAAACAATCCATCCAGTTCTAAGCAAGCAAAATATATTTTAAAGTGATATTTATTGCTAATTTAACGTGCTGTTTTAGTTGCACAAATCCACATTGTGGTTGTGTGCTAATGCTTTAACATAACAGCTATATACAGAGTTATCCCCATGTAGAATCTTGGACAATTAGTCCACACATGAATGTGTTCCAATGACATAATTTGAAGTTCAGCTCGATGTATAAAACAATGACATAACAGTGCTAATCATGAATGTTACTGTGAACTAGTCAGGGGTGTAAAAAACTTGAGTAAGTGAACTTTTTATATTTAATCTTAGAAGGTTTGTACCATACTTAAAAATCATTTATTTACTCATTTCATTTGTCAAGAAAAAGCATGTTTTACTTATTTATTTACTTATACATGTTTTACTATTTTTTTTATTTAGAACTTGACAGTCCTGTGATATCTGTTTGTATCTAAACTTTTAAACACATTCTTGTCAATGTACAATGAAAGTGCAAACACCTCAGTTAATTTGTGTGAGGACTATGTTAACCAGCGTGGGCATGTTAAAAGTGGCTGCAATCCAGACTAATGTGTTTCATGATTTGCAGGAAAAATCATAAAGGTGCTGAGTAAATCTGTTAGTATTTATAGCTGTTAAATAAAAAATTTATGATGCTTCAGCTGTTGTGTAAAGAAGTGAAGCTCCCCATGTTGTAGGACTCAACACACCGAGTGCATTTTAGATGCAACAAAAAATTATGAATTAATACAACTCCAAGAGTCAATTTCTTTTTCTTTTTTATCAATAAATAAAAATAAATAAATTTTGAATCCAGTGTGGATAGGCCCTAATCTATGTAATAAACAATTTCCAAATAAGAAGGTAAAGAATATATCACATGCTCCTTTGTGAAGACGTGAAACTGGCCACTGCCTCTTTTTGACTTCAGCTCAAACAACACCATTAAAGTGCTCAACATATGTTAGTGAAGAGGACACTAAGAACCTAGATTTTTAGCTAACAGATCTCTGCATAAGCCAACATTACACTGAGTGACTGGGTGAGGGAGAGAAGGAGGGCTTCCTTGTTCACTTTGATGGCTGACGTGTGACCAGGAAGTGAACCGGTGATGTTGTGATGATAGAGCTAACACTAAGACCATTGAGTATTTTTTTTTTTAAATGTTCTACCTCAAGTCAATTACACTGAGGGTTACATACAATTAACTAAGCTCTGAAAAAATATTTCTACTTATATTTATTTTGGTTCTTCATTCACCACTCTGAATTTTAAGAGTAATGGATGAAGAACCAAAGAAATATTTTGGCATACAACAGAGCATAATCTGGGGAAGATTCTCAGCCTGAATCTAGTTGAGGTGTAAAAAAAATATGCCTTTAAGCAAATTACAAACTACTGATTATTATGAGAGGGGTGGCATGGTGTCGCAGCAGGTAGTGTCGCAGCCACACAGCTCCAGGAACCTGGAGGTTGTGGGTTTAAGTCCCACTTGGATACAGACAATGAATTAATTAATTTTTTTATATGATGCCTAGTAGTGAACAAAAATTATTTCCTTTATCACCAGTAAAACATATACCCATAAACCAGCATAATTAATGCGTTGTCTGTGTTTTTTTAAATTGCTTTTAAATTAAAGTTATGTTTGAGGAGTTTGAAGTTTGGAGAAATTCTCTGGAATATCCTGAGTGAGTACTGTGCCTCTCACTTCAAAATCACAGAAAATGATCCTGTGGTTTTCAGTAGTCTTAAAGCGTGCTTGATTGATTGACTTGTTATAGATCAGTTAAGCCAAAAACAACAGCGTATGTTTCTCTCTGTTCCTTTTCTCCCTACTTTTCCTTTTTACAGCAGGCTTATATTTCTGGACTTGCATGTAAAGGAGATCCTTATGTAATAATTCTTATGTAATAAAAAAGCACATATGGTGATTTGAAATCTCAATAAAGAGTTTAAAATTGTGGGAAGTGGGCGAGAGTTGTTGGATTTTAGTTCATGTACAGGGTACAAAATGCTGAGACCAGGCAGAAAAGAGAGTAGTTTTTCAGCTCTTGATGTATGCAAATGTACATTATAGAAAAACTTAACTCTTACCTTACTGCTTCCATCATTTTTTTGATCTCCCTGTGCTTCCTTTTATTTTTCTCTCCAATTCTGTCTACTTTGTCATCTCGCACTCCCCGTTTATTTCTTTCTTAGTCTTTTTGCCTTTTTTCTGTTCTTTCCTTGCCTCATACTTTCAGTCTCACCATAGCATCAGGCTTTTTCAGTTTATTTTTTTCTGAAGTACATAGTTCCCTCAGATAAAGTGAACTAGAGCATCTCAATTTCCATAAACTAATCTCAGTGTTTTGAACCATTAATCTTTGATATGGAACTGCTGCATAGCCCTAAAAAAAGTGATCTACAGCATGAATTCTGAGAAGAACACCTAAGTATGTAATTTTTCTCTGGAGATCTGCATTTCTTTGGTATCATTAAATTGCCAAAAGTCTAGTGACAGAAGCACAACAAATAACTTATTTTCCCAGTTTTTGACATTTTTTTCCATTTCACTCCATTACAGACATTCGCCTGGTCATGCATCCAGAAACCTTAAGAAGCAGTGTTTGGTAAAATGATTCTGCCTGAGTGACGTGTAGCAGAGGAATGTTAAAGCTTTGTCTACAGATCCTCTCAGTTCCTCCCTCATAAATGTGAGTCATATAGACCTGCTGATAAGTTACAGAGCACAAAGCTCCAGCCAGAACAGACACATTGCAACAATGACCTCCTGTAAGTTTCCACTATATAAGCTTCAGCATCCTCCAAGACATACACTATAAGTTTGTACACACAGATTTATTCAATATTTCCTCAGTTCGGCCTCTTTAGCAGGAAAAAGGCTTTTACTCTTCTGAGAAGACTTGATTTTAGAACATTTCTGTAAGGATCTGATAGCATTCTGCCATGCATACATTAGTGAGGTTGATGTTGGGTGATTTTTGGATCAAAAACCCCACCTCAAAACATCCCAATGCCATAGAACTGTGCTGCATCACTCCAGAAAACTCCACTGTTCCACAGCTTAATGCTGGACAGCTTCATATCCTTACAGCCAGTGCTTGGCATAGCACTAAAATCAATTACAAAAACCTCAAAACTGGAGAATGAACGAAACACCATTGCTTTGAACTGTACCTCGAACGAGTGATAAAGCATTTGCACTGATGGATCATGAGTGAGAGATATTGTGTTTCATGGAGGTTACCGCAAGTTTAAATGTAGTAGTGGAAAAAAGAGTGTCCACCATGGGAACTTACCCTGTGACTGAAAGATTGGTAAACTGTCTGAAATATGAGACAGGGACAGAGAGAGGGATGCAAAGGAAAAATGTAGTTTGCTGATCCACAGTGACCCTTAGTGGCAAAAACACAAATGTTCAATGAGAGACAGCTACGAAACTAAGATTTCAAGACACTTCAGTGCTTGGTAGGATAAGAATTAAAGGCCAGCTCATAGAGGCTATATTTTCTGCAAGAAGTACATATATTTAACATTTCATTGCTATCCAAAGAAAATCATGTATGTTCATTTTTGTTGATTTTTACTTTACTACATCATCTGAACACAGCAGCTGTCTTTCAAAATGTTTGAGAATTTCATGATAAATGGACCAATAGACATGCTCCAAAATGGAGCATTTTTTTTACATTGGCTTCCATTGAGGGTTAAGGTTTGCCTTCTTCTGTAAAGTTACTATTTTGGAAATACATTTTCTTTGGACAGTGAAAAATTGCTGCTTTCAGAATTCCCAGAAAAGAAAAGATAACCCATTGAACGCAGATATGGCACACCAAACAAATGTTGTTTTTGATTCTTTAATGCTCCGTTGGAAGATTAATGAAGCTGTAGTACTCTTGTCAAAATCATAGTTAAAACATTCAATGAAACAAATATAATTAATTTGAATTTCCTTGGTTTAAATAAAGTTCATACATGATGTAAATTTTATTTATATAAAAACACACCATTGAGCTGTCTTTTTAAACAGTTTTTGAGAGTTGAACCTCCCACTTTTATCTGTCCACTGATTCCATGTGGCTTCAATTTAAAAGCACATTTTCTTGATGAAGTTATAAAGTGTTTCAGCTTGGACTTGTTTTTAGAAGTGGTAAGATACAAACAGACGATGAAAACAGTGCTCATTTGCATACATCTGTCTTAAAGGCATAGATGTGTAAAAATGAATTATGATTTATTTTGGTTGATAAACCCACTCAAATGGAGTAGCACAGCAGGTAGTGTCACACAGATTCAGTTCTGGAGTTCTGATGACTCTCTGTGAGGAGTTTAGTGTGTTCTCCCCATGTTTGTGTGGGTTTCCTCTGGGTGGCCCAGTTCCACACACAATCCAAAAACATAGGTTTTGGTGGGTTGACTGGCTATGCAACAAGTATTGATAGGTGTGAGTGAATGTTTGGGTGTGTGATGTATTGGCACCCTTTCCAGGGTGTTTTCTTGCCTTACACACAGTGATTTCAAACCCACTGCAACTGGATAAATGGTTATAGACAGCAAATGAATGAATGAGTGACCTGACCCTACTCAAAAGTCATGTAGACTTGGGATAATTGGATAATTCATAATCAATCATATCAATGGATAATTCATAATATTTTAGAAAAACATATCATATGGATCCTTTAAAGACAAATTATTATTTTTTTCTAAGTACTTTTTTCAAGTGGCTTAAGTTGCGCAATCATGTTAAAACATCATAAGACACTCTGCATTTAATCCAAAGCCCTCAGATTACTGACATCCCTTATTAAAATCAGAGCTACATTTCACTCACCCGAAAGAAGAAGTCAAATCTAATCTGATTGCAAAAGCACTTACAACATTTTGGTTCCAATAAATGGCATGTACTTCTTGCCAGTTTACTTTCTGTCTGAAAAGGGAGGATAGATTCTCCTTATCTATAAAAGTTTTAAGGCAGTGCAGAATCTCTTGCATCATTCTTTAACACAGGCCAGATGTAAGTAAGTGTCTCCATATTTATCCTAGGTCTTCAAGGGAATATCTTATATATAAAATATAGCCTGTAAAGGACTGAAACAAAAGCCAAAAGAATCTGTATGGACTATTGGAGTATGCATGTGTGTGGTCCTAAGCCTTGAATTCATTCCACTCTAGATTAATAGGGTGATCAAAATAAGAAAATAAGCATTTTCCCCTTTCTTAATGCAACTGCATGGGTAAAGCATAATTGTGGTTATATGTTCAACACACTTAGAGCCTACTATCTACTTCCCTCAACTTTGCAAGTCTGAGCAGGAATAATGGAAAATATTCAAAGACTATTAAGCGATTACTTAACCCTGCAATCAAACTGATCATCTCCCTCCACTATTTTCTGCCTTGAAAAGCAATAAGCTGAATAACAAACAGTTGGAATAGCATTTAGACTTGGGAGAATGTCCATGTGTCTGCTGGAGAAATACAAGATTGATATGTCAAGTTAATGAACCACCAAATCATCCATCTATGTCTGGTTTATTAGGTATAATTGATAGCATTTCTGGAATAGTGGTGAATGTCTACGTTCTTACAGCTTCTCTTAATGGCATTTCTGCTTATTTTTGCCTCTCCATGGTTTCTTGCTGTTCTAGGCACAACGAGGACATCACTGGGAGAATGTCTGACCTTCTACATGCTGCCATTATAATCTCTAAATCCACTGGGAGACAGAAGCATGAGAGATAATTTCATTACCATACATCCCAGTCTACCAGAGCCTAGAATGTAATAGACTCTACAGAGCTATCTGGCTGTTTTTACTTTAAAACTGGCTAAAAACCCAGCTGGTCTGTCACAAGAATAGTCATATATCTTGAGTAATTTAGTCCAAATTTTAATCAGCTCTATATATAGTTGAACTGCTAGGAAATGCAAGGAATTTGTCCCCATATATGCTTAAAATTTTCAAAATATTCAATGATAATTAATGTTTAAACCTGGCAAAAACAGGGTTCTGTAGAAGTCATAGGCCATTTTTATTACTACTTTTATTTCATTTCCAGTAATTAAAGGGAAAGGAGACATCGTGGTGCAGCAGGTAGTGTCGCAGTCACACAGCTCCAGGAACCTGGAAGTTGTGGGTTCAGGTACAGCTCCTCGTCGGTGAGGAGTTTGGTGTGTTCTCCCCATGTCCACGGGGGTTTCCTCTGGGTGTCGCCCTGTGAAGGACTGGCGCCCCTGCGAGATGTGTTGCTGCCTTGCGCCCAGTGATTCCAGGTAGGTCCCGGATCCACAGCGACCCTGCACTGGATAAGCATTTACAGACAATGAATGAATAAATAAAGGGAACATCTACGATTGTGGCTAAGTGCAGTTCTCTCTGGTTGTTTACATTTCAAAGCTAAGTGTCTTTTAAGGTGGAATGGCGTGTTTGAGTTATAAAAAAAGTACTTGTTTGTACTTGAATGTAATTTACCTTGTCTATACGTTTTTATTCACTGTTACAGAAACTCATTTGTAACCGGAGTTGTTAGGTTTTGTAGCACTTTCGATAATGCAGTTAGCTGTCTCCAAAATCACCTTAAATAATCCGAAAAAACAAAATTAAGTCAATATTACCCACCTACTGACAGTCAGGAATAATAATCTCATTTCAAGTTATGTTTTTAACGTTCTGGGTTCTCTCCATTGTCTAAAAATACTCCAGATGCCTCTGCCATGAGCAGAGAGTGAGAAAGAGAGAGAGATTAGCATACTGGAGTCTTTTCACTCATTTACAGCCACTGGGGCTTTGTAAGCACAAAAGACTGGAGAGCAGCAAATGGTGAGGAAGCATCAGTGTTTTTTTTTTTTTTTTTTTCAATAATGAACTACAACTTTAAGAGCTGAGAGAATCATGACTTTTTCATGAAGAAAATGGCAAAAAACATTACCCAGACATGTCAAAAACTAAATATATATATTTTTTTTCAGTATTAAGAATGAAGTTTATAGGACAAAAGTGAACAATGTCAGATTTTCATAGAAATCTTCAAGTGTATTTTTCCATATCTATTAAAAGTAATACAAAATTGTTTGCATCAGTCAGTTTTTGTGTATTCCTTTTTTCTGTAACAGGTTTTTGACAACTGCATCTTCTTTAAAACCTGCAGAATCAAGAGGGAGGATGTATTTTTTTTTATTATATTTGAAGCAAGAGTGAAGTTCTATTTTCTCCTTTTTGTCCAATATTTGATTTCATGCACTGTGTCTGTGCTGACAAGTAAAATCAGTCACTTGTATTTCAACTGGACAGCAACTACTTAATGGCTTCACTGATTGGAAACTAAAGTAGAAGTTGCTGATTTTTGTACAGTTATCTGTTGCTACACATTGTCCTGTAAAATAATAGAAAACATTCTATTAGTGTGCTTTTCATGAAATGATCTCTCTTTTTTTTTCTTCTTCTGGTGGCAGAGGAATAATTGTCCGTGGTAATCAAGTTTATGTTATAGAAACATTAAATACATTTTAAGTAAAAAGACACTGGACATTTTGTTTAACACAGTGCAGGTACATTACAGCAGCATGGGGCCGAACAGCAGGAGTGACTGACTAATCTCCAGAGCATGTGAAATGTGTACATGGTGAAAAAGGTAGTTCTGAGAAATCTCCCCCAGCAGCTCATAAAATGACGCAATAAATACTCCCTAAGGAGTATTTGCCATTTCTCTCTATTGTTTTAGGGTGAAGTCTGACACCATGAGATCTGCTCTTTAATGAGTGGAAAAGAAAAGCAGCAGGGCTAAATTCTGCATCTATGGTTTGGAACATGTCCGGGAAGGCCAATGGCAGAGTGGAAAAGCCCACTGCCGTCTGTGGTCCAAATGCATGCCAATCTCACAGACCTCAGGTTTCCACTCTCATGGCCTTCCACAAATCTGTGGTACATTTTCACGTTTTCAGGCTCAGGTTTAATAAGTGCATTCATCAGCAAACCACACTTCCAAGAGCTTTCATGTAACCTGACACAGGAGGAAAAGCATGACTTTTGATTATGAAGGTGCATTCTTGTGATGATTTTTCAGCTGACAGTCACATGTAGGCTACTTAAAAGCCTTACACTCCCCCCCAAAGAACAGATAAATACTGGTTTTAGCCAATCATACAGCAGACAGTTTTTAATAAAATCCTCACAGGCAAACAAACACATTAATATCAAAATAGTACAATTTATGAACTAAATCTTACTTGGCTTGAAAATGTAAAAAGGCTGTAAAGTGGAAGCAGTCATTGCTGGTGCTGCTACATCATTATTCCATGATAGTGATATTATTCCATGTAGCTGTTAATGTGTCGCTAGGTCATTGCTATGGTATCTCAGGTGTTGCTAAAATGTATATTAGGTGTACAAATAATTTTGAAGTATTTTGTTGTAACATGTAATATAAAATTTAAAAGTAATCAAACATTCTCCTGCTCTTTTGTAATTTTATGGTAACTGTTGTGTAGTATTAAATATGATCATAAGGTAAGGAAAAAAAACCTAATAATAAAATACAGTGAAACCTTGACTTACAAGTGAATCAACTTACAAATTTTCCAAGAAACGAGCCATCGCCCGGTCGATTTTTGCTTTATGATGTGGGCCGAGATCTGAGTTATGACTATTACTAGGTAGGCTAGCAAGTGTTCGGTTGGTTATCTTGCCATGCATCTCTGTCGTATAGCCACTTTTGTAGCATTGTACAAGCAAAAAGTCACAGCATTTGTTCTATCAAAGAAAAAGCACTCCAAAAGTAAGTCTGAGATTTGGTTTAGGTGATTTCAGGATGTCTGCTATTGTGAATGTGGCTTGTTAATACTTAATGTTTAGGTTAATTATTTGAGTAAATTGACTATTGTAATTTTTAATAATATGACACATTTACCATAAAATGACAAAAGAGTGGGAGAATGTTTGAACTTAGATCTACACTGATATGTTACACAAAAACACTTTAAAACCTTTGCTATATATTTGTTCACCTAAAATAGGCTATTGACATGACATGCCAAGTGACTGCTGAGTTGTTGATATGGAATTTCATGTGGTTGTTAAGGTGTTGCTAAGTCATTGCTATGCTGTACCAGGTGTTGCTTTTCTAGTGTAATAATGTATGTGTTTTTGTATGCAATATCTAAAAGCAACTGATTAAGACTCTGTGTTCTAATCAAAGTTTTATGGTTCTAGCTTGAAAAATGTGGCCTGTTTTCCTGAGCACAGAGTTGCTTATTTCTAGCAAGCTTAAAAAAGTAAGAACAATTTGAACAAAAACAACAGGGTCCCAGCATTTTATGCATGGACCCCTAAGAAACAGTTGACAATTTCCCATCGTAAAATCAACACATGTAATCAGATGATTATGTGCCTTTTCCCATATACAGAAACACTGATGTAATTCCCTTTCAGATTATTATTCAATTATACAATCACTTTGTGTTAGTGCCATTACATTCCACAGAGTGTTGTTCTCTTTCCTTACTTCAAACTTGAAGACAATGACATCATACATCCTTCTAACACATTGCCTATCAAAGACAAGTCATACAAATTGGAAGTGATATTCTAAGCAGCCACATCTTCATAATTTTTTATACAGGAACACAGAATCAGAGTTTCCACTACATACGGTTATGATGAAGAATATTAAAACATTCTCTCATGATAGCTCTCCC
Source organism: Hoplias malabaricus (assembly GCF_029633855.1). Lineage (NCBI taxonomy): Eukaryota > Metazoa > Chordata > Actinopteri > Characiformes > Erythrinidae > Hoplias > Hoplias malabaricus. The sequence continues at coordinate 61,841,312 of NC_089800.1, forward strand.
ATTGTCTAGGATTTGCCCAATTCACATAATTATGGATAAATGACTGGTTATGCAACCAATGTATTCCATAACTCTTAAAAAGCACTTAGGTAAAATTATGGTGTGTATTCCCTTTACCACAGAGTAACAGCGGAAAGGTCTTTGACGGTAGTGTGTGGAGGTCTGTGACCCTCTCATAAAAGTCAGAATGACTTTTGAAGTTGAACAAAAAGCCTTCTATCTATAGCAGTATACACTTCACCACATCTGTTTCTGATTATTCAACATGATTTATCCACGCTGTTCTTCACAGTGATGCTAGTAGTACATAATGTTGGCTGGATATTTTTGGTTTGTGAACTATTCTCAGTCCAGCTGTGACAATGAGGTGTTTAGAAACTCCAGCAGCAATGCTGTGTATGATCCACTCATACCAGCACAACACAAACTACCACCACATCACTGTCACTGCAGTGCTGAGAATGATCATATCTTCAGCCAAGACACTAACTGATCCTGAGGTCTAAACTCCATTATATATTGCCAAGTATTCTGAAAACACCAGGGAGTTTGTTTGCAAAGTTTATTCCTTTTTGTCTATTTCTCACAGCTTGTTCGCAGCTGCACACCTTTTCAGACAGTGGAAGGATGGACAAAACACTGGTAGTTTTCTTGAGATGCAAAGCATAATTGGATCTTCAGGAGCTTTATTTTCTACTTGTTCTCAAAGATGAAAACTTTATCTAATGGGAACAGTTTTGGTTTTCTAATTGGACTTGCATGATTGTTAGGAGTGAGTGAGAGAAAATATGAATAACTTCTAATTTATTTTGGGTTTGACTGGAAGAGTAAAAAATATTTATTTAATGTTACACTTACATAGCACCTTTCTAGACACCTAAGGACAATACAAACAACACTGTGCAGAATGACATTCCATTCTACACTTAACCCACACACTGGTGAGGCTTTTAGAAATACATAGAAGTACATGTCATCAGAACAAAATTAAAAAAGTGATGCATTTGTAGATTTTCATATTGCCAAACCTTACATATCCAGTAGGTTTTAACCCCAAACCTGTTCTTCTACTGAATGTTCATTAATTCATTATCTGTAACTGTTTATTCAGTTCAGTGTCACGGTGGGTCCGGAACCTACCCGGAATCATTGTGCGCAAGGAAGAGACGACACATACACTCACACATTCACACCTACAGACACTTTTGAGTCATCAATTCACCTACCAATGTGTGTTTTTGGACTGTGGAAGGAAACCCACACAGACACGGGGAGAACACACCACATTCCTCACAGACAGTCACCCGGAGCGGAACTTGAACCCACAACCTCTAGGACCCTGGAGCTGTGTGACTGCGACACCTACCTGCTGCGCACCCGTGCTGCCCTTCTACTGAATGTGTTCTGAGATAAGCCTACTTTTGATATAAGAATGAGTTTAGCTCCTTCAGAGCTACTGTGTGCAAGTTCCTCTCTGAAGCCATGACGCTCATTCCAATTAAGCTGTTACTAAAATGGTAACTTTTCCATGACTCAGTAGTGGTTGTCTCTGTCCTTAGGCTGTGGAGCATCTGTTGGAGGGAGGTGGGGGACATGTTCTGATACAGATGGCTCTTTACTGAGAACTCCTGAGGCCTTTGTGGTCAGTGTGGTGGAACATGCATCAGGAGCGGTCTAGACAAGATAATGGCTTCCCAGGGCTTCAGATATGCAAGGACATGTTTTCTGCTTGACGCATCCTCTACGTTTTGTAGTGCTTACCTTTGTCTGCTACAGATGTATTACCAGTCATCTTGTACGTCAGAGCCAGTTACAGTTCTTTTTCTGGACATGTACAGGTGAAAAATAGGACCAAGGGACTTGACCTCTGCTGAAGTTACAAAAAAATTCAAAAAGCTGTGATAAACATTATTGTCACTTGCAAAAGAATTAAAACATAACTATATAACTACATTTTTGTTATTTTTACCTAAAGACATCAAACATCACTGGTGCACAGCCCCTTTCTGGAGCTGACATATTTTCCATTAAAGTTAAAAGGAATTGGACTTTCATGACTTGGGTCTGAGTCAGAATCAGTATAAAATAACAGGAGTTGCTCAATAAGGCAGTGCTCATGTGGCGATCAGATGTTTGAAGCAGAGCTATAAAAAGGAAATTCCATGGACTACATATTTCAGCAAGAAATCTCAGTTCCTGGTATATGGTAGTTCATCACAGAGAAGGTTATTTGTCCCCAAAGGAAAAAGAAAGCTATTTAGTTAACTGTAAATTTGAAATGAATAGTCAAGGACATAGATGGTGCAATCTGAGTTCATCACTTCAATCAAAATCAACACGAACATCCTGCTTATTGATCAAATCTTTCCATACCTTCCAACTTTGCTACAAATTAATGTTGTTAATATAAATATTGCTATACAGCATTTTACTGTAATTCTACCGCATAGAAATTATAAAATATCCTGTGGATTTATATTAGAGACTGAGACCCAGATCACCCAACAACCACTGAACCAAATTACTTTTCACCCTATAGATACAGTATCTATAGCTCTGCCCAGAAAAAACACAACCTACTTGACCACTGACTGCACTTCTTAAATAAACACTTTCAGAGACATTACTACTTCACTGTATAGAGAACATGCACTATTTTTACAGATATGGACAGATGCTCTTCCCCAGAACAGGTGACAATTTAATGATGTTACAGGCAAATGCAGTGCTAGGTGTCTTGTTCATGAACTAAAATTACCTCTTGTTAACTCATGACGTATTGACCTTGTGAAACGTCATGTCCAGGTTCGACCCGCTGCTCGGTATAGCCAACATAGTGATTTTGCTGCTAGATTTGGCGACTTTTCAGACATTCCTGCAAGTTATTAAGAAGAAAATCCAAATCTACCAAATCTAGCTATTTTCTGTACAAACTTTAGGTACTTTATATTAGATAATCAACAGCACAACTCATTAGAACACCGGGACTGACCGTGAGTGTGAGACACAGCAACGGGAGACGCAGCTCTCTCTCTCTTCGCGGTCCCTCGGCTCCCAGAGATGGAGCTGTGGGAGGGACACCTCTGTCCCAGCTGCACCTCTGCTCCCAGAGACAGAGCAGCACAGTCTGTCCGCACGGCAAATCACACAGATCAGAATGAGCTGCGAATTTGTAAACAGTTCTGCCAAAGACATGTTTGCTTCTTTTTACATTTAATTTATTCCTTTTAATGAACCCTTTAACAAAGCTAACATAATTGATTGAGATATTCCCAGACATCCCAATTTCAAAAACTCATTTCAGGGAGGTACCCCCGGACCTGGACCTCACCCCTCTCACTCACTGTACACATGCCATCCAGAAGAAGGAAATAAATATACAGACCGCCTACACTAAAAACGGGTTGGCTGACTGACAGACACTTTGCGGAGATCAGGCCAGACCTGAACCCTCCCTGTTTTGCATGCACTTCATGAATATGCACAGGAGGGGAGTATGTTACCAAAAGGTAGGCTATCACATCAAGTAAGGCGTTTCTCTCCCTCTCCCTCTCTTTTTTCTTATCCAATCACATATGGGTAAGTTTGTGTGCGCTCTTGGCCGCTCGTCTAGATTCTGGAAGATTTTATTTGACTTGCAGGCATCAAGGATTAAATGATATGTATATCATTTAATATGCAGGAGACTCCCAGAACTTCCAGAAGATTTGGGATGTCTGGATTCAGCTTTATTCAAACCGTAAACATGTCTTACGAATGTATGACCTGGGACCAAAGGCATGGTTGGACACAGAAATGGCAAAACGTCACGCATGGTGTCACACTTAACAAGTGTGTGTGTTACTGGGAATGGAATCCTAGTCTGCCGTGTAGAGGTGTTATTCACTTTGTGGTGCCAACATTAGTTTTCTTACAATATGTCCTGTCTACTCTCTAAAATAACCCTTGAAACACATACTTGTCTCTTTTCTTCAAACACCTGCTAAGATGTCTACAGGAGACCACATGAAAATTTAATGTCTGTGGATCAAAGCCTTGCTAAGCAGAGTCAAAAGAAAGGTCTTGTTTTGCATGAAGGGACATGCGCGAACACAGACAAACACTCATTAGGACGGGGATGATATTCCTAAATCTGCTTGGAGACTTAAAATCTGTTCTTGGCTCAGAAAAAGCGTTTTATGACGCATGTTACACAGAATTATGCGTAAATTTAAGAACAAAAGCACACGTTCTGAAAGGTGGTCTGCCAGGTGACAATTTCATAATAGCCATATTAATGAAATGGGAAAGACATCATCATTTGTATTTGACATAGTGACACAGTCCAGCATATTTGCTGTCACCATATTGTGGAAAATGATGATCTTCAGCTAGTGTTTAAGCCATTACTGAGAGCGCTGTTATGGAAATCAACTATGGGGTTGCCAAGCACATTAATATGGTCATAGTATGAAGGAATGTTATTTAGGAAGTAATCAAGGTCACATATTTCTAATGCCAAATATTCAGAATAAATAATCTCCATTCCACACGAGTCTCTAATGCTCTGGTCACTGATAAATGTCAAAGATTGTTTACACTGGCTGCATGTTAGTATTTGAACTATGTAACATATTTATAATAAGAGCAAAAATAGTGTGTTGATTTTTGATTAGGATGATATTCCTGATTCCTTGATGGAAGGAAAAGAGATTTGCATGGATTCTTCCTTGACTTGCCTCACTTTGAACAGAGCTGGAATCGAACTCTTATCAATCCAGAAAATAAGACCAGAAAGTACAAGTTTTTCTTAGTAGATCTTAGAAAACTGCACAGGGTTGAAAAACTCTATTCATTAAATCAGCAGGCCTTTCACAAGAGCAATGGAAAATAAAAGATAATAGCAGGGAGATCTATACTCTGTCACCATTCCTGCAGAATTCTTCTAACTGTGACAAGCAATATTTAGATAACAGCTCAGCTCTGTCAGACTCGAGGAGAATCATTGGTCCCTGAAGACACTGGGTTCTATGCGAGAGGAAAGGGAAGAAAACAGTGCGTCTGCTGTCTGACCACGGAAATTTATTTTTACACAGCTTTTTCCTTCCTTCACAAAAATTCTGTATTTTCATATTTGTAGGTTCCTCACTATCATCCAGTTCATACATCATTGTATTAACAGCCAGTGGAGGTTTATTTAAACAGCAAAGCCACTCATCAGTGCCCCACACCCTGCTACTGCATATAGGTTTCAAGCTAATTTCAGTCTAGCTCAACTAGACTTAATGGCTCCTGACATGTTTCATGACAGCTCTACTCACAGCCGCGAAATGGCTGGGCCCACATCCATACTCCTCATATGATGATAGTTTCATGGTAAAATTAAGCAAGTGTGTTTTACTCTTCCACTGGCGGTCCCACATGCCACTCACAGCTCTGAAGTCTTACTGAGACCCACCTGTTTCTGATTACACTACTTGGCCATTGTGGTAAGGGAAGTGTGTGGCGTCTGTCTGAATTTAGGACCTAAATATTGGCATTGGGGGAAATGTAATCTTAGAGCCCCCGGAAAACCTCATCTCTGTTATTTCTGCAGAGAAAGGGGGCTTGCTAATGAAATCCAATGCATAAGCATATAATCAGTTTGCTATTTGGTTAGTGGTTTCGATCTTTTTTTTTATTATTCTTTATTGTATATCTACCATATAAAACACCACTGAGTTCTTTACTGTCTCCCACACACAGCATGAGCTGTAAAGGTTTTATAAGGGGTTCTCTGAAGTGACGCCATAAAAGAACCACTTTTGTTTCCTTAAAGAACCTATCATTGCATGGCATGTGGTTTTCCTATTTGATCGCTCTTTCCAATTTTACTTTTCACCTGAAGTTCCTCGATAATAAGCGGAAGTATTTACTTACAGTGACCTCACAGAGTGACCTGGGTCTTGAACAATGAAAACTACAGTCAATATGGTATATTCAGGTTTCGAAAGACAAAGCTTGCATTACCAGCCGATTGTGTCATCTGGATCTGGATCTGTTCTTCTCAATGGAAATCAGATTGGAAACTTGATGCAAAAAACACGCTGCACAAGCAGTATTATTTAAAGCTGGGGTAGGTGATTTTTTAGAAATCAGTCAATGTGGGTGGGGTTGGAAAGAAATTCTACTAAAAAGGCCCACCCCATTCTTACAGCCCTCTTTCCAAAGCCACTCCCCCAATTTACATTTTTGCAGAGAGAATAATCTTTGTCGCACCTATAAACATGGATGTAGTTAGACCTGTTTTAGGGGGGCTGTACTCCCCCCTAAATATTGTTTAGAACTAATTTTACTGTAGCTCCTCAGCCACTGATTTTCTTTTCTTCAGTTGTTTACCAGTGCATGCCGTCGTCTGTTTCTCTGCCATTTTCCAATGCTAGTGGTGCTAGAATGTATGTATATTGCTGCGTATGTGCAAACGAATACACGTTCAGGTCCGGTGTGAGGGCATGGATTTTGGGCCTGTAAGTAGATTGTCAGTTGAGCCATTCAATCATTTTCTTCGGCCCTAAAGAAATGATTGGAGTAAATACAATTTGGTACAATTACAGTTTTTGCTATTTTTTGGCTTATATACACAACAAAACTCTTTCTTTATGTCTTCAGATCTTAAAACTTATTGGCTGCTATCAGGATGTTCGAGAAATAAAACAAAAATTTATTATAAGACAAATCCCTAACTTTAACACTTTCTCCATTATGTATTTTTTGAAAATAGGCTTACCATAGCAGACCCACGAAATGCTGAATCTGAGGCACAGCTAAACTTCAAATTCCATTTTACTCAGTTACTCACTGAAAATCATTAAGATGTTTTTAAGGGACTCTAGATGTCTGAAGCTGTCACAACATTTTGCACATGACATTTGACCAATGAACAACACATTTAATTTGTGGCAAAAGCACAAAGCCAAAAAAGACAAGTCATACTAATAGTCCACTCTCTCTTTCCATCTTACATGCACTTTGTAGTTCTACAATTACAGGCTGTATATGGGTGATGGATCATTCTCAGTGCTGCAGTGACCCTGATGCGGTGGTGGCGTGTTAGTGGGTGTTGAGCTGGTATGAGTGGATCAGACACAGCTGTACAGCTGGAGAAACAGATGAACTGCTGTTTGTAATTGTAGAACTACAAAGAAGCCCTATGGTAATTAGAGCTGATAAAATGGACAATAAGCATAGAATGTTAGTGTGTGTCTTCTTCAGGCAGTGTATTTTACTATACTATACACCTAGTTTCCTATTAATAGACCTGTATTTTTATTTATTGTTTACGCAGAGCTCCAGTGCAAAGTTTAAACATTGAGGCTTCTGAATAATTAGGAATCTGTGTCATTTTGTTTTTCACAGACCAATACAGTTCCTGAAAGAAAGCCAAAGCATTTACTTCGAACATACGGTTAGATTCAGAACATTTTTGAGACTTAATCAATCACAGTCAGCTCTTTTTCACAGCTGCTGGCCTGACTGGCACTGTTGGCTTAAGAGCAAATGAAGCTTGAGAGGACATGTCTGCCCCCTCTTTACAATGGCCTGTGTAATATGACTGCTTAGCTTGTAAGAGAGAAGGTGCTGAGAGAGCTTTTGAGCTTACAACAAATTCCAATCAGCAGAGCAGTGAAATCAGAGCAACTGCAATTTGCGTACCTGTATCGCCTTACACACACTTAGGTATAACCACACACTCGCACACACAGAGTCATCATCCAGACTATGAGTTAGGATTACTCATACACTCCACATGGCACACTCAGAGAAGGGGATTTGTTAAACATGAATGATTCTGCTACCTGTGCTTTGGAATGCATGTGTAAAATTATTTTTCAAGCTATAGTTAGCTTCTGGTGCTAACAGGGTAGTGCATTGAAGTGGCTGAGATAGATATTCAATAACTCAGCTCCATGTCTTCATTCTCTGAACTTGAATGTGGAAAGAAATTACCTGGTGTTACTGCATGTAAATAATAGCTTTTAGTATTAAAGAACACTTTTTGTGGATTTGGGCAGATGTATGCATTGTTCTGATGGAAGAAACAACTAAAACACAGCTTTTAGCTTTATGGTAGAAGCACACTTCCATTTCAGGTCTTATTTAAAGCCTACTGTTACCTGATGATTTTGTGAATCTGTGTATTGTGACAGGGATCTTACGACGTATTAAGGCAAAACTGAATCAAAAAGTAACAGCTCCTCCTCCATATTTTAGTATGGCTAATATTATTTTGGGGCGGCACGGTGGCGCAGCAGGTAGTGTCACACAGCTCTAGAGACCTGGAGGTTGTGGGTTCGATTCCCGCTCCGGGTGACTGGCTGTGAGGAGTTGGTGTGTTCTCCCCGTGTCCGTGTGGAGACGGTCCAAAACAGTCCAAAAACACACGTTAGTAGGTGTTTTTGGAGGCAACTCAAAAGTGTGAGTGAATGTGTGTGTGTTGCCCTGAGAAGGACTGGTGCCCCCTCCAGGGTGTATTACTGCCTTGCGCCCAATGATTCCAGGTAGGCTCTGCACCCACCGTGACCCTGAACTGGATAAGCACTTATAGATAATGAATCAATAATAGTATTTTGTATCTTATTTCGTAATGTGCTAAACACAACCATTTTTGTGTTGCTAAAAATCTCTATTTTTATTATATCTGACAGTATGACACAGTTTCAGATAAAGATTCAGGTCAACACAAGGTGTATTCCCCATGCTGATGGATGTGCTCTGTTATACCCCAATAAAACAGGACACCATGAATGACTGTAAGGGTCCTTAAGCTTGTTTTAATGGGGCATTTGAGATTAAATGGTTCCAGATCCTGGTATACTTAGCCTTTTTGTGTGCTGCTATTTTGTGGACTTCTGTGGCACTGCATGATGTATAGTGTAAAGTGAAGAGGCTGTGTAAATAAGCAGGCTGGGTGGGAAGAGGGCTCAAAGTATTTTCCGTGCTGATTCCTGATGACTTTAACATGTCCTGCCAAACAGACACATCAAAGAGGGTTTCAGTGCTTTCCCAGGCTTTACTGTTATTGTTTAGGCTCACTTTAGACATTAAGAATGACTGGATTAATGCTACTGTATAGATTGTTTTTTGCTTTGTTTGATATATTTTGTGGGCACAATATATATTTAGGACAACTCAAAAAACTCCGTCCCATTGTTTTCAATAGACCATTATGGTGCATGTGCTGTTTAAAACCATGGAAATGGCATAAGCCTATGTGCCTTGTAAAATGTTCACATCAGATTTTTTTATTTATTATTTTGCTGTGTGCAGAACCATAACCAATTCCAGTTTAGTGTTTCCAGCTTTTCTTTTGTTGTCTCTGTTAACAGAAACAGAAAACATCTGTTAAAAATGTGTTGGTTCAGACACTGAATTGTGATCAGTGTCAGAACCCTTAAGTAAAAAAAAAAGCACAAAACTAAAGATGCAGAAGCAGGAGTTGAAAGAGCAGAAGGAGTGAACAAATTCATCTGAAATGGACGACTTAAGTCTTTATCAGCATTGAAAAAGGTGTTTGATCCATTTAAAGCAGATCCACTGAAATTTGTTTGGTTCTGATTTAATGTAAAAAAAAAGAAACAATAATGATTTAAAACGGTCTGTTAGGGCCAAATTGTGTATTTAAAACCCAAACATCCATTTTTTATTTTCCTTCTTATTATAGCCTGATGAACATAATCATATTCTCTCATGTGTAGCAACAAATCCAGTGTTTGTGTGATTATAGCGTGATTGAGGTTATTACTCATGTACATTCATGTCAGTGCTTGGCTCCCTGTTGGGTTTGATTGTATCTTTGCTTTAGTCCTGCTTCACATTGTCTGTTTTTTCACAAAGCTACAGAGGTAAGACTCTCATCCACTAAATAAAGTGCTTCATTGTAATCAAACCATTAATTACATGGCTGTAGTGTGATTATGACGTCACAACACCTAATCCACATGATCCTAAAGCTTTGTGGAGTGGTTGTTAAATGGTTGTGGATATTACAAACTAAACATTTCGTACATACGCATGGGATGTGTAAATGCAGATAATAACAGTTACGGCTGAAATGTAACAAGGATACAACAGATGCTCGTCCCCACTCGGATGTCCTGAGATTAAAGGCGTAGCTGAAGGCTTACGTTTACCTTTATGTCCCTGAAGACTCCTGCAGTGAATGTTTAATGGTTTTACAGCCTGAATACTGTACCAGATTCCTTCTCTCCAGCGATGAAGCACATTTCCTCAGAGGGTGAAAGGCTCCACAACTCCACAGTGGAGAGATTCTGCACTGCCCCCTGGTGTTACTACAGGGCACCGGTTACATTATCGTCCGTTAAGATATTCCGTTAATTTAATCAAGAAAAGATATATTTGGGGATATAGGTAAATTAGTGTAGTGAAGTTATTGTGTGTTACTTTATTATGAAAGTGCTTTAAATAGTACACTCTATGCCCGAAAGTATAAAATAATCTCCACATAAATACATTGCCAGTAGAATGAGAGGCTCTGGAGCAGCTGCACATGAGCGTACATTCACCACGCATAATACCACTGCCAAGTGTGTTGAGTCTCTCAAGTAATGGAGTTGATACATTTGGAACACATTAGGAATGAGTTGTAGTTACAGAGTGTCATTGTCCCACAGCTCCAGGGCCTTGGGCTTGTGGGGTTGAGTCCCACTCCGGGTGACTGTGAGGAGTTTCCTCCCTCAGTCCAAAAACACAGGCTGGTAGGTGGATTTGCTATTGAGAATAAGGATGTGAGTGAATGTGTGAGTGTGTGGTGCCCTGTGATGGCCTGAGCATGTTCCAGACTCACTGTAACCCTGAATTACACTAGGTAAGTGATTTTTCATATTTACATCACTGGACATCAGTGGGGAGTTGTTGGGACAGGGAGAGTCCTTACCCTCCTCCAAAAGTTCCATAGTGTGGTTTCTGCAGTGCTGAACCCAGAGACCCTTCTCTCCCTGTTACAAATTGAATGTAGCATCACAATGACTAGGTTTCGTTTACATAGAGCAACAATACTCTGGTATGGGGATATGGGTTTACCAAAGTTTGGGGAAAAAAATGGGATTCTTGTTGAGATCGTGCTAATTTCACAACCCCACTGTAGAGGTAATATTGGTACTCCATAGTGAGAAGGTATGACAGACAGCCATCAGTGTCCATTCTGTTAATGGTAAATGACACTGAACCCAATAAGCTGCACAGTGTTTACATTGGCTCCTAGTGTGGCTGAGTGTTTAGTCTTGTCTTTAAGAGTTTTTACTGAAGGATCTTCCCATATTCCCTGCTTCCTAACTGTTGTTTATCCTTTGAAGGGATGCTCATGCTGAGCCAGCACAGCTGAGAGCGCAACATGTTTATAGAAGGTGGTGTCTTTAATTAGAGTGGTCACTTGACTTCAGGGGTTAGGAGCAGAGACGTTTTCTTTCATGCAATTACAATCATGTTGTTTGTGTCATGCATGTTTAAAATATAAAGATTTAATTTCACTCACTTTGGAGCATTTCTACTGGTCCCTCTACTGTACAAATTTCACAGTATGAAATGCAGTCAATATATTCATGAATAAATTGAGATGCATGACCCATGGGATAACCTTTCATCCATTCTGTAGCCTTAAAGCAATCTTAAAGCTTATGCTTTAAAAATTAACTAAAGTTAAAAAAAAATTCTAGTGAATATTTGGCAGTTTGAATTTCCCAGCGACTATTATTTTATGAGCCAGAAATCCCAGGGATTCATCAGGAGATCACAAGCTTAATCCCCAGCTATACCACAATCATCCTTGGCTGAGAATCTGTCACTGGCTCACTTTAAACTGCTTCCCTTCTCTTCGGTGATTCAGATTGTTGAATTCATAAGTTCCCTCTGCTGAAAATGTCTGTTAGCTGGTAAAAAAAACTGCCGGTTAGTGTTCTCCTCCAAGCATGTTGAAATGCCCAGTGGCATTGAGTTAGCAACAGTTTGAATAGATAGTTACTGGGATCAGAGAATACATGTGCTAGTGAAACTATAGGGGCCTGGGTGGGACCGTAACTGACTCACACACACACAGGCCTACCCTCGGGACTAGACTTTGATTCATTTGTTAGGTATTCATTCATTTGGTTTAAACATTTAAAATAGAGTACTATACTTAAGTGTGTGCAACCCATTAATTTACTAAGAGATGTAGACTCAAAAATATGATAATCTCAATAATGCGTGCAACGTGCGTTTGAGTTTTTATGTCTTTGATCATGATGCGAAGCGAGACTGTGCCCATCTGTTTTGAAGGAATGGCTTGTTTTTGTATATTTGAAGGATTTGCTGTTGCTCTTTCCTGCATTTATCCAGCATGGTTGGAAACTGGTTGATTTGATGTGATGGTATCAAAGTGCAGCCATCCTGAGGCTAATTGAAAGCAGCCCAGTTCATGAAGCTGTGTAAGCCTGCTGCTGTGTGTTCCGCCAGGCCATTGAGCTCCGAGACAGCTACAGAACAACAAACACAAAACAGCAAAGTAATCACGGCAAACCAATTTGCTAGCTTCATTTTTGACTCAGTAGTATGCTAATGATAAACAAAGTGATAATAAGGGCTGCCTATAGTGGATGGAAACGATGTGTCCTCAGAGACTATTGGTAGTTCCAGAGCTCATTATATTCCCATAAAAATTCCTCTGAAGAGTGCAGTAGCGTTTGCAATAGCTCTTGACGGATGTTTTTATGTTTGTTTTAGATGGCAAGAAAGACTCAAGGAGCAAGAGATACAAAGTACTTTCATAACATGATTGATAGTAAGTTTATTGCATTAATCATGAGTGCAGACTGTGCATACTCCTGTAGAGTACATTATGAAGTTACATGTGAAAGTAATTCACTCACATATCAATCGCCAAAATCAACTAAATGGAGAAATTACACAAACATGAAACTAACATTAAACTCACATCATATGTATTCACAGTCAGTTCATGACCTTAATCCAATGGTCATCGCATGACTGAGAACTGACGTCCTACAAATTCTTGAGCACAGCAGCTAAAAAGGTCGGATTTGTATCAAAGGAGAGACACTTTTTGCACTTTTAACAGCACATAGCTTCCAGATGTGTTTGAGCAGCAGAGTATATCACGCGGACTTAAAACACACTTTACTGTTTCCCCAGTCTACTGCAAGGTTAGAGAAATAAACCTACAATAATAGAAACAAAAACACACACGCACACACTTTATTTTCATTTCTCCTCCTGCTTGACCATTTCTCAAACACAAATATTTCAAATTCACTTAAGATCTTTGCTTTGAGTCAACAACAACATCTTCCTAAGTGCATAATGGGATTAAATGAAGTATGTAAGTAAGAACACTGATAGGGTAAATACAAAACTTCTGATTCCATTAACTGAGATTTCACAACACGCAGTTTCTAAAGGGATCCACTCCATTGCTTTCTTTGTAAATCATGTTGCATGTACCACCTGAGGCACTCAAACAATTTCCACACAAGTTCCAGTTAACGTTGTGGTTTGGCCTTTTTTTAAACACAAAGTTGAATGTTGGTTCAAGGTTGGATTATGCACAAAGAAAAGATGCCTTTTTTATTTTGGTTGTGCAAGAGAATTGTTTTCATGGTTAGTCTAAGACTAGCCTGAATTCAACAATGTGATATACATTAGTAGAGAGCTGGCTTCTTGTGTGTAATAATAAATGTTTACTGGATATTTTACTGACCTGTGGGAAAGACATTTTATAAAGCATCTTATTAATTATATGACGCAAAATAATTAGATCTTAGAAATAGAGTTAGACTGAAAAATAAGAAATCCTGACCACAATACTTGTTAAATTATATTCACTGACATGACAAAGACCCCCTCCAAATGTTACATCCAGGTTCTGTCAGTCAGCTAGTTCTATAATGAGAGTGCAGCATCTTTATGAGGCACATTTTTGGTTGTACATCACATTAAAAGCAGACAAACTACAATGTATACCACCATGTGCTTTCTGGGTGCAGATATTTGAAAATATTTCAAACCCCTTCAAAGCAAAACCATTAGACTGGCATTACTCAAACACAGAGCACATGGTAGTGAGTTCTGGTAGCAGTGTAAAAATGTAACATTTGAAGGATAAAGAATGTCCCATGCGGAGGACAGCCCATCTATATCGAAGACAAATGTGTTCAAAGAACATTAAGTTGGCATGAACAGGTATGGACATACAAACCAGTAGGAAGCAGCATTCCCTCGAAGCACTGAACCCAAGCAAAAGAAACAGCTTTGTTTGAGGTAAAGCCCAAAATTTAAGTGGCTCCAAAGCACAATCTTGTGGATTCATACTCCAATGGAGAAAGCAATGAAAGCAAGATGTCTGAAGCTGGCCTGCAGCAGGACAATCCTATTAAACCTGTACTTGCAAAAACAACAGACCCCATGCACATTTTCACGTCCAATATAACTCCCCAGAGAGAGAAAAAAAAAAGCATTTTATGTTCGCATTCAGAGTTGGCAGGAAGTTGGAGCATTCTTCCCTAAAGACATATTGATTCTTCAGCATCATGTTTCTGAAGTGCTCTGTTCTCCCCAGCTGCCAGAGGTCAGTGCACTGGGACATCGGGGCTTGTAATTGCTGGAGATGCTGCTGTGACTGTCTTCCAAAAATGGCTTTTCTTTGGATGTGTTGCCTTGAACATAGCCCTGAGAAAACACCGCTCAGAGAAAATATATTATGTCAGAGATACAACTACGCTAGAAAGACTTTCCATTTATGTAAGATAAACATTCACTGAATTTAGCCTTTGAAATGAACGATGACCTTGTGAAGCTAGAGCTGAAATGATTCAAATCTTAGATTCAGGTTTGGTGTATCTCTCTGCTACACATGCAGACCTTCCTAAAGGATCGCTCTTCCATGACCCGCACATTTAGCGCTGTAATATCAACAGAGTACTGAAATCAGTGGGAAAGGGGAAAGAGAAGGGGTGGTCTCCTCCATTCCTCCAAAAGGTTCCATAGTACTTTTTCTGCAGTGCTGCAACCAGAGTTGCTCTGTTCTCCTGTTTCCAGGTCAGTAAAGCATCACAATGATTTTAAAGGTAAACATATTCCACTCTGCAATTTCCCAGGAATCCCAATAAGGCATGGTGCTACTCTAGCTCTAGTTCATGGTCTTCCAAGACTTGGAGGTGGTACTGTAGAATAAATTTCCAGGGAAATGTGCTTTATGTTCTGCTTCCCCAGAATACTCCAGCTCATTAATGGACCCTGGACATCACCTGACATGCAACTCCACACAAACAGGAAGGAACTGCTCATGAAAAACCACTAAGCTTCCCACAGCTGGCAAATGTTTACCACAACACTCACTATTTACTAAAGCCGCTGCAGATGAGGCCTCTAGAAAGGAGGAGTTACCAATAGCAGGAATGCATGAAAGAGCCACATATGTCCTTTAACTCTTCGAAATCACTGTTGTTGCCATAAAAACACTACTGAAGCTTAATTTTAATTGTCGTTTATTTAAACAGTGAAAATGATGTGGTTTCTAAAGATTCAGTTGATGGTTTGCGAGCGTCTTAGCACTCGTATTTATACGGTTGCTAAATTCATCTCCCAGTTTCATTTATCTGCAATTATGTCTAACACTTTTATTACTTCCCCCCCGAAATACCTCTCCAACATCTTCTAATGATGCATTAATCAATTATTCCTGCTAAATATAAAATAGTTTGCTCGCAGTGTTGATCGAAAATACAGCTGTATTCTGAGGATTTGTTTGGATTTACCCTTTGCTTAACAAAGGAAAGAACATTCAGAGGCAGTTAAGACTGGCTAAAAGGCATGTTGCAAATGGGTAAATTCATACCACATTTGGGTTTGTAAATAGAAGAGGGATTTTATTATGATTTGAATTATTTGATGTTATTGTTGTGCACAAAGTCTTCTTTACCAGAGGGAACACTTGGCCATTTATTTGTCATTTGTTGACACATGAATACTTGAAAAGGTTTAAAGGAGGAACACAAATATAAATATAATTCACTATATAACTCATTTACACAACTATGTAAAGAACCTCACTGAGCTGACAGCAGTGACTGGAGGTTTCTAAAGGTTGTGATGCTGGACGTACAGTTTAGATCGTGAGACTATAACAAATGGTGGACTTTCTGAATGCAGAAGCCACCTGGAGTTCCAGAGGAACAGTCCCGCAGCTATCCAGAATCTCCTTCCCAGAAACGTAATCAGCAGGTCAAGATTTCAAGAATGATCTAGTCAACCACAGAGAAACAATAGGCAACACAGTGCAAGACAGATGTGCATGTCACATATAACAATACACATTACAAACAAAATATGGGTTTCGTGGTGTGGCTGAACTCTTTTGGTGTAAACAAGCTACAGAACATTTGAGAGCAGTGTTAAAACACCAGCGTTCACACACACACACATACCCATGTTACCCATGTGAATCTTGGCACCTCATGGCAGCAGCCTCTCTGGAACCTGTGATCTGTTAAAGTCAAGAAATGTATTATTATAATATTATTAGGTGGGTATTTGATGTATGTATATTATTATTTCAGAGTGGTTGTATTTATTGTGTTATCACTGTGTACACGTAGTGAAATGACAGTAAAGCCTCATGAACTTGAATTGAGGTGTACTTTTCACAACCACCAGAAGAGGGCGATGCCATTAGCATTAGTATAGCCCGATGATATCATCAGAGGTAGGGTACATTTTTGTGTACAGTGGATTGATGTTTTTCATAAATGACTAAAACACTTCAGAATACACATTTAAATGAAACAATGGGAGTTGAAAGAGGTAACATTTTTTTGTGATATTACAAAATATCTACCATATATTTTAAACACTAAAAAAAAATATTCTAAGGGATGGGCGTGGACCAGATCAAACGTCTTCATGGGCCACACAGCCCTGGATTTATAGGTTTGTCTTCATAAGTCTCACATGTCTGAGATATTTATCTGATGTACAGAACCTGCAGGACAATACCTTACCAACTTTCTCCAACACACACTCACTCTGTATCTGCTGAGATATGTTTATGTGCTGAATGAATTATGGTGAATTATATTCTAGCTTCTAAAGCAAATCTGTGTGTGAGACTGTCACTGAAAGCTTTTTAATAGAAATGAACTAAGGATTTATATAGATAGATAGAGAGAGAGAGAGAGAGAGAGAGAGAGAGAGAGAGAGAGAAATCTGGGTATTTAAGGGTGTCTTCAGCAGGATGAAGGTTCTCCAGGGACAGAATGATCCTGCGCTGAGTCCTTTCATATCTCAGAGTGTCTGTTAATCCTCCTCCACTTCTCATGAAGAACAGCTTTACCACCACAGTAAAAACCCACTCACATCCTATTCACATTAGCTCCCAGTTCCATATGCACAGTCCAATACTGATTAGAGATTACTCTCTCTCTCTCTCTCTCTCTCTCTCTCTCTCTCAGCACTATAACTGGTAATACATTTATTCATTTATCATGTCATAAAAAAAAGAATAAAGGAAGAATTCCATCAAGAAAAAAGCTCTTCATGTCCAGCACTTGTTTCCCACTCCTGTTCCCACAGAGCTAATGAGATTCATTAGAGCTGGCAGCTTTAGAAAGTTCACAGCAAGTTTGAAAGTTTTGTTTTAGGATAAAGCCCAGTCCAGGTCCTTTCGCAATGTAACTGAGTTCTCTCCTCAGTTTTGAAAGAGAAGCTTTAAAGAGCTTGATTTAACACCAACATAGTCCTTTGTAGTTCTTCTCGGTGACCACACGAGGGCGCCAAACTGCCTCCTGACAATCTGTGGTTTTCTGATCATAAATCACTGCTGTTTAGGGAGACCCTGCTACAATAGACCATTCACAACGGTTTATAGTAACCTCAGATGTAAATTTATGCGTCATGTATATCCTCACTGTCCTCTCTGGCAATAACCTGGTGTTAATAAGCAAGAAAAAGGACATTTTCACAAGCAGGACTGCATCTCCTGAGATTGCCTTTTTTTTTATTGGCGAGAGGCAACCTGTGGGGCTGGGTGCTGGACTGTATGGTGAGGTAAATGTCATGCACTGCTTGTCTTTATTGGAGGCTGCACTGCAATCTGCCCTTTTCCGTTCCTGGGCCCTTTTGTTTAAATAGGAGCTTTTAATGCTAGGCACCAGATGGGCTCTCAAACAAGTGTGGACTGAGGCATGTTTACCACTCAGTGGCGTACGTGTGCGGAACAGGTGAAAATATCAATTCCCCCTCTCCAATGGCCGAGCGCCAGATGCCATGCCTCTGCCTGTAAAGCTTTATGGGCCATGTGCAATTGTTTGGATGATATTAGCACAGAGCAGGTAGAACCAGATCAGATATGTGGGATGATTTAAAAACAAGGCTGGTGTGAGTTTGCGCTAGGCCTGCTCTGGCTGATTGAAGCCATTAGGGTACAGCGAAAAGAAAGTGCTTTTTGAATACATCAATTTACAAAAATCACATGCGGTTGGTTTTAAAATGGCAGAGGTCATGTTTAGCTGATGAACATAACCACATCCATCCTCACAAATGTCCTGTAAATGTTAAGAATTAATGTCACAAAGGCCACAGATATTAATCACTGCTTTGCAGCTATTACAGGCGTCTTACAAAATCCCGGGCTGGCGTTTCCACTGAAAAAGAAGCTAAATACACAACAGGAAAGGATTTGTCATGTTGAAGATTTAAAAGACACTGGACAGGTTTAGTGCATCAGTGTAGATTATATTTTTTGTAGATTATGTGTTTCGCATCTTGTCAGATATCTTTTCAAATATATGAGCTCTATGTGTAAATATATGAGCACCTGGCTCTATCTGTCAGCACAGGATCAGATTATTGTGTACACGGCAGATCACACAGCCGGCCCTACACTGCGCCACAAAAGCCTGCACAATTTCCTGTAATTAAAACTAACGGCCAGTCCATAACACACCATCATACCTTTGATTGTGGCCTTGCAGTCCTCTTTTAAGTGATTTTGAGGGGGGTCTGTTTAATGTAATGTGGCCTACTGCACTGACATGGTTCGGTTGTATTCTGTCGATGATCTACAACCTGCACAATGCAATTACACGAGTAAAGAAAGGAAAGAGCAGGTCTGGTACACACCTAAAGAAAGGTGCAATTAAGGATTTATTAGAACAATGAGTCTTTACAAATGTTGATGGAAGTTGTTGTTCTGTTGTCATTAGTGGCTAACGTAAACGTCATGGTAAAGCGTTACATTTACAGCTAATGATATGTTGAATGCAATATGAGTATGGGCAATTTCATGGTAGATTTGTTACAGGTTTGAATCAAATGCTCTCTTATTTGTCGTATATTTTTTCCTTATATTCAGATATGGCCAGTCTTACTGTCAGTCCAAAAAATAGAAAATACTTTCAAAGCTGTTTAGTAACAACTGAAAATAAAGCATTTTTAAGTTTTAAATCTACTACGATTTGGACTAATAACCCGAATAACAAAACTCTATCCATGCAGTCTTCTTTTGATTTTCACTTTCAACAGGAACAACAACATCAACTGACAGCTTTCTTGAGACTTAAAGACTGAGGCAGTTCTGTCATTATCAGCAGTTGTCGTCAAATCATAGCACCATCATATAATCGTGACAGACATATAAACACGCATGCACAACACTTCTCCTTTAGCCTTACCAGCTGCTCCTGACCCCTGATCATGGCCTGTTCATCCTGACCATGTGCAGAGAGCTAGTGAGGTCTCTGACCATCACTCACAGAGACAGCTCAGCTCTCCAGCAGCATCAATCGCCTGTCCCCTCCCCTGACCCTCAAGGACAGAGACGGATGGGCTCCCCACTGACCTGCACCTTCTCCCTCTAGCCCCTGTCACAATGGGCATCTGTCACCAACTAATAATGGGCTGTAGTCAACGCCATAGAGATCAGGTCAAGTTTAGGCTTTTCCACATGGGGCCACCATCAAATGCATCAAATCTATCACCATGAGGCTATCCATGCAGAGCCTTAAGATGAATGCCACTCAACTTAATGGACTGGTCTGATAGCTTTGACACAGCAGTATGTTGTCCAACTTGTCTGCAGCATGTGGAGATACAACAGGAGAAATAATGGTAAGAGTCTGTTCTCAGGACAGGTTGTGTGTTACAATGAACAGGGACAATGATCCAGTATGAATGGGACTAACGTTCAAACACAAGAGTGGATTACACTGGATTCCAAGCGGGCAAACGGGAATAAAATTACAATTAAACGCAGTTAAAAACACAATTTCCACTTCATGAGAGGGGCAAGCAAACACAGGTATCGTCTCATAGGAGTTATAACATGCCACTACTGTTTTGGTGTTACTCCTGACAGCAGTGGTTCTGTGGTGGTCAATTATGAAAAAGGTTCTTATGTGGCATCACTCAAAAAACACTGTGTGTCATCGTCTTTTGTTTGTTTTGTATTAATGTAGCTGTAATCTTTGGTGGTAGCTGTGGTGTGTGGGAGTTATGTTTGACACAGTGGCCTATGAATGCAGGTACATGTTCAAATCTGAAAGTGACAAATAATCAGTAGAAATGCTCAAAAATCACTTGCAATAAATAAATGGTGCATTAATATCCAGAATATCTTTCCTTCTTCTCTAACATTACAGAATTGGAGGTTGTGACCTGGCAATGACCTAATGAACTATAAAATGTGTATTACTCTGTACTGATCTGAATATAAAATCATTTTTTAAATCGATTTATCACCACTTAGTTCTGGTTAGAGAGCGTGTTCAGGGATATGTGCAACATTCTCATCTCGCCCAACATCTGCCAGCACAGCTGGCCAGCTGTGGAGCACGCTGGAGGAATGCAGCTGCAGATTAGAGCCACCTGCCAGACTGAGATACCACAGCACTACAGCACTGACATTTCACCATGACATTTCAGATCCTGTCTCTGTCTCAGAGAGCCAGGCTCGCCACAGCTCTGCTCTTGTACTCTGCCACGTCGGGGAGAGACTGGATCAGACCTGAAAATAATGAACAGTGGCACATTTGGAAAGCACTACATGAGACGAATGGCAAGCACTGAACATTATCTGACACACTGATGTGGGCTTTGTGCTGTTTAGTCCATTACATTGTTTAGTGTTACGGTGACCAGTGCCTGTATAAGTGTGGATAACACAAGAACTGTGGGCAGCTCCAGTCAGAACAAGCAATTACAGAATGATTCTGAAGTTTATACAATACATTGTACAGATTTGTGGTCTAATGTTGACATATTTTCATACTTGGTTGATTTTTTTAAATTATTTTTTTATCGTAGATAACAAAGAAACACTGCAACTTTTTTGTCCTCTTCATTTAGGAATTTACTAAAAAATCAAGATGATCTTTATATTGATTCCATGAATTCTTCTGTCAACATCAATTTAAAAAATGTACATGTAATTAACAAACATACGCAAATATAAAAGCATCAGTGTTGTGTTTTTCACCTCTCTTCTATTTGTTTTCAGAAATAAGCAGAGATATTTTATTTATTTAATTAAGTCCAGTTTTAGAATTTGGTTGTATATTTATTTAGTTTTGTGGTTGATTATTCTTTTTGTTTTTGTGAGCAGCAAGCTTCTTCTGTCTCATATTTTCACATTGTCTTTACTGTCTCGTTTCTAATCTTCACATGTTTTCAACATTGTTCTAATCTTTTCTAATCTGTTTCAATTATAATTGCAGTGGCTTGTTCTCTATCATTGGGTTAACCAGAAATTCTTTTTATCAGGTTTTCTTCTATCATTCAAAGCTCAAGGCTATATGCATTGTTTAACAGATGATCTGCCAGGTCTGTCATAATTGTTAGGAGTCCAGTTTTTCGTAGTGTGAACTGTTTTTAGTGGACTTTTTTTGTCATAATTTATTCCTCTGAGATGTGAAGTTAGCCACCACCTCTCTTTGAAATTCTTTATGGCTTGGATTAAAAAAAATGCTGCAATAAATATATTACAGTAAATCTGTATGGGTGAATCCCTTTTCACTGTTTAGACCTACCCCTCCATTTTGCCTAGGGGTAGGGGTGTCTCAAGGCTTGTTGGGAATGGGGCAGGGCTGAGAGGAGGTCTATAAACCCATTGAAAGGATGATTTTTTATGGGCACACTCCAAACTAAGGGCTACGAAAGTGTTGTGTATCACTGGTTCGATGGTAGCATAAGCAAAGAAAGAAAGACACAAATGTCAGTATTTCTTCTTTAAAAACTATGATAACTATTTTATTAATATAGTTTTAGGCATTTTCAATGCATACCAAGTATAAAACATGGCTAATAGTTTGCAGAAGTCTTGGAATTTCCAATTCCACCTTAAATGACAACCTGATTACTGATTAGCTGTGGCTACTGCAAAATTTAAGGTGGAATCGGACATTTTTAACAAAAATCCGCCGAATAAGCAGTTGAACTCAGCTTAATAAAATAGCGAAGTAAATTTAGGGCGTCATGTTATCCATGTTAACATTCAGAGGCAGTTCTCTTGTATCGCTGCTGCGCGTCACTGAAGCACTGCTCTTTTTTGTATTCTGATGATGTATCATACCCTTGAAGGGTTGTCCTGTTTTACAGGGTAAGATTTTAAACACTACAACATGTAACTCAGTTCCAAGGAGCAAGATAACCTTCGACAACAAGCTGTAGGAGTAAAATTAAGAAATGGGATTCACCCTAAATATACAGTACAACAGTGTGAAAGTATATGTAAAACAATAAGAGTTGTGCAGATATTGCAGCCTTGAGAAGATCAACTGTGCAATATATGCAGCTGTAACAGGGACAAGTTATAGGTTATCCATTCCAGATCATTACATTACATAGTTACTTCAAGTAAAAGCAGTATTTATATATAGTGGCTTCTGTGTGTCCATGCAAATGATCAGGTCAGGGGGTGAAATGTGATATCATTTCAAAACAGAATAAAGGAACAGAATGAAACAAGATAAACAGAATGAGAGTGGGGCTTTGGGCTGATTACCTAATCACAGGCTTTGTACTTCCCATCAGTCCTTTGAAATGCTGCCACTGCAGCTCATCATGGCTGATCACATGAGAGATGGAGACCAGGGAGAAATCAGCCACAGAATCTCGAGCACTACGCAGAGAATAGAGGTGATTAATGTGACAATAACAATGAGAAGTTTATTTCAACATAACAGCCATCCCAGAGCAAGCTGGAGGATCACATAGGAGCAGATAGAAGCATGGGATCAATAAGCGTTAGACAATTATAAAGAGCCAGGCTAATTTTTTTGTAACATTTGTGGCATAATTCCATTTGTACAAGGTATGTAAATGACCTCTGTTCTTATTGTTCTTGAAAAAGATGAGTGTATTTGAGTTTGTAGATTTTCTGACATTACAAAAATAACACAATAGCAATGGAATGTGTTTGCACTCGTGTCTTAATAAATAGACTGCAAAGTGAAATGCTAACCTTGTCAAAGTAGAAAAAAATATCTGGGTGCTTTGGCCCTGTAAGCTGGTATCTGCTATATTTCTAGTGTTTGAGAGATTTCTACCATAAATTCCCAGTACCTCTTTTTTACACTGTGCTTTGTCACTGTGGTCTATTAGTCCACACGAATGACTCAGGTAGGCTCTCACAGTCTCCCACTACTCTGTGTGTGTGTGTGTGTGTGTATCAGATGAGTCCATGAGGGAGATGTAAAGGCATTGCCTGAAGCGTAGCGTCTGATCTCATTTGCTGGCTCTTATTATGCAAACCACTCCCTGACGCCCACCCTCTAATTAGGCCTAAATTAATTTGAGTCCAATCTTTCATGTCTCAGACCCGGGCTGTGCCTCTTCCCTCCATTTACAGAATCATATTAATGTTCGTGTGGGAACACTACTCCTGCAGATGAAAAGACTGATACAATTAATTAAGTCCTGCCTCTGTTTTTCCCCTCCTCTCCGAGGAGAAATGATAAGTGTGATGAGCAGGCTCTGATTAACCCCATTATATGGGCTAATAAGGAAGATCATATAAAAATCAAGGAAGCTGCACAATTATGGGGGAATGCAAATTATGGACGCTAACGAGCTGCATGTCAATTTGGGAAATGCTTTGTTTGGAAAATGTGACGTTCAGCATTCTCAACACAGGGTCATTTATCCGTTTGTGTGTACATGTGTGCGCATGCATAATTGCAAGAGTTATACGAGAGTGTGCATGAGTGCTTCATATTCTTTTTTTGCAGTTCCCTCATGCTAGGTTTCAGTAGAACTGCGGAGAGAGTAAAGTGAGTGAATGTCTTGCTTTCAGAACCATGGACAGCACTGAATGTTCTTCACTACCTGACTGGTGCTGAAATGGTTTAGACTCTGATAGAAAAAAATGGAAATGTAATTTAGAACAGATTCAGGATTAGAGGCGTTGTTATGCTAAGTGGCATTTCTCCATACCGCACTGTCATACAGTCACTTCAAACATTTGGACTAGCACTATCAGCTTTAGGGGCTGAGCACTGGTGTGACTGTTTTAATGCATACACTGAAAACAATTACTGTTGATATTTATGTGCCTAATTGATGCCCAATAAAATGTCTCAAGGTCCTCTTTAGTAAATGCAGTGGTTATATGTCTAGGGCTGTGACAACTCAAAGAACTGGTTACACAATTACTTGTATTCCTAAATTATTTGTGGAAACCTGTTTTATTGTTCTATTTAAAACCCAAAAACACTTTTTTGGGGCTCTTAGGTGCATTATACTTAAAGAGTAAATGTAAACAACAATTTCAAAGTCCAGTTCTCTCACTTGTTGGTCACGTGTTGTATGGTCCCTTACAGATGATTCGCTTTTTTTATTTACAAATTTATATATTTATTTGTTTATTTATTAATTTAATAAAATACTCTGAAATCTAAAACCTCCTCAGCCTGTAATGCATGGCATGAAATGCTCAGTATTTGACAATGCACTTCTACACAGCCATTCATTCATCTGTGGATAAAATTCACAACTTCATCCCCGAGGTAATGCTTAGTTTCGCTTTGCCTCCAGTAAAATATAAGCAACGGCTGAGATTTCAGCTGGTCATATGTCTTAGCTCCTGACATCTGAAACTGAATTCTTCTCTGGCTTAAATCCACAAACCAGTGATCAAATTACTCCAGTGAACTGAGCGGATGAGCTGCGCTATCACAGTAATCGACTCACACTGCTATTGTGGAGGACTATTTCCAGAAAAAATGACTGCTGGTCTCCATTGTATGAGCTGAGATATGAGGACAGGGAGAGTGAAATATTACAGTGGACAGTGTGTCCAGTAGCTTGGGTCATCCTGTAGGTGGTGCATTGCAAAAGAGCCCAAAACATGATGAACTACAAGCACTCAGTTATTAATGTATAGTTTTAATAAAACTGTCCGACTTTAAAACAGCAGAATTGATATCTGATTTCAGACGTATTGTAATTTGTTTATGCTTGGAGTTTATTTTCTCCATACAGTAGACGCTGAAATCTCCCTGAAATATCTTTGAACAGTATACATGAACAATGGAATAGAAGTGAGTGGTTTTACCTGTGTTTGTGTACTTTCAGTTCAAAGCAGGTGCAATGTATTTATTTTTGTTTCAGCAAAAACATATTTCTTTTTCTATCATTTACAGGATTCAGCTACTGGAGCTTGAGTCTGTGGACAGCGACTTTATGTGTGTGTGTGTGTGTTGGGGAGTGGGGGCAATGGGCAGCTGTATGTAAATTAGAGGCCCATCTCTCAGTGTCCTCACACAGACAAGCACGCGCCACGGAGCAAACACACGCGCATACTGCCAGCACTGGGGCAACAGGAGCGTGCGCCAATCACACGCAAACGCACACACACACAGAGAAACACACAGAACCACACACACAGTAAACTTCCACCTAAGAAGAATTTTATTATTCTTTTTTATTATTTATTATTATGTTTAATATTTTGAATAATTAGTATTTTTAAATTGTTGTTCCAAATGATATAATATTATTGGTAACGAGAAGCTTAGTTTTTTCAGGTGTCTACTAACTTTTGGCCATAAAATTGCACACCTTTCAAGTGATGAATCCATGCACCAGTTAAAGAATAATGCTGTAAAACTGAAACCATGGGGTTTACTTATCTTTAACTTGGAAAACAATGACATCTAGGAGTTTTACAGTGAGTATAAAAACTATAGGATTGCTTATATAAGCTCTTTCTGGTGTCAGAGCATATTCTCTGTGTTTGGAGTGAAACTCAGGCCAAACAGCTTCACTCTCAGCTCTTTTAGCCTTCTCATTTTAAGCAGAGATAAAACCTGAACAATAAGAAAGCAGGGCGTGGAAGGCTGTAAGGCTCAGGGCTAATGAAGCCACAGGCCTCTGTGTGTGTGTGTAAGAGAGATCAGCTATGTGGCTGTCATACAGCAGCTTTATGCTAATGAGGGGAACAATACTCGCTCATGCCTGCAGATTCATTCAGCCTCAGGATCCCCAAAGACTGGGCTCTCTGCTCTGCCCAGCACACTCACAAAGAGCTCCACACACTCTCATTTCATACACAGGTATTTCACTGCCTTATGCATGCATAAAACTGACTTTAAAATTACTGGTCACTCCAGTCCATTTATTACCCTGCAATGTTTACTATTCATTGTAGAACAATCTCAGAATGTCCACATACATAGGAACTTAAAGGGTTAAAAGACCATAACCCCAGGCTGGTTTGGTGTAGTACAGTGTGTGAAACTGGGTACTGGGGAATATCACTGACCAGTTAAATCATCATATAAGACACCACTAAGAGTGGTACCACTCCAATAAGGGACCTTGGGCAAGATTCCTAACTTTACAGTCGCCTAGCTCTTTAATATGATTAGAGGTCATAGAGCAAGTGGATGACAGATATAATGTCAAACACTACATTATTCTTTGCATTTTTGAAGTAACAATTTGATGTTAATGTAATTTTTCAAAGGCCTTTTTTAGCCCCACCCATTCAGTATGAAGTTATAAGGTGTGTTGTTCTCTGGTCAAGGCAAAATAATAGGCAGTCAATCAGAACAGAGGTCATTTGCACAGAAGAGTCTTTAAGAGAAACAGCCTGTTTCACTCGAGAGGATAAAAAGAATTATGAATTATGCTGATGTGTGAGGAAATTCTCCAGTGAAAAGCATGATTCTGACTTAGTTAAGATGTGGGTGGGGTTGTGTAGATGTTGGAAGGCGAATCATAAATTAAAGAAGCAGTCATTGCCATGGCTGAACAGACAGCCAGAGTTCCGGTTCTCATAAACTTAAGGATACTGTCCTGTTTATTAAGGTCCATTCATTTGTATTTAAGGAGCTAATGGAGCTTCACCTTCTTATATCACAGACCTAATTCAATCTCGTTCCTCTTCCATGTCTGTGAGGTCTTCAGACCAGCTGCTTTTGGTTGTCCCATCTCACTTATAAATGGTGGTTTTACAAGGGTCCTTTCTTAAAGGAAATGGTTCTATATAGAACCCTGAACACTTGAAGAACCTTTAGCATGATTAAAGGGTTTTTTGATGAGGAACCCATTTAGAAAAGGGTTCTGTATGGCACCAAACTGACAATGTCAAGCTTAGCTGTTTCTCAAAGGTTCTGAACCATAGCACATTCTCCATCAGTCTGAAGAACCCTTTAATCATGCAAAATGTTCTTCAAGTGTTCTATACGGAACCATTTTCTTTAATCAAGAACCCTTGTCGAATCATCATTTTTAAGTGTGATGGTCTCAGCTGAACCTCTGGAACAGTCTTCTTCTGGACATTAGATCTGAACACACACTGTTTTCAGAATTACTTTGAAATCTTAGTGTCACCAGACTGCTCACGAACTCTGTAAAGACTTGTGATTATCTGTGTGGAATGTTGGATGTTTCATTTTATTTATTTATTTATTGCATCTTTTACAGCACGTTGGTTTTCAATGTGCTCTAAAGCCTAATAAATTCTTTATTTACTAAAAGACTTATGTGGGGTATTAAGTGTATGACACTGGGAAAACTGGCCCTGGCCCGGAGTTGAATGCTGGAGCCTGAAGGTGCTGTGAAAGCTGGTAACAGAAGGATCAGTGTGAACTGAGAGCTCGCTGCTGTTAGAAGCAGAGAGTCAGGAAAATGCAAAAGATCTAAACGCTCCTTCGAGACGTGATGATGATGATGATGATGATGACGATAAGATGCACTCTAAAATAAAGCGGCTGATCTAATCCCTGAGCTGGGGGCTGTTTAATGACGCTGCGGTGGGCTTTGGGCTGACCTCCGGTCGCCTCTCGTGCTGGCGGCTGATCTGCCCCCAGCACGACACGCGCCCGTCTGTGGACCGCGGTGCGCGCGTGTGTCCTAGTTCACGGTGGAGAGGTCACTATGCTTTTCAAACGCAAAACGCCTGTGACGGCTGCGCAGACGCGGCCATTGTGTTCCGAGATGAGAGCTCTTCTTATTACTTATGTATGCGCGAGACAGCTGATTGCTAAGTCGAGTTAAACTACCGAGACTGACACGTGCCCATTACACAGCGACCTCGCGCTCCCGCTCCGCTCCGGTCATTTACGGAAACGGTAATGAGAGAGAGAGAGAGAGAGAGAGAGAGAGAGAGAATGAACACAATGACATTCACACTGGACAACTGATAAATAAAAAAATAATCATTAAGACACATTCCAAATATCCGTAAAATTATGACGAGTTCCACGGCTATTACACAATGAGCAAATTCAGTTAACAAACCAGCAAATAAAACAGTAGACAAACACACGAATAGTGAACAATTCAGCTAATAATTCAAGAAACCAACCAGTAAACAAACAATAAACAAGCAACAATAGAGAACACGTGAGAAAACAAAATAATAAATAAATGAACAAAAACACTGAACTAACAAGCAAAATAGTCAGTGAACTAGCAAAACTAGTGAAAACAATCCACAGAAAACTATCAGTAAACAAGCTTTTAAAAACACCAACAAATTACCCAGTAAACAAAAAGCGAAGAAAATTGTATGTAAACTAGCAAATAAACTAGCAAACAAACCTAAGCAAACCACCATAACCAACAAACTGACTGTTAAATAATCCAGGACAAGAAAACCCTGCCAATACAGTAATTAATAACCCAGTAAATGAACCAGCAACCAAACAATAAAAAAATTATAATAATAAATTCCAGCAAACAGCAGGGTAAACAAGATAGTAAATAAAACACATACAACCCAGTAGAAAAAAAAACGTAAACAACCAAGTAAATAAAAGTTGCAAAATAGCTTTGCTATAAAAAATGAAATATGAAATTAAAGTATCAGAGCCATGCAGTACCTTGTGACCTGTTGGAAGCTTTAGTTTGAGATTTCTCATAAAAGATCTGAGTGATTGTAGTTTAGAGTTTCACTTTTTATGGATCTCAGTGATGATCATTCTCAGACCACACAACAGCTACACTCTTAAAAAAACATTTATTGTATGTTTGTAAGTTTTCATGACAGAAAATGTATGTCATTTATGATCCCTGATTAAAGGCAGTGAAAACCTCCCCGTGTCCCACCCCAGTGACCGTCAGAGGCACCACCAGTGGCAGTGTGGCTGAGTTTTGCTGGATGTATCATATAAACAACATAATATGGAACAAGTTATGACACTTGTATTCTGGGCTATATTTCATTAAGTTCCCAACTCTGAAGTGTCCTGAGTTCCACTGTCGATGCGGTGGTGTCTTTAGTTGTCACTCTTTATTCAGGGAACAATAGGACCATATTCTACAAGATTTTAAAGTTGTGTTGATTTCACTCTCCACTTCATCTCTAATCATTTTCTACAGGATTTTTTTAAAAACACTGTCACCTCTCTTTCTGGAGAACAGAATGCAATGTACCTTTAAGGAACACAGCTGGACTTTAACAATGTGTGGTTCTGTACCGTACAGTGCCTTTATTTTCTGACAGTCTATGAATATACACAGGACCAGTGACTCAGCCAGACAGGTTTTATTTCTCACTGCTCTAACTGTGTGTGAGGTTAGTGAGATGGTGATGGTGGTCCTGATGATGATGGTGGGAGTGCAGTTTTCCGAGAGGCCACTCTGTGCAGCGTCCTCTTCAGGGAGGGGCTAGTGGAGGGAATTAACGCAATAAAAAAGCGCAGGTACATCTGCTCAGCAAATCGGCAGCTTTTTCCTCCGTAGCATCCCACTCCCCCCGCCCCCCCTCTCCCCCTCTCCTCCTTCAGCCCAAAGTCTTTCAACCCTCCCCCGAGCGGCGGGGGCAATTCCACAGAGATCCTCTCCGCGTTTGATTGGCCGAAGGAGAAGCGGCGAGGGGGCGAGAACAATAGCATCATCCGTCCTTAAAAAGAGTGCAGCTATGTACCGAGAGCGGAACAAAAACACGCACACACGCATACACACAAAAAACCAAAACATTGCTGGGGAGGGAGGAGAGAGGGAGGCACACCCATATCTCCACATCTCCGCATCTCCATTCCCCTCCAACCAAAAAGCCAACGTCCGCGGCCGTGGATAACGCGCAGCTCGTGGCGTTTCACACTCCAAGTGCCTTCGCTCGTGTCCGCCCGCCGCAATGCCCAAAGGCTTCCTGGTGAAGAGAAACAAGCGAGCGGCCCTCGTGTCGTACCGGATCCGAGTCGAGGATGACGCTCAAGCCGCCAGCATCGCCGCTTCGCCTTCATCCTTATCACCATCATCATCGCCATCACCAGCATCTCCCCGATCTTCACCATCCTCTCCACCTCCACCTCCACCGCCGCAGCCACCGACGCTGTCCGCGTGCTTGAGCGTCCACCGTGCCGCGCATCCTCCGCCGGTGCAGTTCGGAACCCCTGAAGTCTCTTGCCGTCCGCTGTGCAGTCCAACGAGGCCCGTGAGCGCGGAGCACGAGCGCACGCGCTACTTCGAAAGGAGCTTTAACGTAGGCTCGCCCGTCTCCGCCGAGTCCTTTCCCGGGACCCCCGCTTCCTTCACTGGCCTGGACCACCTCCTCTTCGCTCCCGTGGACCTGAAGATCGGCACGAGCCGCAGCAGCAGCAGCAACAGCAACAGCAACAGTCACCGGACAGCGAGCACCAAACGGCCTTCAGCGGACAGCGCCAAGAGCAAAAGCAGCGCCGCCAAGAAACCCAAAGCCATGCGCAAGCTCCACTTCGAGGACGACGTCACCACGTCCCCGGTGTTGGGGCTACGGATCAAAGAGGGTCCGGTGGAGCCAAAGCCTCGCGCGTCCTCGGCCGCGTCGTCCTCATCAGCTTCATCCTCAGGCAGCGGCAAACCACTGGGAGAGTTCATCTGCCAGCTGTGCAAAGAAGAGTACGCGGACCCCTTCGCTCTGGCGCAGCACAAGTGCTCGCGCATCGTGCGCGTGGAGTACAGGTGTCCCGAGTGCGAGAAAGTTTTCAGCTGCCCGGCGAACCTCGCCTCTCACCGGCGCTGGCACAAACCGCGCACGCAACAATCTGGCCCCAAAGGGGACCCGTCAAAACCAGCAGCAGGAGCCCCGAGAGCCTTCACCGGGGTCAGCAAGGAGGCGAACGCGGAGAGAGACTCTTCCTCCTTGTCCTTGTCCTCATCTTCCTCCTCCTCCTCCCCGCGGAGCCCCGAGGCGTTCGAAGGCGAATCCGGTTCATCTGAGGACGGCCGTGGCATTAAAAACTTCAAGCAGCAGGCGCACAAACCCTCCAGAGCTGAGAGCCCAGACAGCGCGGGATTCTCCGGAGATGACGCCCTGAGCGCAGCCGAGCCCCTCCTGGCGTGTCCCGTGTGCGGAGAGAGCGCGGCTAGCGGCGCGATCCTGGAGCGCCACGTGCGACTGATGCACGCCGCGCACGTGTTCCCGTGCAAACACTGTCCAGCCACTTTCTACAGCTCGCCGGGCCTCACCAGGCACGTCAACAAGTGCCATCCCACGGAGAAGAGGCAGGTCGTGTTGCTGCACGTACCCGTGCGCCCCGCGTGCTGAAACGGGAGAGGAAAGCAACTTTGAATCTACAGGGGTGTTTTTTACCACTGCACAATCTACTAAACACAAACGGGAAGCACATGGTTCATATTCCACTGAAACACTGGAACCGTTATTACTACAACAAACGAAACTTTCAGCACCGGGCTACTTAGCTTCACATACTGCCTGTTATGAAAACAATATACAGCACTCTTTGTACACGGTCACATACAAAGTCCATATTTATACCATCAGGCAGAAACAAATGAATGCTTCCTATTTCTGTCAAAGACGAAAATATGAGGCAAAACCAAACACAGTTACGTAGAACTTAGCCTAGGTTAGCATCCTAGCTTACCATAAACACGACTTTAAAAAGGTCTACAGTTGGCGGTTTTTACTGTAGCACATTCTAGCGCACTCTGTATTCACGTAGCAGCACTTGGCGACTTTATCCTCACTTGGACCCATGGGTAAAGCATTAAATAGTCAGTAAATAATTGTGGGTTTCAGCTGGGAGTGTTAGCAAGAGCAGCACTCCAGCCTCATTACCAACACTGACATTACCAAAACATCACAAAACCGATAGCATAGGTACTGGATTAATGACCAATGAAAAAAGAACAGCTCTAGTACTTTGTGCAGTGGACAAAACTGTCCTACATTTATATTCTCAGATTTCCCGCCACTCTGGGTAGCCTCAAGAAAAAGTATTAGTTTGGTTGTGGAATGGTATTTTTCTACCCGTAAACTAGCTTCTAGACCTAAGATAACGTCCAAACTTCGGTGTACCTCCGTGAAAAATAAAACAAACAAAAAAATAATAATAATATTAAAAAAAACGAAGAGATAAAAACGCCTCGAATTCACATGCTGTACGTTTTCTTCATCCGTAGCTTTAATCTATAAATGTATAGTGTGTGAATTGCAGGTGGTGGGGACTCTCACCTGAGGGAGAGTTCCCCTTTAGAACATAGAACCACAAATGCCTTTAGAGAACCACGTCAAACTCTCGCTGTACAACTGCCTTAAAACTCGGTGTACTTTTATTTTTTTATTTTATTTTTTTTACCTTGAATGTCTGCACATATTTACAATTTGCTATCATTTTAATGTGAAATGCCTGTAATATGTTTTAATCGTAATATTTTATTTATTTATGTATTTATTTATTATCTCCATCACTTTGTCTTGTGAATGATTGTGAGTTAATTCGTGCGTCAATATTGTGTCTTATCTCCTATAGCCAAAATATTTTTTTTTGTTTTTGTTTTGTCGTGGGGTTTATGAGTTCTGTAGGCCTGTGTCTCCAGTGGTCTTTACAATCTCAGCCCTTGTAAACGTGAAGCTCTTATAGATGCAATCCTTTTTCTATGAACAGCTTATTTTCATAAATGTTGCCATTAGCGCTTTAATGTTCATGTTCATGTTGTGTTGGCTACTGAAACAATAAAAATATTTTCAAAATGAAAGAAAATCTCTGAGTTAACTGAATAATAAATATAAAATTAAGAAAATTACAGGAAGCATATAGAATTTTAACACAGAATACACCTTTAGAGTAAGTTACTCTTTACTGTCTCTTAATTTCACTACTGCTCTTCCCTAAATTAAATTTAATACATTAAATACAGTAATATGCAATCTAACTAGTGTTATCCAAATTAAATAAACACTTTAAATTACATAAAGCAAAGCAAAAATGGAGGAAAAACACAGTGGAACGCCATGCTTCTCAAAAAAAAAAAAAAAAAAAAAAAAAAAAAAAAAAAATCCTACGACAATGCGTAAATAAACACAGTCAAATATTGAAACGCATCCCATATCTACAGTCTGAGGGTAGAATGGGTTTGGCAGCTCTAGGTGTTGGAGTGTGTGCACCTGTAAGTGTAGAACACAGTCTGTTTGGCCTGCTGGAGAGTAGAGGGGAGACAGATGGGACGGGGTAAGGTTACTTTCGCTGCTCCCCAGGCTGCAGCTAAAAAGCAGCACAACCTCTAACCTCACCGACCCCGTCCCACCCCACCCACCAACCTGCCAGAGCATGCCAGCCTCAAACTGGACCATTTCACACCCACACCATCGTGTCTATTCCTGACCACAACATAGACTCCAGAAAATGTTAGGAAGGTAATATAAAAAATAATAATAATACTAATACTGATTAGCGCTTGGCTAAGAGCATTCATACTATAGCCTGCACTGAAATAAAAACACATCCTCTTCAGTGATACTAAATAAAAATGCATTTTCATAGCACTGTCATAAATAAGCTATTAAAAACAGTAACTGAAATGTATTGGCACTACAATTGACATATTTTAAGATGTTTTAAAACAAAAAAAGTAACTATCAAAAATATCAAAAACAAACACTCAAAATGAATCTCAAATTGATTTAATGAAATGTTCAGATTTTCACATTTCTAGTAAAGATAGAATGATTACTTTTCCATTAAAAACTGATATGTTAACAAGTCATGAAGAAATTTTCAAGCTTCCAACCCCACCCCCTCAACATCTTTTACAAAGATTATTTTACAGGCATTAATATATTTATATCCTTCAGGATTAGGAGCCCTCGCAAAAAGGACACAATGTACAAGGAGAACAACTAAATGTGGAATAAACACAGCTGTCACTTCACTTGAGTTAGACCAATTTCAGTAAGACACATTCCCTGGCAGGGACCACATCAGCACCTTTAAACCAAACACCTACGAAACCTACAGAGAACCCAGACCAAAACTAGAGGACATGAGAGAAAGTCTTCACTACAGAGACTGGTCACATGATCCAGTCCTCACAGTTCAGGGCAGCTACAAATGGGCAGGTGCATTCGTGGCTTGGATTTGGGCTGACGTTTGCATACATTCCTCACAATTCTTCATTCAAAATGGAATTAAATAATCACGACTCCTATGTTGCCTATCAGTGCTCTAAGGAGACGACCACACACACACACACACAGAGACAAACACAAATCCAAGAGGAAAAAAAAAAAAAAAAAATATATATATATATAACCCCAACACCCAAAAACCTCAGAAGTTGTCAAGAGTCAGAAAAACAGAAAGAAAACAGACAGAAAGGTGTAAATGTAAAGGTAAGGCAAAGTAGTGCAACGTGTGTCATGTTGCAGATTGGGCGGAGCTTACAGAGTGTAACACCTGGCTTCCATGTCAACAAGGCTAGATCACTATGGAAACGAAGAAGGGGGGTGGGGGGGTGGCGTCAGGGCGTTGGCAGCACCAGGCTGCCCCAGGTCTGTGTGAAGGGAGAGAGACCGTAGTATAGAGTGAGAAAGAAAAATAATTAGAAGACAATTTTAAAAAATAAATAAATAAATAACAGAGAGAGGGGTTTAGAGGAAAAAATGAGAGCGTGGGAGAAAAAGTATATATATATATATATATATATATATATATATATATATATATATATATATATATATAAAGCAAGAAATGTGATGTCAGGAAAGAAAGAAAAACAAAATGGAAAAACAGGAAAGGGGGGAATTAAATTAAAATTAAAAAAGTATACAAATGAAAAAGGAAGAAAACAAAACTGAGAAAATAGAAAACAAAAGAAAAATAACAGAAAAAAGAAAATAATCAAAGAAAGAGAAACAAGAAGGAAAAAAGTAAGATGGAGCTTTGCATTTGTGCAAGAGGAGCACTGGCATGTGCCCCATTTCCCTGCTGGTATGGTAGAGGGCACTCAGAGTAGCAGGAGAATGAATAGGAGCAGGTGGAGGAGCACTGCCATCCAGAGATCCAATCACAGACAAGCGCTCTCACACGACTCTGAAATGTATAGAGTGTCCCTGAAGCCCTCCAGATCCAAGAGCACAGCGGAGGTGGAAGGTATAAGAACGATGGGAATGAGGGGAAAATAAACGTGGCAGACCACGGTCAGTGGGGGGGTGGGGGTCTGGATATGGACAGGCATTGCACAGGCACTGTGTTAGCTGTTAGAAGCCCCCCCTCACACATAAACAATATATTCATTCACAAACTCTCACTCAAACACACTCACACCAGTGCATGGAGTTAAGATTCACCTGAGGCTCCGGTGGCAATTTCATTTAGCATGTAGTCAGCCATACATCATTATGATAGCGGATATTAATTTGTATATACAATAAGACAAAACAGGAAACCCATATCAAAAAAAATGTAAAGCAATATACAATATACATCCAAGCATTAATAAAGGAAAGCCATGAACAGCTCTAAACTATCACCATCAGTGTGTGCAAGCACACTCTAGGAAACATTGGAATGTCGTAGTAGCATTACAAGACAAAAACAGGACTTCAAATTACAGAATATGGAGAAAGATTAATCCAACACGTCAACGGAACACAATACAATTACAAACGGAGCCATTCTGATCCTGCGTACTTGCATGAATCAAATGTTTAAAATAACTACTCCAGTTATTTAAAAGGAAAGAAAAGTACAAAAAAAACTCAAAATAACAGGCCATTTCAAATCATCCCATTGTAATAAGAAAGGTCACACTTTGTCCACTCAAGACATGCACGTTGTATAAAAGGTGGCCCTTTTCACAAAAGAAGCAGGGTCATCTTTAGTCCAGAATCTTGACTACTTCGTGGGTTTACAATCCCACTGTGATGATAAACATGACTGCTCTTGGTGCTACATTTTGCTCATGGCTGGTGCATGCGAGACCATTTCCTCTATAAGATCTATGAAATCCTAATGAATCTTAAATGCAGCTCTTACGAATGACCTCTCAAGGAGGGCATAATGACTTATGACAGCGCCTCCCTCTCTTCTTCCTAAAGGAAAGGACTGAATAGGGGTCAGTGCAGAGAAATTCAGTACCCTCCCCTTAATGGCAAATGTTTCAGTGTTTAAGACATTAGGAGCTTCAACTTAAAGGGTATTCACATCATGTTTTGTGACTGAATTATTGTGAAAAGTTTGCTGCTCAATTCAGTTAAGAGTCTGAAGAGTTGCATGTAGTTAGAGAACAAACAGTAAATAATGAATGCAGGGTGACTGCCACTGAGGTTACACTTCTATGCCTCCAGATGCACGTTTCTATATTATAACCAGCAGGTCAAAGTGCTTCAGACCTCTGCTCTTACCAATTGTTGCAATTTTATACTTAAAATTCTGTTTTAATTATCAACATTTATAGATGTCAGTTCATGTTTTCAGACTTAGTTTTCCTTGTATTATTTGCTCCAGCAATAATGATGCTACTGGCTAAACCAAACTGAGTTCTCTACCTGAAAAAAGTGCAGTAATTTGAATGACTCAGCCTTGGTAAAGCATCACATTAGTATGACAGTAAAATCATCTCTCAATGCTCCCAAAATTCAATCAAAAAACGGAAGCAGATAACAATTAGAAATCATTGTATGTACAAACCAGATGAATAAAATTCCAGTTTTAAGTGGCAAAACAAAGAAAACTCACATTTTCATCACACAAACAGACAGAAATACATTCTTCCATACATTCAAATCCACACAGGGCACAGTTAGAGTACACTGCAATCTGCAGGGGCTCGGTGAAATGGTTATTGGCATTAGGTGGAGCTCAGTTGGAGGACTTGCTGATGGCGCTGGCTGAGCGGCGGAGTTTTCCAGAAACGCGGTTCTTGGAGGCTCGGGGCAGTGTGGGGGAGACCTGCTCAGTGGACTCGCTGGTCGCCACAGTAACGCTGAGCTCAGCGCTGGTGCTGCCACTGAGGGAGCCTGAGGAACAGCAAGTGACAGGAGAAACATCAGCCACAGTGACAAGACTGCGAAGATCAGCTCAAACACATGCTACAGTGGCCATGCCACTGCTGGGTGACTGCATGCCAACACTGCTTTGGTAGGGCCTCCACGGGTCACAGATCAACCAACACAAACAAAGACATTATTAGTCTTATTGATATGATTTAGACGAAGGTCTTCTGACCTTGGACCTAGTTTGTTAAAAAACACAATTACAAATATATAAGACTACCATGCAGTGGATTAGAATCATTGCTTTAACATTTAGAATCACTTTTCTGAACGCACAGTCAATTTAGCTGCAGCTGAATGTATAAAAGGGTATAATTATGATCAACTTCACACTAAACAATTAGTAGAAAACTAGCGGAAAAAATATTTTGATGGATGAATAAAGTTGTAGGGAACGTATGATCCTGAAACAACTGAGAAAGATGCATAACATCAAGAAAAAAAAATAGGTTTGAACATCATTCAGAATGTATAACAGTAAATAAATAATTACTTAATACTTAGCTAAAATACTGAACAAAACAGCTATACAATTCTTTTTAAGCTAGTTTATGACATTGAATGTAAAATATGACAAGTGCATTAACTATAATATTAATATGACCATTAATATGTCCAAACATTTGGATGGTAGTGTAAGCCCTGTCACAGACTTGAAAGACAAAGAGGTCCTATTTCTCATTGTGTTGTTTTCATATTTCAGCTCACTACATTACATACGTAAACAGGTTTATATGTAACTTGGAACCTGGTGGATTAAAAATTTAAAATCTAAAAAACTCTTTATACTAAAGTTAATGTCAGAATACTTTTCTAAAGAGAATTCCAGACACGACCTGTCGGTCTCTGTGAGTTGGACTGGATGACTAACTGAACACGTTACTGTTGGGATTGGGAGTACATTTCTGCATGAATACATTGAACTTTTTATTAATTGCATGAGCTGTACAATAATTCCAAGAAAAATCTTAAATTTAAAAGCAAAATTAAGATACAGTGCAGCATAAAGTAGCTGATATTTCTGCCCGTCGTCTTGAAGGTCTGAAATTGAAAAAGCTTTCTGCTTTGTAAAGATGGCATCTGCTTGGCTATTTCCTTTCTGTCTTTCTGTTCTGCTGCTTTCTCTCTTTTTTCATGGGCATCTCAAGTTACAGAGAGCAGATGGTGTGGGGAGCATGCACTCATTGGAGAGTCCACAGTCTCCCTGCCCTCCACTCCAGGGCTTCGCTGAAAGAGGGGGAGGAGGGCCAGAACAACGCTCCTTCTCCAGATGAAAGGATGAAGGGAGGAGTGAACGAGTGCAGGGACGTCCAGGCTTCATCTACACACAACCTGTATCCAAGTTGCTCTGTGCACAAGATGCCAGCAGTGAGGAAACAGACTCACCTACAGGTTTATACTGTAGCACTTATGGAAGTGCCCTATTCCAGACGCTGTGGAAAGTATAAATAAGCCCTTTGCTGGTTATTTCTATTCTTTCCCATAAACTAGAACTGGATTTTCTTCTAACATCATGGAACATCATGGAATGTTTTACTTACTTTACTGAGAGCACAAAGGGCTTCCTGAATGAATAGAATGTTTACTCATGGATGACTGCAGGCTCAATATTTCATAAAAAAAACCCAACTACTCAGATAAATTCAAACATAAATCAACATGCTTATGCAAATGTAAATAAATAATTTTTTAAAAAAGTTATAAGACTTTGGAGATAAAGAGAGATACTCAATAATGTAATAATGGAGATAATTTATATATTTATCCATCTATCTAGACAGATAGACTAGATAGATAAAGAGAGAGAGAGGGAAGAAGGAGGGATGGGGAAAAAAATAGTAAAATGTACTTCATCCCTATTGGCTCCCAGCAGCAATCCAAACAAAGCGTAAGTGACAAAGACATTTTCCAGTAGGGCAGGTGTTAGTGTCAGATGTGGCCCCAGGCAAACAGGCACACGCAAGAGGACAAAAAACAGAGGGGGGGGGTGGGGGGGGGTGGAAGAGTGAGGATAAAGCAGAGACATGCCAGAGAGAAGTAGAGACAGAGAGAAGGCAAAGAGGGTACCCATACCCTACATGCTGCTACTGTGTTACAATTGGTCCAGCCGTGCGTCTCACAATAATCTGACCACTCTAATAATAGCCAGCCCCAAAACAATCCTCTCTCTGTATTCATTTAAAAACCTCTGGGCTAATGCAGCTCATTAGTAAAATAAAGAGGGGAAGATGAGTAGACCAGCCCAAAAAAAGAGCGCAAGGTGGGGGGAGGGATGGGGGGTGGCAGTTAACAAGCGTCCAGTCAAGCAAAGTCTTACCTTCATTTACAGAACTGACACCTGTAACATTTCTAATCTATAAAAAGGAGAGAAGACAATAGAGCAACACGTAAGACGCAGACACCGTTACAGGGTCACAGGAAACAGAGGATTTGATATTGTGTGTGCGTGTATGTGTGTGTGCATTTTAGTTTTGGGAGGTGGAGGAAAATTGAGGGCAGGAAAAAAGGAGCAGAGAAAGAAGAGACAGAGGGAGAAAGGGTGCTGAGGGTTGTGAGCTGAAAAAGCTTGTGTGTTTCTCTGATGTGTTAGTAGTTTCTCCTGTGAATAAAAGTAGGACATGACAAAAAAAGAACCGCATACATAGACAAAAGAGCTTAAAACAGTACTCTGTGACAGGCTGTCCATTTATGGGAAACGCAGAAAGAAAAGCACATTTTCTGTGTAGTCTTTTCAGTCGGTCCCAGTTCAACACTGCATAGTATTATGTGGAAAATGACAAGACATTCACAAAGAACAGCACGGACTGAATGAGGAGACAGAAACTGCAGTCTGTGAGCTGCACAGAATCTACAAAGTTACAGATCAGTCAGAGCTGGAAATACTTATATTCACAGCTTTATTGAAACCACACCAAGCAGCAGTAAATGTGACAGGCTTTAAAGAGAAAACCTTGGAAAGTCTGGGTTCACTGCTCAGACCTTTGTGGTTTTCATTCATTTGTCACTTCACTTGTAGATTCTTTACTATGATCAATAACACAAAAGCAACTCATTGATCACTCCATTGTAAGCTAAAGGAATGAGGATCTATATGTACAGCTATGAGACTCAAATTAAATTGTATCAGTGACACTTGCATTCTTCCCTGCACTCAGAAAATTGTATGTGGAGAGAACCTTCCTCATTGAAATAACTGAACATATGTGGGGTTAAAAAAAAAGAAAGAAGGAAAAAAAAAAAAATTAATATATTTTCTAGAGCTACCTTGCAATACAATATCTGACATCAGTAATACCAATATTGTAAAGGCCTTGTCAATGATGACAAAATAAATATACACACACTGTACACACCTGTTCAATAGCAGAAAAGCACACCACCATAATCACATTAACGCTCACAGTATTCATGTCAATGTGATTAGATTAGCAGTGGGTGTATTGAAGTTAATAACACATCCATGTAGCACACTAGAGTTCAATCCCGAGTCTGGGTAAGTACAGCACACTACACCAATAAGAGTCCTTGGGTAAGACTCCTAATACTACAATCACCCACTGGAATAAATGAATAGAACTGTTACATACTAAATAGCCTTGCATTCCTTTTGCCACTTAACGTGGCCAAAAACCACTTTCAACTGCAGGAAAAGATATTAGACTAACATGCAAAAGGACCAATCACAGGGCTGCTATTTTGTCATGGCGTGTATAAGGAGGCAGTCTTTATGATTCACGTTGGACCAATAAGAGCCACGATACATGGAAGTGCATGTATGCGGATGTACAATGAGCCAATAGGAATGCAACTGGAGGAATCCTGACAATGAGGCCAGGTTAGTGCACTGAAAGTATAATTTTTTTTTTATGTGAAATGCTCAGTTCTATAGACTACCCCACAAAGAT
Source organism: Hoplias malabaricus (assembly GCF_029633855.1). Lineage (NCBI taxonomy): Eukaryota > Metazoa > Chordata > Actinopteri > Characiformes > Erythrinidae > Hoplias > Hoplias malabaricus. Next base: position 61,882,964 of record NC_089800.1, read on the forward strand.
ATTACATTAAACAGTCACAAGAACATTGTTTTTTTCCCTAAACCAACAGGGAAAAATAGTAAAACCCTTCGATATTAAAAACAGACATTTCAGATATTACCATTCATGGTTCTGAAGACTAGTACAATAAAAAAAAAAATGTTCTGTACATTGCAACATTTCACCTCAATGTTTTAAATGACCACAAAGTATTAAAAAAAAAGTATGGAAACCCCCTTTAAAGCGAATAACAAGGTCTGCATGAACACTTAAAAATCCCCAAAGACTTTTGTTTGGCTATTATTGATGAGATGGTGACAAATGTCAACACTGCATAACAAGCTAAACAATAATGACAAAACTATGTATAAACAAACACGGTTTCCACAGGAATTCCACAGAACACTTCGATTTTATAAATAAAAAGAATGGCTGCATGTGTGTACTGAATTCATATGTCACAGCTGAGAGTACATGCAGGGACAACTGGACTGGAGCGCACTTGGAGTGAGGGGTTTGGATGGTAGGGTACACAGGGGTGACATGCCTAAGTGAGGAAACGGGAAAAAGTCTTACACGCTAGTTTAGACCAAGAGTACTCCGTGTCCCATACCATGCCTGGCCAACGCCTGCCTGCTGTTGTGGATGAGATGTTAGTGAAGAATGGAGCAAGGATACACACACATACACATATACCCACACACACAAAACTGATTTGGTACAACATTTACATTAATAGCCCCTTTAAAAGATATAATAAAACGATTATTTTTCTGTGGTACACAGTCCAGGCATTAAAGCTACAACCAGAAGTCCCTCTATTAATACATAAACATTAATAATTTATAACTCCCTGCTAAAACGCATTTCAAACGTACAAACATTCAGTATGGCATGATGTTTCTTAAGCAGTTATAGGACTGTGCGAAAGTCAGAGACTACCTTCCATTTATTAACTTCATCACTGTTCAGTATATTTCTGAGAGGGTCTAGTTAAAGTCAAACATTTGCACAAGTTGAGGTGTAAGTCAAAGTTAAACAAATGGGGAACAAAAAACCTGCTGTGAAATTTTGAGTGCCTTTTTAATATAAAGACGTAGAAAAAAACAGGACTCCTAACAACTTTGCAAGACCTGGTTGACCACCAAAGTGCCATCAGTATTAAGAATATTTAAAGTGTTTGACAGACAGGAGGCAAGTAAGATTCCCCATGTCTTTAGATTTGTTTCTGTCCATCCTTCCACTGTGAGGACACAACTTTATGGAAATTTTGGTACCATATTTAAATTTTGTCTGAGACTGAAGCGTAGTCACTGAATTTTGCAATATACTGAATGATGCTGGTGCATCATAGTACATAGGTAATGTACATGCTTTGATTAATGTGTGTTGATTATCTCATTTATTTGAGAGAGAGAGAGAGAGAGAGAGAGAGGGGGGGGGGGGGGTGTGTTAGTTCTGACCTAAGCAAAAATCCTTTTGCACGGACCAAGGCAAAAAGCCATTTTCACTGACCACAAATTCACTTCCGAGAAGCCAGTTCCACTAAACCCAGCTTACACTAAAATAACCATTTTCATTTTTAGCCCCGGTGCTGCATTATATTCAACAAATGCACGTCTTTAGCAACAATAAAGAGGCAATGCTTGCTTGCAATCAGAGTAGAGCCCCCCCTAAGGTAAATAAATGTGATGTGTATAAAAATGTCCAGCCCACGCTCAGCCTGGTGAGCATCCTTTTCTCTCCTGGCCTAGAATGAGAGCTTCTCCAGCATGAAGACTCGGACTGGACAGCAAGTGCGTTTTTGCCATTCTGTATGGGTGTATCTTGGGGCTGTTCAGTATTCAGCTTTGGAATAGGTCAATAGAGGTCACTGTGGTGATTTTCAATGCCTCTCCAGGAAATAAAAGGGGTTGTCGCTATGGGAAATGGACCCCAGCGACTCCTTGCTTCAGACAAGCTGCTTATCAGACAATACAGAACTTTACAGAACAGTCATGTTTGTACATAATGATTTATAGAAATATGATAAAAGGAATAAAAACATTAACAATTACAAAGAAATAATTGCTTGTGCATTCATATTTTACTAGATATCTGCCAGACCTTGATTTCATTTGATCATACTTTATAAACAAAGTCAAAATATTAAACACTCCTCGTAAATTCGTTATATTTATTTTCTGTCTTTGAAAGGAATGATCATGGTGTGTAACAGACTTTTATCAATAAGTAACAGATGCCACAGTGATTTTTCAGTTTTAAGAAAGTTTGGCTGGACCTGAGCACAGTTCTTTTTTAACATCATCTGGTGTACAGACTTAATCCAGGGCTGCAATATCCTAGCTGCATGATTCACCTTCACTACTGTCTGACATACAAACCTCCTGTATGTCTGCAACACTTACACAGCACCTTGATTATCCCTTAACCACTGTAAACACTGACCTTAAGACACTACTCCACATACCAGCTACTACAGCAGCCATAAGTAACTCATTCACTGGGTTCTATGTTGATGGGATTCCTTGGCTTGAGCATACAGTTTATAGTATACAGTGCCTTGCGAAAGTATTCGGACCCCTTGAACTTTTCAAACTTTTGCCACATTTCAGGCTTCAAACATCAAGATATAAAATTTTAATCTTTTGTGAAGAATCAACAACAAGTGGGACACAATCGTGAAGTGAAATGAAATTCATTGGATGTGTCAAACTTATCTAACAAAAAACTGAAAAGTGGGGCGTGCAATATTATTCGGCCCCTTTACTTTCAGTGCAGCAAACTCACCCCAGTTCAGTGAGGATCTCTGAATGGTCCAATGTTGTCCCAAATGACTGATGATGATAAATAGAATCCACCTGTGTGTAATCAAGTCTCTGTATAAATGCACCTGCTCTGTGGTAGTCTCAGAGTTCTGTCCAAAGTGCAGAGAGCATCATGAAGACCAAGGAACACACCAGGCAGGTCTGAGATACTGTTGTGGAGAAGTTTAAAGCCGGATTTGGATACAAAAAGATTTCCCAAGCTTTAAACATCCCAAGGAGCACTGTGCAAGCAATCATATTGAAATGGAAGGAGTATCAGACCACTGCAAATCTACCAAGACCCGGCAGTCCCTCTAAACTTTCATCTCGAACAAGGAGAAGACTGATCAGAGATACAGCCAAGAGGCCCATGATCACTCTGGATGAACTGCAGAGATCTACAGCTGACGTGGGAGAGTCTGGCCATAGGAAAACAATCAGTCGTACACTGCACAAATCTGGCCTTGGAAGAGTGGCAAGAAGAAAGCCATTTCTCAAAGATATCCATAAAAAGTCTCGTTTAAAGTTTGCCACAAGCCACCTGGGAGACACACCAAACATGTGGAAGAAGGTGCTCTGGTCAGATGAAACCAAAATCTTGCAACACAGCTCATCACCCTGAACACACCATCCCCATTGTCAAACATGGTGGTGGCAGCATCATGGTTTTGGCCTGCTTTTGGTCAGCAGGGACAGGGAAGATGGTCAAAATTGATGGGAAGATGGATGGGACCAAATACAGGACCATTCTGGAAGAAAACCTGTTGGAGTCTGCAAGAGACCTGAGACAGGGACGGAGATTTATCTTCCAACAAGACAATGGTCCAAAACATAAAGCCAAATCTACAATGGAATGGTTCACAAATAAACGTATCCAGGTGTTGGAATGGCCAAGTCAAAGTCCAGACCTGAATCCAATCGAGAATCTGTGGAAAGAGCTGAAGACTGCTGTTCACAAACTCTCTCCATCCAACCTCACTGAGCTCGAGCTGATTTGCAAGGAAGAATGGGCAAGAATTTCAGTCTCTCGATGTGCAAAACTAATAGAGACATACCCCAAGCGACCTGCAACTTTAATTGCAGCAAAAGGTGGCGCTACAAAGTATTAACGCAAGGGGGGGCGAATAATATTGCACTCCCCACTTTTCAGTTTTTTTATTTGTTAAAAAGGTTTGACACATCCAATAAATTTCATTCCACTTCACGGTTGTGCCCCACTTGTTGATTCTTCACAAAATTTTAAATTTTATATCTTTATGTTTTAAGCCTGAAATGTGGCAAAAGGTTGAAAAGTTCAAGGGGGCCGAATACTTTCGCAAGGCACTGTACATTTGATTGATACACTGACATTCAAAACCCCAGATTGTTTTGGGTGCCACTGTACAGAGTGTTTTAATGTAAACTGGGTATAAACAAGGGAAAGCGTATTTTGAATTTTAAAAACTTTTATCCTAAAAATAAAAATAAAAAATAAGAAAACATATGTATACACTGTTCAAATGTACAATGATGTAAGGAAATTTACTGTTCACTATGTTCAGGTCTTTGTACAAAAGGTTTTCTTTTTTCTTCTAAATCTTTTTTTCCATCTAATCAACTTGGAGGAGCAAAAGATGGCAGAATAGAAGCATTTTTCCTAAGACCTGTATGAAGTTTTGATAATATTATTTATTAAGGTCAACACTCTTGAGAAATAAATGAGCTATATAAAATAACTAAAACCCAAACTGACCAGTAGTTTGGTATCAGTAATGAAATTAATTGGGTTTTTCAGGCTCTACCATTTTTGGAGATGAAATGGCCCACTCAAGAGCCCCATTTTCACAGTTAGATGTCAGCTGTGCTTATCAGGATGGTCTGGTGCTTATCACTTTTTCACAGTCACTCGCAGGATTTGGCTAGGCTTTCATAGGTTTAAACTTCAAACTAACAGAGATAAATTTACGTGAGATGTGGTTTTATGGATGCTGTATGCAGTGTTGTATAATTAAATTTATTTGACTTTATGAAATCAACAGTCCAACAATAAATAAGCATGGCAAATCTGGCCTATGGCTAAACAAACACAATAATGTAATTTTTGAAGATAAGATCAGATGAAGTGTAATATTCTAGGTGTAACTGAATTAACTGCAGAGATGGCAAAGCTGATTTACTGGTTGAGTAGCTGCCTATCACTGCATGGGAAGAAAGTTGTGTTTATCAGGAAGTATAATATACAACTGAAATCAGACTGTGGAAACAAACAGGCGTCTCATAGTTTAAAGTTAAACTGAGGGAGCACTAGTGTTGTCAGATACCATAACTAGAATATAAAGATAAATTCCTGGTCAGAAACAGCATCACTTGGGGTGGACTATGCTTTTAAAACAGCTGTACTGCAGGCAACAAGACAGTCCTGCTGTAAAGGGAAGGCCAAAGAGCAGGATGAAAAAGCAATAGGACAGAATACGAATCATAGATAGAGAGACAGAAAGAAAGACAGCTAGAGAGTGAGAGAAAGCAAGAGAGCGAAAGAGAAAGGAGCTCCTTACCTGTACCACTCATTGGGTAGTAAGTGGGGGACGGTGAGAACACCTGGGTGGCAAAATCCTCAAACATCATGTGTTCCTTGTGGTTCAAAATGATGGCCTCCAGATAAAGAGCCCGCTCCTCGTAGCTGGGAGAGAACATGTTAAGGAAAAAGAAAAAGAAAAAGAAAAGAAGAAAAAAAAAAAAAAAAAAACTGTCTGGAGGAGAGAAAGGGCAACTCACCTATATTTGAAATTTTTTTTAATGGGATCATCCAACTATTACTGCCATTAGCTACAACAAGGCGAGGCAAATTTTATATAAGGGAACATTAAATTCAGGACTTATACAATAGGCTTTATAAAACAAAGTAAACAAAGCCTTATAACTTATTTACTTGGCAGAATCAAAGATGTCAATGATTCCGTTGCATAAATTTAGTTAAAAAAAATTAAGCTAATTTATTCATTTATTCATTATCTGCAAGCAATTATCCACTTCAGGATCACGGTGGGTCCAGAGCCTACCTGGACTCATTGGGCACAAGATGGGAATACACCCTGGAGGGGGCGCCTGTCCTTCACAGGGCAACACACACACTCAGGCACTCACTCACACATAAGGACACTTTTCGCCAATCCACCTACCAACGTGTGTTTTTGGACTGTGGGAGGAAACCGGAGCATCCGGAGGAAGCCCACGCGGACACGGAGAGAACACACCACACTCCTCACAGACAATCACCCGGAGGAAACCCACGCAGACACAGGGAGAACACACCACACTCCTCACAGACAGTCACCTGGAGGAAACCCACGCAGACACAGGGAGAACACACCACACTCCTCACAGACAGTCACCCGGAGGAAACCCATGCAGACACGGGGAGAACACACCACACTCCTCACAGACAGTCACCCGGAGGAAACCCACGCAGACACAGGGAGAACACACCACACTCCTCACAGACAGTCACCCGGGGCGGGAATCGAACCCACAACCTCCAGGTCTCTGGAGCTGTGTGACTGCGACACTACTTGCTGCGCCACCGTGCCGCCCTAAGATAATATAAAATGAGAAAAAAAAACATTTTTTGTATGACCCTTATATTTTAAAAACAGGCTTTATTATCTCTATTTCTGTCATCTCCCTTCAGCAACCATAATACAGTGTCTGACCTTTTACAGGGAGAACTGAAAGCATTAGAAATTCTAAGCAGTATGTATGCTCATCTGGCAGTGTTCCATTTCAAGCTAGACAAAACCAGCTGTGTTAAAAGCTTGGCACGATTTTTTCTGGCCTTGTCTTCAGCACTTTAGTTTTTTAGCATAAGACTGTCTTCACCTTGCCCTACTAAAGAAAAAAGTGCTAAAGACCATGACAACTACTCACAAGTGCAAGATTATGTTTTCTTTTTTTTCTGTTCTTTTTTTCCCCCTCCCTGTAGACTGCAACAGCAGTGACTGATCATGAAGCAAGAGAGAATGTTGTTCTCCGCTAATTAAATTTAATCAAGCTCTTGCTCTAGCAGCCACTGGCCTCTGAGTCATTCCAGACATGAGGCGAGTGCCTACATTTACAGCGAGAGAGAGACAGTTCAACCGTCCAAACAAACGGAGGAGCAGGTGTTTCTGTTGGACCTCTACATGAACTGATAGCACACATTCAACTGCATGCGCTGGACTGCAGCAGGGCCAAGCAATCATTTACAGAACTCTGTACGGAAATGAGCAGCGAGCGTTTTCAAATCGTCCAAATTTATCTGACAAATATTTATCTGAAAAAATATCACAATACTTGGAAAAAGCAATGTGATATAAAAATATATATTTACAGGGAAAATGCAAAAAACCTTGTAATTCTTTAATTGTTCTAAAATTCTGGAATTATACTTATTAAAAAAAACTCCACACTGATTATTACTGTATCAATATGAATTTGAGAGAGAAAGAGTGAGAGAGAGAGAGACAGACAGACAGAGAGAGAGAGACAGACAGTGGATATGGATGGACTGAGCGCTTCTGATGACTCTGTACTCTAATGACTCGGCTGCTGGAGTGCGGGCTGTCCACACGCCTGCCTGCTGAATTTCTGAAGGGCCCCACTGATGCCATTCCCAACTCATTAGGGAGCCTGTTTATGCCGCCAGAATCTAGACTGTTGCCAAGGCCCCTGCACTCCATCATGACCATGCTGCCTGTCACACACCCCTCAGAGTGTGCAAGTGTGTGTATGCACATTGTGTGTGGGTGTGTGTGTACGCCACGTGCCGGCGCAGCAGGGGCTGAGGCAGCCGTGACAAATTGTTGAAAAGGTCCGTCTGAACCCAGCACTGACAAGCACCTGAGCCTAAGGGCTGGACACCGAGAGAGCAATCTGCTCCGCTCCTGCTCTCTTTCTCTCCCCATCCCTCCATCACCATGCAGAGAGAGAGAGAGAGAGGGGGGAAAAACTGCCAGATTTCAGCAAGAATAAAAGACCACATCCAATATTGTCTTTGAATAAGTCTGAGAAGCATGGTCATGACCAGCTGAGCCTTAGCATGAAAACACTGTCTACTTGTGTATCTGAATTGTGAGCACAGTCTTAACATTTCTGACTTTTTCAAGGTCTTCTAAAACACTGCTGCCTTAAGTGCTATGGCATCTAGGGCGGTATTACAATATCGGTTCACTTCCTTTTACTGTGACAATAACAAGGAGAAAATAACTGTAGAATAATTACATAACACAGACAAAGCTAAATCTGCACTTGAGTTAGAAAAGGTATACAGAGTGTTGGGGAGGGACCAAACATGATCAAGAGCTCTGAATGTAGGTCAAAATAAAGAAGTGAAAAAGTAGTAAAAAAAAAAAAAAAAGAAAGTGGGGAATGTGACCAGGAATAAAGCAGAGGTCTAATAACCCTGATCTCACTAAGTCAACACAGCCATATGGCGTTCCATTATGGGCTATGCAGATGACTGAAGCGTGGCCTTGCTATTGAGATTCCTAAAACAAATATTGACTTGAGCCAGAAGCAGTACTGGGTGGCAGCTTCCAAACTGCACCCTGCTTCCTGTGTGCTCCCTGCACTTCAGAGACAAAACAAGTTAGACTTACAGAAGTGATAGAGGTGGAAAGAGGAGTGAATAAACAAGTTGTTGCACAAAACCTGTTCCATCCTGATGTCCTGCTTGCTGTCATTTTTTTTTTTTATTTGAGTCGCTCCTATCTGCTCCCCCCTCCCACCCACAGGCTCTCTGTCACTCTAATTGCTCTGGGTTGGGTACAGCCAGTTCTGCCGAATACTCGCGTCAAGCTCATGAGAGGTGGATGCTGGCTGCGTGGATTAATTCAATAAAGTGGAGGACAGTGACGCAGGCTGGAGAGCAACACTCAGTACCCAACCTGCATCTAAAGCTATCTGTGAGAGAAGCTACTAACCAGTAGGTCATAAAAAAGCAACAGTGGCAGCTGGCAATATGCAATGTATATCACAATACGCTGAAGCTTGACACTGAATTTGCATACAAATTCCAACCATAAACCATAAAAGGGAGCCAAGACCCATTTGTAGCTCAGCATGCTACTAAAAGCTAATATAGGCTCTGCGTGCGTAAAAGGACAACAGAAGGTTTGGGATTTACCAGTGTGCCGTAATCTAAGTCATCCTTAAAGCACCTGGGGTGGAGAAACTCAATTCTCCACTTCAGCTGGTAACTAAGGAAGGTGCGAGGGGGGAATTTCCGCACACTTCCATGGCTGCGGCGCACAACATACTCCACGGTTCTCTGTGGTATGTTCCAGAGGCAGAAATGAAATGCCTTCGTGTGAAGCATGGACAGCTATGGCCAGGGTGACAGGAGAACAAATTTAAAACCACCCTGCCATGTAAAATAATGCGATGACCTCACTTGCGCACAGGTCAGCCTGGGGGAGATGGGAAACGAGGGGGAAGGAAAAAAGACAGAAAGGAAACACAATGGCACTGTTATAGTGAGGAAGAAAAACAGACAGCTTAAATCCACTTAGCGGAGAAAAACGTCCTCTAAGCATTTTGCAGAAAGGCTTTAACAAATAATGCTCTTTTTTTCCCCTCACTCTTTGCGGGCCCTTTGCCACCCTGTGGCGCACCAGGTGACAAAGGGAAGGCATTAAGAATCAGATAAAGCAGCAGCCTGGGGAACAATGCTGACTCATCCAGAGAAGCACAAACAAACACAAGCCACATCTTTTTAATTTAGTCTAAGCAGGATATGGCAGAACCATGCTGCAGATTACACTCTATTACGACAACAAATGGTAAAAGGGAAATGGTTAACTTTAAAAGCTGTTGTAGTACAATGACAAGGTGGATATTTCAAACAACAACAACAACAAAACCAACTAAACTCCCCCACAGAAACATGCAACGTTTGTTTGGTTGTATATCTTTTAATAATTCATATGATGCTATATATGAGCATGTGGGTGCTCTAAAGAAAGACAGTGTGGGTGTATGAGTGTGAGACTCGGAGAGTGTGTTGTTGTCCAGATGGTTAGGGGTGGTCAGTGGGGAATTGAGAGGTCAATCAGTTTGGCGGATCAAAGCCAAGGTCAGGTGGCAGTGGTGGCCATGTTCAAGGTGCATAGGGATTCAGAGGGGACTTCAGGGGGACTCAGATGGCCTCTCATTAGCAGTCAACTCAGGCCCCAGACCCACGGGACAGACTTCTGAGTCCACCCCACCCTAGCAGCCCCCCACAAACCCCCTGGTCCCCTCTCACACTCTTTAACAATGGAGCTTACCCCACTGGAGACCAGGGCCTGGATACAACCCCATCGACACAGGGTCACAAAGCCAGCTAGACAATGCACATAAATCTGTCATTAAGACATACGCATTAATACAAAGCAAACAACAGGAAACAGTAAAAACAAAAACAAAAAAAAAAATACACCAAAGGATGTAATTACATTTTTAAAAAATGGGGATATTTCTTAAAAATGTGCAAATTTTAGTGACCCATCATTAAATACGACTGTCTGGTCTGCTTGACATAACAGCTAGGGCCACTTTGAAGACTAGCCCTGAAAGTGTTTATACTTGAGAGTATATAGGAAGTATCCAGTGGTACTCAGTGAATTGCAGAGTAATGGAGAGAAGTGAACTATAGAGAAAGGATTGAAAACACAGGAGTCAGTCCGTACACACAAGGGAAAAGCCTTTCAGTCTGCTCGCTCTAGCTAACCATATATAAAAAGGCCAGGCCTGGCCAAAGTGACTCTATAATTGAAACTGAAAGAGCCTCTGGAGTGATAGCCTCAGGGTTTGTGGTCAGTTACGGTCCTCTGAGTTTTGTTCTCAGTTGCTTTTCTGTTGTAGTCCATCACATTATATTACTACCATTCTGTGTGGCCCATTATTGTTACACAATAATAGACATGGATGAAAGTCAGACACTACCCTTAATTTACACAATTTTAAAGCAGTCATTAGGAATCAAGAAGTTATTCATTTTTTGGCATGTGAAAAATACAAATACGTATATTCAACATTTAAATGCCCATAAGCCTCAAAGATGAAATGTTAGATCAATATTAGCCTTATTTATTGTCCAAACAGCCTTTATCTCAGGTTTTAGATGATGGTTGTGTTTTCTGTTTTTAATAATGCCAGTAATTTCAAACAAATTGATGATATTGAGTTCTGGCATCTGGGGTTGGCAGTCACCTGTTCTGAGAAAACACATCCCTAAAAAAATAAATAAATAAATAAATAAACTGGAAATATTTAAACAGAAAATATCTGAGGTGCTAATAACCCACTGCATATGTGTTTACAAAGCTTCAAGTGTGGAAAAAAGTTGAACATTTCACAAGAATTTCCTTACTGTTCCTTACTGCATTTATTTTGCATGCTCATGTGAGTGACACTTTGTCAACCATGGTGCTAAGAATCCTCTCAAACAGCACACCTGTGCCTGGAACACAATGGCAGCTTAGTGCTTAGCAAAGAACAGCAGCTCCCCATCTTGATGCTTAGTTTTTCATAAGAGCAATGCTAAGCTTGCCCTTGACAACCTCCCCAGTCCTTCCTGAGACAACAGCAAAACACTCCACAAGTTACTACAGTTAGTTCTTAAATAAACTTAGGTTAGCTTAGGCAGGACTGTCTCGCCTTTACATTAGATATTTACAGAGCAATAAGACAAGGAAAATCCTTCATTTTTTACTGAAGCCATTATAAATGAGCAAAGCCAAGGTTAACAACACATTTCCTTTTCCTTCTCTCTGGCAGTGACTGAATGGGCTCTTATGTGAAGAGTGAGAAGTTGAAGAAGTGGAGAGTGGCCGTGCATGCTCGACCTCCACTCCAGCCAAGCACCAGCCATTAACCTCAGCCAATCACACTGACCTTGCTGTCCGGCAGTGGAAGAGGATAATTGGCCAGTTTAGAGAGACGGGGGGGGGGGGGGGGGGGAATCCCAGGCGCTTTTGGGATACTGGCTAGGCGGGCATACCACACATGCTGAATGGAATATTCTGTATTGTCATTAGGGATGGCATGCACATTTTTCCTGTGCTTTGGCTTCTAATGAGGTGGTAGTGAAGTGAATGGATTCAGATGAACAAGCCCTGGACAATGTCTTAGAGTTGCATTGGAGAAGTAGTGGAAGAAATAATTCATTAAACTGAGTCTCTGCATTTAACCCACACATGCGAGTGAAAAAACACACTCACTCACACTAGGGGCAGTGAGAATGCAGTGGACAACCAGTCACATACAGTTAAGGTTATGTGCCTTGCCTAAGCACACTTCAGTCGTAGGTGTTGAGGGAGTAGAAACCACTGATTCGTCACTCCACCTCTCTCAGTATTGTACAAATACTGATTCTCGCTGCAAATCAGAGAAGCTAAGGCCACATATGAGCTACTGTGACCATTTCGGGAGGCACAGGTAAAGCTTGAGACATGGTCAATAAAATTAACCAACTACTTAGTCAAATGACACTTTAAGAAAAATCTTAAACTGTAAGAATATAAGACTAAATTATATGCCCAATCTGTTTTCATAGCAGCTTCCATTTTTTCAGTCTCAAGAACTAGGAGAATTTTCTGCTTCCCACAGTCAAAGCAATTTAATGAGGTTGATGACACAGAGGTGGTCAGTGCATAGTTGTGAGAATACCAAATGCTGCTTTTCTTTTTTGCATTAACAGATACACATCCTGTCAGACCCACGTGGTTGAGTTCTTTTTATAAAACGGTGGACAGAAATACCTTTTTCCGGTATTTCAGAAATAGATTTTTCAGGTACAAAGCAAGAGTATAGATCTGAAAATCAATTCAAAGTTTTTCTTGAACTCAACATTTTAGAAACTGTGGCTTTGCCCTTGCTTATACAAGTTGACTAACTAATAATCTCAGAAACATCGCTTGAAAAACTAATTCAGTTTCACAGGACAGTATAAAACTGAGGGGTCTCAGCAGTGTTTATGAATGTATCTAAAGTTTACGTATAATGATCTGTAGTTTCATTTTCACATTATAAAATGTTATATACATTTTTACAGGAATGGAAACTGATGAAAATAACATGTTTACGGAAGGTGAAAGGTTGAAAGCTGGTGAAAAATGTGGAGGGATGAAAATGAGAGTAAGAAGTAGGAGAGTGTGAGGGAGAGAGAGAGAGAAAGAGAAAGCGAGAGAGACTGACAGAGAGAAAGTGAGAGAAGGAGGCGCATTATGGCAGTATATCGTCTACGTTGGACTATATGCCAGTTTCTGTCAGCTATGGGAGCCCATGGGACAGCAGGTGTTGATTGGTGAATTTCTGGGCCACTGCTGCAAGGGTACCTGTTGTCACGCCATTGGACCAAGGCGTGAAGCTCGTCCCAGTGGAAAAAGCCAAGAGAAGGTGTGAGGTGATTATAGGAAGGAGAAGGGACAGAGAAGGAGAAGAAGAATGACAGGAAAAGAAATGAAAAGTAAAAAATAAAGACACAGAAAGAAAAGAAAAAAAATCACAAGCAACACCAGCTCTCTCCAGTAGCTGCCTCATAATCAGTAATGTCAGCTCAAGAGAAATGTATGTGTGTGTCTTTACACACACTTGCACTAATTAAGCCCTGTGCTGAGGGGGCTGGAGGCCCAGGGGGAGGAGTGTGTGGGGCTGGGGGGCGACGAGGGTAAGGACAGGTTAATTGAACCTCCAGGGGGACGTTCACTCTAGGGGATGTCCTTTGCATCTCACCTCACCAGCATCTATCTGAAAGCCAGACGCAGAGAAATGGAATTATGAGCATGACATCACTGCCAGCTCGGATTCCCACAAAGACCCGACAGACTGGGCTGGCATGAGTACAGATTTGTAGCATTGCTAAATCAAACGTCTGCCATGTGGTGAGTCGAACACATAACATTAGCTCTCCTAACAGTGCAGTAACTATTGATCTGATCCAGGGTGCCAAGGAAAGGGCTCGTCAGAATAGACTGAGAATGGAAAAGGTCAACAGGTTGCACCATACTGATAGCGCCACCGAAGGGACCTGGAGAGCACTGATATACTACATCGTAGGAGAGTGGATGATCAAAGAAATGTGTGTCATGACTAAGCAATCTTTACCCAGGATCAAGTGGCACAGTACTGTAATCCAGTCACCTCTTACAACACAGCAATACAATAATTCGTTGCTAATGTAAAAAAAAAAAAAAAAAAAATATTTTAGGTACTTAAAAAACACTTGGATATGAAAGCTGACCTTTATTTGCATGAACATTTCATGACAAGCTCAACAACATAAATAGTGAGAAATTACTAAAAAAGGTACCTTTTCAATGATATAAGGTTTTGCTTCAGAGATATATCATGATATAATAGTGGAAAATATTATGGTGGGCATGAAAACAGGCCATATAAAGGAAAATTACATTAAAATAATCCAATTTAATGACAAACCCACTTCATCTGCAGTGGGAAAACAGCCTTAGAAAGAAGAATTTACGGGAGGCCTATTCTAACCATTCACCCTTGCACTGAACTTCAGTTTAGTTACACAAGATTTACTTCCAATAAGCACATTGTCTCCTGTGCATTCAGATGAGCTACAGAATGACCTCACTGCTCTTTTACAAGGGCCTTGTACCTACAAGAGGAAAGCAGGGCCTAATGGGAAAATAATGACGCAAACAAGCTGACGCGATAAAAGGCAATCTGTGGTAAGCAACACGTTAAGAAGAATTTATAACAAGATGGATCCATCAATGGTGGCGGCATCTCAAGTCAGGGGTGTGCAGTGCCAATCTCTGAAGAGCTTTTATATAGAAAAAATTGTAAATATTCACAACACTCTCTTCATTAAAACAATGGGATTAATTCATTAGTCACTGCACTAAATATAGTCCAAATCTAAAGTCCAAAAAACCTGTGCAAAAGAATAAAACTTCCTTAGCAAAGTGAAAGTGAAAGTTTTCTCCACAGGTCTACAGTACGGGACCAGGGTTGAGGTGCTGTGGACAGCTCCTATGAAATTTACAGGGTGAAGCCTGCGCAGAAGAGCGCTCAGAGGCAGTGCCTGTATCAGTGATAGAAAAATGAGCGCTGCCTCCAGCCTAAGCAAAGCAGGCCCAAAATGCGACGCCAAGATAGATGACAATCCACTAATCCTCCAGCTTGTGGATGAAAAGGCTTGGCTTAGTGTCAAAACACAGAGGGCCATTCCTACCTGAACAGATTAGAAGTGAGGAAAAAGCAAGAATACATTACTCGCGAGAAAGGGGAGGGGGGGGGAAAGGAAGCCAGAAAATGGACTTCTGGTTTGGCAACAGCTTTTCTACTCCTTCATCTTCTTTTCTTTCTTAATCCTTGCCTCGAGGCGTTCTGTGCAGTCAAGCGCACTATTACGCGGCAACAATTAGCCAGGCTGTGGAAGCTGGCACCTGGTCCGAGGCATTCAGTGGCTTTCAGCAGCAGCTGACTGTACAGTCCCCCCCCCCCACCAGGTGGTCCTCCTTCAATGACATTAGCTAGTCATTCCAGTCACTCCAGGGTTAATCAAGAGCCCGTCCAAGCCCAGTCCGCCTGCGTGGAGCCCATTCAAGCCATCCGCAGACACCGGGTCCTTAAATGGGCCGACCAGACAATGAACTTTTCGAACTACACATAAAGAGAGCTAAAAAGACAGCTGATAATTTGAGAATGTCGCTTGGAAGTCGGAGGAGTACAGCCAAGCTGTTGGAAACAAAGAGCAATTTCAATACAGCTCCTCTGAAGCAAACACTAGAGGAGATATTCCTGCTTCTCTACAAACATTAACTTGACTCTTTTTCTCATAGACTGAGAACTGTGAGCAGCATAATGTCATCAGTTACAGTGAAACTCTAATAACAGTAGTTTCAGGGAAGTCTTGGCTCAGCTAGGATTCTGGTCGAATGATTAAATCTGTTTGACTGCATTGTTTCGAATCCTTCAGATAATACAGCCTTTCACAAAGAGAGAAAGCAGATGGAGGATATTGAACAGCAAATAGAGTTAAGGAAAGAGGAAAGATTCCCTGTCTGTCCTAAAGGGAAGAACACTCCAAGGTACAAGACAAAAATAAGAGGAGTTTGAAGCGCCATTATGAAGATTTACACAAAGCCCATGGTATCCTCCGCTCGGAGCTCTGTGCACAGAGCATGAATAACATAATCTGAATAACAATAGCTATAGATTTGTAGAGGCTCTCAATACTAATTAGGGGCTATATGCACTGTTTGTAGCAAAGACGTGTGCATTGAAATGAGATGCTAAGTGCTTTTATTTCGTGACAAATTGGACGTCTGGCAACCCAAAGAGGGAACTGAATGGAAGACTTTACCATAAGCATTTCCAAAAAAAAGCCATTGCTTACAAAATAGTCAGACATGTGAAACATATAGAATCTAGCAAAGAAAACAGACAAGAAACTCTTTATACACAGTCTTTGGTACACATATGAGACCAGTTATATAATCAGCAGGATCCCAGTGGAACATCAAGAAAATCTGTGAAGCGCTGCAGTCTAGCCCTCCATTGGTGCCCTTATACAACCAAACTGCAGTCTTCTACTTCAGAATGTAAAGAACCTCCATTTCCACATCAAAGGCCACCTCTGGTGTGGAGGAGGACTGGACAAAAGCATGATGCACACTTTTATGTGGTGTTGCTGTTTTCTGTTGTTGTTTTGTTTATCCTTCAATGCGGAGGACTCTATTTTGTGCAAAGATGCAAATGGCGAACACAAGGACATCCTTTAGCAGGGTACAATCACATTCAGCTTGTGGAGGAGCCGTCGCTGCCTTTGAACTCTTTAAAGTGCTATTAATGCAGAACTTATAAATAATCAACTAATTCCTCTTTTAAGATGGTCAACAAAGGGCCACAGGAAACTGACACTGCCATAGTCTTTAAACAAACAACCCTTGCTGACCTGAGGTCTATAATAAAAAAATAATAAAATAATAAAAAAAGAAAAATAATAATAAAAATCCTCTACTCAATATTTAGGTAGAACTATTAGAAGGAGTAGCAAAGGTAAGTTCACACTTAGGTGCTACATACAGCTTAAAGTCCCTGGAATTAAGATACGAATTATAACACCACCACCACAAGATAGACCACCAAAAACATCAATTTCAGATAAACAGTGCTTAAACGTTTCATCTTACCCGAGACAAAAAAAAAAAAAAAAAAAACGATCTAGAGGCCTTTCTGTCCATGCTTCTTCTGTGAGAGGATGCTATGTGTCTGGCAGAAAAGCCCTTGCTCTTATCATGTGCCCTGGAGATCAAGCTGGACATTTGAGACGTAGGACACACTGACTGAGAAATCTAACCATGTTTATAGGTTTATTTGGAACGTGAAAACAGAAAATGCGACCAGCTTCCAAAACTGAATTTTAGAGATGTATACAACAATCACAGAAAACATCTCCGCAGAGTCCAAGGAAAAACTGAAGGCAATTCTCTAAAAAATAACTGCAAAAATGGTAAAGAGTGGCCATCCAAATAGAAGATATTGTACAATGGTTGAAGCTTTTGTCTAATTTTATTGTTACAGTTAATAAACACGACTGGGGTTATACTTGGTTTAAAAAAAACATTTTATACAAAAAATTTGATTAAAGAAAAAAAAAAAGAAATAACCACAGCCGAGCATAATACTGGGAGGTTACATGGCAGCTGACATTTTTGTGACATTTCAGGTTAGAATTGGATATGTGTAGGATATGAGAGGATAAGCGAGAAGAGACGCGTTCTATTCAGGCCCGGCCTGGTGGGGCAGAGCATAGACGCCTGGCCGGGACTGGGGAGATTGAATGGTAATCAGTGCGGTACTGATAATGAATGATTGAAGGCTCTTTCTCACTATAGGAGCATTTCAATATCACAAGAGCCCTAGAGGCAGGATTCTTATCAGCACATGCCTCAGACAAAGGAATCCACAGAATGGGAAATGTGCTTAAACACAGGCCAGCCGTGAATGACCAGGCCGATTAGCAGGAGGAGAAATCAAAGACGCAACGGAGAGAGCAGACATGCACAAGCAAGCCCAGCGACTCTAGAGGTTTCTAAAGGAGCACTGGGGAGTAAGCATCATGTAGAGAATACCTCTGGTGC
Organism: Hoplias malabaricus; assembly: GCF_029633855.1. NCBI lineage: Eukaryota > Metazoa > Chordata > Actinopteri > Characiformes > Erythrinidae > Hoplias > Hoplias malabaricus. The sequence continues at coordinate 61,900,863 of NC_089800.1, forward strand.
TTTGAGCATTTTCATACTGATGAGCAAGAAACAAGATACGACAAAAACAAAGCAACAGTGCCACAGTCCTTCACGCACCCCTCAAATGCATTCACACACACACAAACATCCTCTCATACATTCAGATGCTCCTACACTAAAATGCTGAAGCTTGCCAGGAGCTCGCTCATTATCACACCCCTTTAAACAGTGACAGACAAAGAAGGCGAGAGAGAGAAGAGAGAGACAAAACCCATACAAAACTAATCAATGAGAACACCTCCATTGTGTTCATGGGAGAAAGACAGCGAGAGCAACATCCATTTGGATAACCTGAGAGGGTTAACGGCTTTCTCCCAGTGTTAGCAGTCTGGTGAGGGAGGAGAAAGAAAGTTCATTAATTAAACAAGGCTTGGGCAGACAGATGGAACGGCTAGCTGGATGCTAATTACTCTGAGAAGACAAGCAGGTTTAACACTCCTCCACGCCTGCCCTGCTATCAATCACAATTAGCATGCCTCCTAAACGTTCACCTAACTACCTCAGCCAAAAACGGAGACAGACAGAGCAGCAAGTTCATGTTTGGCTGGGTGGTGTGATGTGCCCCCCCCCAAAAGCACCATGATGTTTCTCCTTAAGTCAGTATACAAGTTCATTTTTAATTCAATGATAGAGTAGTCTAATGATAACTGATAGGTAAATGATAACATAACACTGTGGCTTCTAAACCTTCCTACCAGGCTCCTACTGGTAGTAGGTAAATCTGCATTATCACCACAGAAACTGCTAATTTATGTCATGTGTCACTGTTTATTGCATAATTACAATCGGTGTTATCATCATCATCACCACCATCTCAGAAATCATCAACAAATCACTCCATTTTTCCCAAAGGTATGAATGATTTTTAATGATGAGGTTTAAGCAGGTAAACTGTCCTACTCTTTAATCACTTAATTTCTACAATGAGACATTACTGAAATAAATTCAGATTTTAAAAGAATGCTATTTGTTCTCTTATAAGTATTTACATATATCAGCACACAAACAGAAGCTAGTGTGAATTAACAGGCACATCCTTCATGCTTAAGAGGTGATTAAGTAACGTTTTCCCCGCTCTGCTCTGTGTCACTCCTGAGGGAGCAGTAATAATGGAGTTAGCTCAGGGTAACTCTACACCTCTCCACATTTACAGAATCCCCCCCTATACTGGGGGGATCCCACCCAGATCTGGCAACAGCTCACCCATTCACAATGCCGCCAGGACACAGACAGCTGTCAGGCATGAATGCTTAACGGAGTTCACTGTTTTTGAGGGAGGCGCTTAGTCAGGGTGGGGTTTAAAGACACAGCGCATAGACTTTACAAACTGCCTATGGATAAGAAATACAGTTTAACGCTGATTATATGATTGAGTATAATAATTAATATAGTATTCTGACTTATTACTAGTACGGACTGATATATTAATTTTGTGTAAACATCCTCTTCAGCTTCTTTTAAAGTGACTGAGGATGACCGAGTTGCTCCTTGATAATGGTAACTGAAAAGTGAAATGACTGACAAAAGAGAATATTATATAATTTATATGATTTTATCCAAAACGTTCTGCAGGTTCCAAAGAAGTGAAGACTGATTAAAGGGTGTAAAAGCACAAAGAGCAGAAAAAAATGGAGAACACACCACACGCATTCATATGCCTATTGTATCTGCCACCTGTTTATCGTCAGCTATTTCTCTGCTGTCAGTGCGTTGTTTACAAACTCTTTCTCTACCTGTGTTTAAGCTGGCGTTACCCACAAGAAAGAGTCGCCCCAGGGGGCCTGAGTGTGTGTGTTGCCTTTGTTCCAGGCATCATGAGCAGAAGGAGGGGTACAGACTGAGCAGTAATGCTATGAGTCATTCTGTGTGTGTGTGTGTGTGTGTGTGTGTGTGAGGGGGTGTGTGGGGGTGGGTGGCGGCGGCAGAGGAGTACTTGTGCATTTTATATGAAGCAGCAGCTATACGCCATATGCCATATGGGACTGACTTGACAGGCCCCTGCTCCTGAGGGTATGCCAGTGGGTGGTGAAGTAATACTGGATATCAACACAGCACAAATGCAATCTTTTATCTTTCAATTGGCAAAATGACAGGGCATTTATAATTGTGCTTAAGATATGATTCAGTATTTTACTAGTAGTAGTTTGTTGTGCTATGTAAATGTTTGTTACGGTATCAAATTATTCAATTCCCATTCTAAGCTGCCTATATGTTCCAATTAAGCAAAAAATGAATGTGAGTATTTATTCTCTTTGATGTCTTTAAAGAAAAAACCTGCCAAATCATATATGATAAATAAAAACTGGATAACATGTATTACACTAGTAGACTTCAGTTTAAAAAGTATATAAAAAGCTTTTAACTTAAAAAAGCAGCTGTCATTTTCATATAGAAACGGTCTAAAAAAATCTATGTTTTCTACATTCTCAATAAGATATACCCACTTTCCAGTGTTTGGTTGCACAGGGGGCAAAAGTAATTGAGTTGGTGCTGTACTTGTTTTTTGGGCACATGTGGAAAATAGTGAGATAGGAGGAGAAAAGGGGAAAAATGGGCATAAGTGGGGGCTGGGAAAAGGAGATCTGAACACATTTGATATTGTACGGAGCCCCTGGGAACAGCTGGTGAGTTGGGAGGAGCAGGGCAGTGGGCAGGCGGGATGGGGGGAGGCAAGGGGGAAAAGGGGAGAGAAGCCAGTGCGCTGGAGTGAAAATGGGATTAGAGTCAGCACACTATGATTGGGTGGGGGCACTGGACCCTCTCCTGATGGAGGCATGCATTAGATTTCAGGCTGACTGCAGGCCTTCTATCCAAGTGCAGGGGACTGAGCAGAGCGCAGACCAGAGGATCTCACAGATTACACATGGGGAATAAATATTTTAATATGTATTTAACCCCATATGCTAACACCTGTTCATTAGGGTGCTACATAGTACAGATAAGCATATGTAGTTACAAATGCTCTGAATTTCTGAGTATATAATATCTGCATGAATAATACAGTAAGTCAAATATAAATGTGAATATAACACACAAGATGGCATCAGCTAAACACAATGCATTACTATTTCTTCAGTACGTCAGTAAACCATTTTAAGAAGGAATCCTTGAAAGTAAATCACGTTGATATGGGAAATAGACAGATAATCTATGTACTAATTCTCTCCCTTGTAACTAGAGTAATAAAAAATATTTTGTAAACATCAAACAACAGGTACAAGGCAAGCGGAATAGAAACTTAACATGGAGCTGAAGAAAATGGATGCAGTGTGTGTGTGCAGTGATGGAGAAAACAAAAGTCAAAAGTGACTAAGAAAAGGTAGTGCCATTTGGCAGCAGCCCTCCTCCTTCTCCTCCTTCTCCTCCTCCTCCTCTTCCTCCTGATGAGGGCTAAAAGCTGGGACTCGCATGACTGGCGGCGGGCAGGAACAGATTATGGCTATTGATTGGTGCCTGGAGATGGATCTGACTGAAGAAGAGAGGAAGAGAGAAGGCGGAGCAGGGAGGGAGTGAGGGAGAGGGATAGAGGGGAGGAAGCATGCTAACTCCATCGATTCCGGTCAGCAGGGGAGGCAGTGAGGCAGACTGAAGGTCAGTGAATCTCTGTCTTACCTCTTAAATCCCAACCTCCCTACCCCAGGGCCTGTCATCAGAAACCCCCATGCAGAGTGGAGTCACCATAAACTAAACCTACCACTGCTAACACCCCCCCACCCCTGGCTACTGTCTTCCACTGAGTGACAGGAAAAGTGCCCTCAGAGAGATCCAGCACAGCACCAACATTCAAACAAACAAACAAACAAACATGATCCTCTGGGAGAAGTAAAAAAAAAATTATAATAAGAGATTTCTAACAATCAAGCGACATCTATTACACCACTAGTCTAACACTGTCTCCAATAGTTAAATGGTATTATGCCATGGGTCTGAAAGAATGGGTAGCTCTCAAGAATGTGTTACTGGGGTGGAAAAAAAAAATAGAAGAAAATGTGTGCAAAAACAATGTGCGCATGTCTGAGACAGGGAGTAGGTTTTTTTTTGTGGACTGATTAATCCAAATTTGTAATGTGAATTAATTAGCATGTAATAAGCCGAAAACCTTAACTGACTTTGAGAAAAGGCAACTACTTATCATCAAATCCAAAATAATGGTTTAACTTGTGGTAAATTGGGACCATTTCTACAGATCAATTTGTGAATGTGTGTACATACTGTAGCTAGAATGTATTTTCAATATTTCTACAGGATTTTGGATGATGTGTTTATATAAGACCTAAAAATTAACCTATACTTTCTAAAGGAACCTTTAGAGACTGTGCCTTTTGAAATATATCTCCCAGTAAACCTGCAGAACGCATTTTTAGCCTACCAGCCTTGGCCATTCCCGTATGAAAAAGGGCACTAGGCACAGCAGACTTCAAACTCACAGCAGCTGTTTTTTTTTTTCCCCTCAACAGAGCTGAATCAATAATAGATGACACATTATGTGTGATTTGAAAGGGCTGTGTAATACAGTGTCAGCAGGAGAGAGGCCTCTCTGTCCAAAGAGCTCCCTGCCAGGCTCTCTGGAATAACATCGCTCCTTCAGCCACGGCGACCTGAGAACAGCAACACTGCGGAAGGTAGGGTGGAAAGGCACACGCACGTGGGCTTGAGCAACACTGTTACCTGCGTAAACACAGAGGCCCGGGGCAGTGAGGGGCCGCGAAGAAGGGACCGCAGTGCACCTGGCCAAGCACTGGTGGCAATTTCTACACAGCCATTCCAATTAGAGATGAGTGATGGTGCAGAGGAGAGATGCAGGGCTGCTGGAGGCCTCTCCAGCTCCACAGTGCTGCCACACAGCAGCACCTGCTTTTATCAGCCTGTGCCCCAAGCACCACCACTGCCTTTGAAGACATATTCAACTAATTACCTTGGAGCACCGTCTCACAACAAGACAGCAGATTGCAGGGACCTAGGCCATTGAGAGATTGGAAAACTCTAGAAGAGATTTCATCTCTGCAAAAATACAGAGCCTTTCAGCTACACAGCCGTGGTTATTGTTCCGGACTGGGGAGGGGAAAAATGAAAAAGGGTAAGAAAGCCAAAGAAAACTAAACAAAAAAATAACAAAGAGCAGAAATTCTGAGAAGGGTAAAGGACACAGAAAGAAAAAGCGACAGAGTAAAAGAAAACAGGAGGAGACCAAATCCAAGTGGATGTGTGCATGTATGTGTGTGAATGAGGTACTATACAGCAGCTGTTCCTGTAACTAACTTAAGAGACAATGATGCGAGCCCATGAGTGTCACAGATTAATTATTCATTAGAACAGATGAAACCTTGTGCAAAGCTGTCAATATAGAAGATGTTAATGGCTTCTAAGATTAGTTTTCATGTGATACAAAAAATGGAAACTATGTTAATATTATTATATAAAGAAAACATTTAAATACAGTCCTGTTTATTTGCTAAGTGCTTAAAAAATGTATATAATAAGCATGTGAATCGCTCAAGTGTCCCCAAACTAAACAACAGACACATTCAGAAACATTAGGATCTACACATCAAGTTCTCTCTTACCAGAAAATGTGGTAATAAAAAAATGCAACTTAGGAATGCATAAGATGACTCTCTCCTTTCTCTGCCTCTTCAGGTCCTACTGTGGAGAGTGCCTCTCTGAAAGCTGTCAGTGTGTTCAAAGGATACAAGCTCTGGTAAAGGGTCAGCCGTGACTTCACTGCTCTGCTGGCATTAATGCATGTGGCCCGTACGAGACTGGGCAACAAAGACCCAGTGACTATCGCTCCATCAAACAGAGGTCCAAAGAAAGGAACCTGATAAAAAAACAAACAAAAAGATTGTCATTATAAACAATGTAAGGCCAACAAATGACAAAGATCCCAGGACAGAAACAGAGGCAATCTGATGGAGAGATCAATCCATATTTCTCTCTATGACACAAGCACACTCACATTTCACAGAAAATCAATAATTATGACAAGCCAAAATGATTCCAGTCAATATGGAATGCTTCACACTACATTCTCAAGGCTTACCTCATTGAACACATGACTAAGAGTTACTTGCGCTGTCAGTGATGCTGCCAAGTGAGATTGCACAAACACTGCTATAAATTATCTAAATACACTTAAATGAATTAAAGATTTTACTTTTTAGTTGAATTTGTAGAAGCAGTTTCTATGGTTTAATCTGATAACATGGAATGTTTGCAGAGATGCTATTATCAGGTATTTCCAGCAGCTTAGCTTTGGACACTCAGGCTGCTTTTGACCTGCCTGAAGTCCAAACAAGCAGCAGGTGTGTGCGCGCGCGTGTGTGTGTGTGAGCATGTGTGGAGCATGAGTGAATAGTGAAGATGAAAGCTAGTCTGGTCATGATGAGAGCAGCATGCCGACAGTGCAGTAATGGACTCTGGGGGAATGGAGGAGGTGCATTTATGGACTCTTCAGTTTAGAGCGAGGCATGCAGAAGAGGCAGGGAAAGAGAGAACATACAAAAGATACAAACCTTCTGTCTTGCAGATTTACATATAAATACTAAGAGATAATGACTATTTAAAATCTACTATTCTAAACGGGCCTGACACATAATACAGCCATAATGTAGCCTAAATTTACACGAGCCAAGACATGTGTCTCAACCTGCTTGCTACCATACCAAAAAAGAATGTTTAACATCATAATGATTTTATTGAGTATATGTATGCCAAAATATTCTGTTAATGTCCCAATCCCATTCAAATTTTTTCTTTAAACCGAGCTATATGGTGATTACTAAAGGAAAAAAGACAAAACCTGTACTAAGTAGCTTGCCAGTTTTCCACTGAGTGAGGAATTCAAAATATTATTCAACCTTTTACTTTACCAAGAGTACTGAAATACCCAAGAGAAACACATTTTAATGAGTTACTTTCCATAGAACTGAGTCTGGAACAACCATATGGCCCAGTGTGCAAATGTCTTTTGGTTATTGTCACATTTTTAAATCAAAAAGAGAGAGAGAAGCATACACTGACAGAGTTTTGAACACCACTTTTTGTACTGCACAAATGCAATGCATGAAGATCAAGAGAACATCAGGCCAGATTGTACAATAAGGTACACCAGCAATTAGATTTACATTTAAGATTATAAAATAAATAAATAGATCAAATTAAATTGGAATAAAGCATCCAATAGCAGAGGTCTTCGCACAATGTTAAAAGAACTGAAAATTGTAATGAACATCCTACTTCACTGGCAGGGAGAGCATATTGTATAGTATGCAATCAAAGGTGTTACCAAAACATAAATACTAAATATCGTAAATTAAAAGGTACAAAATCCCCAAACGTGCCTTTGTGGTATTTGTGAACTATATTTTTCCATACCTGTGGTTTCTTCATGATCTGAATAAAAAACATGTGGTTCTTCATGGGGTATATGATGATGAGTACATCTCCAAAGTCCGTAGGAATAATGCCCCTTCTGTAGTCACGTGTGTGCTCTGACCACACAATGTGCACTTCATCATTTCCCAGATGACGAAGCTAAAGGGAGATTTGGAGAGTTTATATAATAGGTTAAGAAAGCCTCAGTCTGAACAGTGTTAAATGACAGTATTAAGCAATGCATGCTAAAACGTATTAAGTTGTAGCTAAAAATACATTTTGAAACACCCTAAACAAAAGTTTCTCACTCATAACTACGCATATTATTAGTTTCATGACGCTTACTGAATAATTCATTGTAGTTAGTAATTGACTATTAAGCCAAGAACTGAAGGGGTTAACAGATTTCCATAAACCCAAGACTGAATGATGATTGCTCAAAAGCCAGATGTGAAGTTTTTTCAGGAGCACTTTGCTCTGCTTTAAAGAGCAGGCTAATAATTCCTTTTCCATTGGGCCTCGACAATCTGAAAACACTCTAATAAGACTTAATGATGAAAATTTGTTTGGAGGAGAGCAATAATTTTAGGTTTGCAAAACTTTTGCACATATATTTCAGGACGTAATGGTCCTTCGTCTTGTTACGGCGCTTTCAATTGTGGAGTCAAATGAGTTTGAGAAATTGGATTATTATGAGCCAATCATTCGATTAAATTGACTGCTTTGGCTGTCAAATTGCTTACATTTCCATTTCATATTAAACTAGGAAATACATTTCAAGGAAATGTGTTCCCCCTCCCCCAGGTCTGAGTTTTGAGGCAAGAAAAACAACAAACACAAGGCCCTCACCTGCTGATGTGAACATGTATACATTCGGCAATATTCCACACAATAATGCAATTTATTTATCTTTGTATTAAAAATATCTACTTTATTAACAGAGGTTAATATGTCCAGTGATAAGTATTAACTTGAAGTAAAATGTCAAATTTGGTAAAACTGATTAAAAATATTAGCCATTCACAGTATAAATTCTTAAGGAGAATTAATGAAAAAAGTCAAGATTAAACTGGTCATTTAATTGCTTTACAAAATTGGTGCTACTTCAACTGGAAATAACAACTGGAAGCAGGTAAGGCAGGATCCCCTCGAAGGGCTGTCAAACATCTGCCAATGTACTGACGCCTAATGAACCATTAACAAAACATGGCCTCTCCACCAAAAAATGCAATTACCACATTTCCCCATAAGCCCTTAATTATGCTAATGGACTCGAATTAAACAAATCCACAACAAGCTGATTGGGCCACTGCATGCTGATCTATTTCAGAGACAGCAGAAGAATCAATGGCATGTAAATAGGTCAGGGAAAAGAGAGGAAACAGACAACATGCTGTACACATTTTACACATGCCACCCGAACTGAAATGCACCAGGTGTTAAAGGCAACATTGTGGTAATGCATGATTCAAATGTTTGAGAGCAGAACGCTAGTAGAGAAAGATAGTTCTGTTAATATAAATGACTCCAGTATTATTAGCCTCATTTAACCCTCACCTAGCCTCGTCTAACAGGGAATTGCAAAAACACAAACACAGCGTGACATAGAGTGAAGGTAAACAAGTATTCAGGCATGTTTATTTTTGTTATTTAATGAATTTCTCCTGCGCATGTTTGCTTTAGATTATACATATATAATCTTTTGACTTTGCACATAAGATGTCAATGGAAAAATGCAATGAGTGTCAGGAGTCATAGTAAACCTGGAGTTTTTTTTGGCTACATATATGGGGTCACTGATTTCTCTTTAATTGTCATTGAAATTCAGTTTCTTGGGCAACTAGATATGATGATATTAAATCCCAGTATCATGACGCTCCAATCTCTGTATGTACAATGGTGTATGCAAATAAGAACAATTAAAAGAAAAAGTCTGAATAATGTGAACAAGAACACAAGCCTCGCTTTTAAACAAACTTTTGCTTTTGAGTACATACTCGTCTTGATATTTATAAGGACATTACTTGTGTGGACGTTTGAAGTTGATATGAACTGAAACTACATTAAACACATCACTGTATACACACAACAATACAATGTTTCACAAAACCTTCAGTCAAGCACGCCTACCGGACATGTGCAGAGTGTACAAGAGTCAGAGGGAGTGCGTATGTATGTGTGTGTCTACATGTCAAGCTGACCGGCTGCCTCCTGACACCAAGGCCTTGAATGGCCAAGCCCTTCAAATAACTGCATTACTAGCACAGCCAGCTGCTCTGCCCCCCAGCAACTCAATTGAATTCAGGAATTCCTCTCTTCTTCCTTTCTCCTTCCCTTCCCCATGGCTGAAAGTTGCATTTGTAAATTAGAGGGGTAACTTCCTGCCTGGCTATGGCTGATAAAGCAGCCCTTTCACCCCTCCCTGTACAGACGCCTGCCGCATGCTCTGCCCCTGGTTATCGCCAGAGAAGGAGCAAAGCAATTACAGGGCCCCTGGTCCAAATGAATCGAACACTGCTTGCGGCACACATCCTCCCACCGCAAGCTCACGCACACGCACCTCTACACTGCTGGGCCACACCTCCGGCACATGAGCTGGGATGGGGGGGCAGGAAAATCGATCATGGCTGAGATGGACTAATGCGAGCGCTAACGGTAAGCAGGTTCAGCGTGATCCTCCTGATGAATTTCCTCTCTGCAGGCGAGCGCATGATCAGATTGGGCTGCATTCGCAAAGCAGAAGTCCAGCGGCTCATTTTGCCAGTGTTAACGCGCTAACGCCTGTCGATCGCTACCCTGCCGGCACGGCCGGAATTCGATAGCGGGGCCCCGCTGGCATCCGGCAGGCCCCTGGCCCTGGCAGAGTGAGTTAATGGGCTGATCAGGGCCCAGGTCACAGCACACGGAGGAGTCAAGAGAGTCAGAACCATTATAGAGGCAGGACATGCCTACTGCTCTCTTCAGCTCTACAGTGTTTCAGCCAGAAGCAGCCAGACTGAGCCCAGTAATCAACAGCACAGGCATACAGGCACGTCGCATACATGTCCATCACATGCTTTGTCATACTGATCTACTATCAGCCCAGCATACCAGTCAAGACCAGTATGCCTAAAAAAAAAAAAAATAAAATGTTAGCCTCTAAAATGGGGCTAAAATGTAAACGTATCTTCCTCTGAAATGGAATAATTTTGTCTATGTATCGATGTAGATGTATGCAATGCTGGGACGTTTATTATTCAGTACATTAAAGCTGGAAATTTCCATATGCATAACAAATAAACAGATCCTCTTTCAAAATTTTGTCTGTGATGTTGTGAAACCCTCGCTAATAGGAACTTCAGGCTTTTGAACACCATAACAACAGCAATGGTAATGTTAAATGTTTACTCATGGTGTATTCAGGTATTGTTGTTGAGGATTTTACAAATGTCTAGTTTGTGTTGGATGTGTCTGGCCAATCAGCGCTCTGCAGGATTTACATGTCACCGTATAGTCCTTACTCTGCTCACTTGGAATCAGGTATCAGCACAGTAGAGTCAAGCAGAGCTGTGTAGTGTACCATGCAGTGGAAAAACAAGTATTGCACAGGACTACAACTTGACACTGACAATCATTTTTTAAAAACAATTTAATCTGATATACCGTACCTTTTTAGTGATAGAGTCATCAGAGTCAGAGGGCATACGAGTCGACACATGAAAGATGACTTCCACAACTGAGGTAGCGTAGTATGGAGCTGTATTTCCTGTGCTGCCATTTCTCTGCAAACCACCCATGAACCCACAGTGAGTAGCCAAGTCCACCTGAGAGTGAGACAGGGTGGGAAACAGAGGAAAGGAGGAGGATAAAGAGAGAGATAATACAAATTAAGGTCTAGAAATACTGCGTGTTGGTGCAGTGAATAGTGCAGTCGTGAAGAAGAAAATTCTGCCATTGTACCTCCCATCCAAGCCCAGAGACAAAGTCCTCATAAGCTTGGCTGCCCTCTGTATTTGACAAAATGGAGTATTTATCCTCCTGGCCTTCACCAATATAGAATAAGGCAATCTTGTGGGTCTCCCGACTGAAACACATTTGCATAGGTATTATTCCAGATTTAACACCAGCAAGAAAGTTTCAACAGAAATCTGTGTATACATTCAAACAAATTTCAAATGGATTTGGGATGCAAACTCAATGTGTGTGATACAATTCATGGGCGCTTATGTAAAGACAAATATTTGAATTTATTTACAGAAACATACTTTCCATTTTCCATTACACATACAACTAATGGCATTTTCTAGCAAAACACTAATTAGAAATCTTGAGCATGACATGACCTATTTGCAGTAATTGTTCAAGAATGTAAAATGTAATTTTCATAATATTATAAGGAATTCATATTTATTTAAAACAACAGAAACATGCTGTTTTATAAAAAGTGAAAAATGATGAATGTGGGCCTTTATTGTATTAATCAGTGGAATTAATACTGACAGTGGAAATATACTGAGAAATAAACAATTAAGATGAAATATGTCATGAATTAAGGAGATTTTAAATTCAAAAGAAATTAATTTATCTATATATATATATATATATATATATATATATATATATATATATATAAACTGCTGTATAGTAATTGAGAGTAGTATAATTTATAACAGTGTGCAACAAAAAAATAATTATTCTAACAAAAGCTAAAAACAATAATACATCATCTTTAATGCTCCATATCTGTGCATTACCCAGTCTCCATTACTTTGATGATAATCTTTGAGCAATGTTGCTACGGAAGCACCATGCCCTTGCACTGTGATGTTTGGCATGCTCAGACAGTGGTTGCTACGAGAAGGGCAGGTATGTACGCAGGGGAAAACTGTGGGCCGATCCTGGGGGTATTCTTTAATAAGCCCTTGTAATTAGCCACTCTGAGTGCCTATTGATCGCTGTGGGCTGAGGAGTGCCGAGCTGTGTTCTGCCAGAGATGGGCAGGATTAGGCTAAAGGCGGGGGGGTTGAAAGAGAGGAGTAGCTGAGAGTGGTCTTAAGACATGTCTCACTAATAGTGCTCTTAAAGGATTTAGCCTGCTCTCTGCAGTCACACTGGGCATTGCATTAGGTGATTTTGTTCCCTAAATGCACACTATAATTATGGTTTTTGAGTGATCTGCATGGTGCTATATTATACCACAGAAGTTACTGCTTGTACCAGAAGATTAATGTGATAGTTTCAATTCAATATCTCTATACAGAGTTGCCCATTTTTTCATAAAATTCTACAGGAATATGTAATTAGTCTGATTTCACAGTGAGTTGCTAATTAGGGATAAAAGCACACATGCTATTAGAAACCCACTGCAGCACTTAAAGGGAAGCATGAGGGCATTTGGAACTTACCACTGCCTTGAATCCAAATTCTTGAGTTCTCTCAATAGCTTGGAGTTCTTCTTAAGGAGATGAAAGCTTTTTCTGCAGCACAATTAACAAAAGATTGTCAAGCAGGGACCATATTGCATTAACTCATTGATTTATATAATCCTGAAGTTCTCCCAAGGCCACTGATGATTCTGTGAATGATGATAATACCACAAAGTACAAATGTACTAAAACTACTAAAGACAATGGCTTGGACAGATGTTGGTTATCTATAGCGACAAGGCCAAGCCATTCATCAATCGCTAACAACACAAGGTACAAGAGACACTCCCCTGGTTGCATTCATTTTAAAGTTCCAACAGCGAAATCTTAATTTAGGAAGAGAGCGTTTAATAACATTGGTCCGACTTGGAATGTTTTAAATGGCACTTCTAAACTAGAACACTTTGACTTTTTGAGATTTTTGTGTCATTATTTTGCATACTGACTTAGCCTCCTAATCTTTTTGTCCGCTACCTGTTCAGCTATAGATGACCTGTAAAAGAGATTCAGAGTACGACTACACTGCTTAAACAAAGAAACAAATACAAATCAAAGAATCCCTCAATGAAACGGCAAATATAATTTTCCCTCATATTCTTATTTTGATATTCTTAGAATATCATTTACTGAACGATTCGGAACATATGTCACACTCATACCTGCGATCCCATGAATTCATGCCCAGTTCATTCAGTAGCAGTCGGCAGAAGTAGAAGGGTGCTTTAGGCTCTTGTTGAGAGGGCTGTGTCTGATTGGCTGCTTTGACACTGGGGTCTTCATTCCGTCTCCAGGCCACTTCTACTTCCTCCTGCTTTGCCTGTCTGAAAATGGCCTCCATGATGGCCTTTTCTGTTTCCTGGTTCATACCCATGGGTGGTGGTGCTGGCTGAGTGAGTTTCTGCTGGGGCTGTGGCAGGCACTCTGGGCTACTAATGCCCAGGTCCTCCAACAGCTGGTCAAGTGCATCGATGCTATCCTCCACCTCCACCACAGAGGAGCATCTGCTGGTGTGAGATGAGTTTGGCTTGGAGGCATTGGAGGAATGGTTAGTATGATGGTGGAAAGCATCTTCTCCACCACTGCTACAATGCAGGCCCGTTCCATCTAAAGTCTTGTAAAGAACACTACAATCCCACGAATACTTCCCAGAAATGTCCCGCACAATAACACGGACCTCAGAAGCGTGTTCTTTAGGGTTAGTGAGAGAACTGTCTGAGGGGATCTGCAGATAAGACACCAGGGTGCTGTCATTAAAGACAAAAAGTTGTAGATTGGGACTCTTGAAGACTTCAGAGGAAAGTTCTGATGATTCCACATAAGGATTATCGTGGTTTTCATTCACCAGGCTGTGCAGAAGAGCAGGGCCACCGCTAAGAGGATGGTGACCCAAGTGGTTCACAAGATGCATCATTATCATCCTAGCAGTCAGAGGAATTAACTCCATGTTCCTTCGCTTCTTCTCTGTAACAAAAAGACATGTGTTTACACAAGTTTCCCAGAAAATAATTCAGTCAAAACTTGGCTGAATTAATATTCCATCAACTCATCTTATTAAGTTCTTGTTCAGGCCTCAGAATCACAATAATATATTTTAATACTAATTACAAATGGAGTCCGTTTTTCATCCAGTTTTTTTGAGCATCTTATAATCAAAGAGAAATGATTCATTCAGTTTCCACAATGAAGTGGGGGGGAAATGGCTCAAAGAGCTGCTTTAATGAGCATCACACCTTTCACAGTGAGCCAATAGGACACAGCAGTACTCGCAGCTATGTAAATGCTAAGGACAGCTGAAAAGGAGAAGTCTACTGTTGTGATTAGCACATATTAAGATCATGAAAAGGAAATGCTCGCATGGTGACAGTGCCATCAATACCGTCATCTCCATCAAAGTAGAAAAAGCTCTTTGGGAAAACTACTGTGCTGCATTAGGGATGCTGAGGTCTTTGAAGTGAATTAATCAATAATGAGGTACAGGAGTATTGCTCTTAAGTTGCTTTTTGGAAGAGGTTTGTTTTGTGCACAGACTTATACAAAAAGGTAGAGGCATAGATTTTAGCACTGCAAAAGCCAGTGTTTTTTTCCTTTTCTCTACAGATATACAGCCAAAAAAAAAAAATCACAACATGGCTACAGAAAAATAAGAAAACCTCTCAAAAGAACCACTACGATGAATCACTGAGTCCCGAAGGGGGGAAATGTCAAAAAAACTAACCTAATGGATGCAGCAAGGTCAAATAAGGAGAAAAAATTAATTTATCAAATAATTGGCATAAATGGGTTCTCTGGGTGGATGAGGGGGACTAATGCACAACTCTTTAAATGTTTCATTTTTGATTGTGCTACATTTTGTCTAATGTTTTTGAAAAGAGCTCCACATTCACAGAGCATAGAAAGCCCCTCTGCTCTATAGCGAGTAATGTCAGTCTTGGAGTCTACATTGACTTTACATGTCACTAAACACAACTTACTTTAAACAGTAGTCCATGTTTCACATAATTGTGTATCTACACATCAACTATAACGTTATGAACAACTGCTTGTTTCTAAAATCACTGTCCATTCTTGCAGCTCCTGAACACAGGAGCACGTTGTAGTTCTACGATTATAGATTGTAGTCTGCCTAATGCTGGACCCCCATAGAGCAGGTATTATTTGTGTGGGGGATCATTCTCAGTGCTGCATTGACTGTGTTAGCATGTGTTGCATTCATCCAAGTACATTCCAGCTGCCCTGATCCACTTGTACCAGCACAACACACACACTAACACAGCGCCACCAATTCAGTGTCACTGCAGTGCTGAAAATGACCCGCCACCCATATTTTAATGCTCTGTGTTGGCCCTGTGGGGGTCCTGACCTTCGAACAACAGTGTTATAGGGGGTAAACTAAGGGTGAAACCAATTTATTAATTTTACCTCTACCCCTTTTTTTCCAAGTGTAATCTTGCCCCTTGGAATTGAGTGAAAAAAAGTTTTAGTGGTTAAAATCTCCCTCATACAAAATTAAACTACCTTTCAAAGACGGATACATAGAAAAAGATAGCGCTTTAGCAGTGTTCTGCTGTGAGTTGGCTGTGATATTAAAGTAGTGCTGCTGGATGTTAACATATTTAAATATAGGACATATTCTGCCTTCAAAAGCGCTTGACAATCGTAGACTACAGTGGTGTCAAAGCAAATCCATGGAGGGCCAGTGTAGGTGCAGATGTTCTTTCCAAAATGTTTTGTTTTAAAATCCAGTTTGTTCAGTTCCATCTTAAATATTGCAGTAGCCACAGGCGCTAGAATAGAAGGGTTTCACCATTTAAGGTGGACCTGGAAATGACAAGACATTAGCATACTACTAGCAATAGTTTCTGCTTGTCATGAAGTACAGGAACACAGTACACTAAGATAATAAAATCAATATCAGTTTTTAAAGAAGAAAATCCTGACATTTGTGGCTTTATTTACTCACTGACTTACAAGGCCTTAGTTTCAAAGCAAAACAGAGAGGTGGGGCTAAGTGTTAGGGCTAATTAGTGAAATGGGATTCACCCCAAATATGCAGAGCATCAGATGGACTATGGTCTGTAATTGTGACAAAATAGAGGTAGCATGTAAAAGATTTTAGTTTTAATATTTATTTTCTGAAATATATGGGTTCAGAATAATTTAAATTCTCCACAGAGAAGAGCTATAACAAGTAGCCCGGCTATGCATCACCAGTAGAGATTACCTACTCATTCTGTGTATAGGTCTGTAACCTAGAACTGTGAAGCAAAACACTTTAATACCTAAAAGTAAGTTGTAGTGTTGCTTAAATAGTGAAGGCTGTAGACAAGAATGTGGGAGACTCAGCCTCCAAACCCTAGATATGTTCTTGGGTTGACATATTTTGCAGCGGATAACTTTAGAAGATTAAACTATTAGACAATCGAGGAATTAAATAAACATGCAAAAACACTGTCACAATGTACACTCTTGCTCACTAAACAGATTGACCTTAACCACAGAAGGAAGAAAAAAAAAAAGAAAAAACACACTTACCCTCAGCCACAGTGAGAAGACTGCCAAAGTCTCCAGCAGCATTGTGCATGGGGGGTGGTTCAGAATTCTTTACTTGGCCTAACATCAGAAAGGGGTCATAGTCTGTGGACAGATCAGCCAGGCTGAGGAGATAATGGCTTTGCTGTGTGTGTAGGTTGGAGCCTGATACACAACAGTGCAGGACCTAAAATAAAAATTAAAAAATAAATAAAAAAAATGGCACGAGTGGCATAAGTGAGTAAAATAACTAAACCCAGGCAGATTCTCATCTATGCCACAACCAAACATCTTAGAGAGTAAAATTCACTCTTATTATAGAAGGCTGGTAAAATTGCTCTTCAGAACAAAGCGGTGAGTGTTTATTAGGTCACAGAGATTTGGAAGTTAGTGCTCTCCTCCCAGCATCTTTAGCAGCAAGTAAATTGTGCAACTGGCAGAAATGACTTAAGAAGACATCTGACTTTATTTTTTTATATTGCAGTGCTTGGGTTCATCCCCCTAGTTTGGGCACATTGGGCAATAGGGCATATGCAGTTAACAGGTTGGAACTGGCATTGACTAATAAGTGCAAATGTTGCCACATAAGGATTAGTTGAGCTGAGCCCAACTCTAGGCCAGCATATGGAGGCAAGACATTATTTATTGTGTTAAGCCACAAGACTCAATGAGAGTGTTTTGGTCCTTTTTTTCAGACTAATAATCCATTTCTTATGCAGCATGGCAGTGTATGGTTTTGCTTAAACAGATGGCCAAGTCTCTGTTGGCTGGACCAGATAAGACACGGTCCAGCACAGTTTATCACAGTTCCTGAACAGGGGAGCTCTGTTTGATTTAATTAAGACTTTATCCCTTGGCTCGTTTTCAAACCTGACACACATAAACAATAAGCCCAGAAGCTAAATAAACATAATCAGATGGTACCTAAAGATTACAACAAAAGCTTTATAAATTCATCATCTATAGTATAATATAAATCATGTTAACTACTTCATTACATAATTACAATATCGCTTTGAGATAAAGACTGCTTCGCTTCCCAGGTAGTTACCCATAAACCCACACTCTGAGCTACCAAATGAAAGACAATAAAAAGGAGCCTTCAGAGTTAGATAAACGCACCAAATACCTGTCACAATGCATATGCAGGGGCTATTAGAGCAGCGACAATGCCATACCACTTATTTTCTTTCACACGAGAAAAGGAAAAGCTAAATGTTTAAGTTTAAGTACGAAAAATAAATAAATCGATTGAGGCAGCTGCACTACGCTGCTCCTAAGTGGTTCCTCCGACTGTTTACTTGGAGACTAAGTAAGTCCCTTTCATAGCAACGGTCTCATGGAGAAGCAAGAAGGAAAGCACACAAACTGGGCAATTTGAAGATATATTCTAAGGTTCTAAGCCAGACATTGAAACTAAAAATAACATAAAAATTCTTAAAAATTCTTTGATAAATTCTTCAACAATGTGAACTAGACATAGGACAACTCTAAGCAGATCACATGCTGTCCCAAGTCTCAGCAGACATCATTAAGGACTATCCTGGCTCACATTAAAAGGCACTCTGTCACTGCTAATTTTTTAACAGAACAAGGCTGAGCTTCATTCGTCTAGAATAACTAGTTTTTAAACCATCGTTGTTTTAATGTTTGCTTTTCTACGTTATCCATACAGCAGACATTAAAACGTGAGTTATGTGCTTACATAAGGCTACACAGTGTCTAGTACTGATTGATGAGAAAATAAAAGTAAACCTACTGTGCATATAACGAGTGAAGAGGAAAGATAATGACATTTATTCTTTCCTTTTTGTCTTTGCACCAGGTGCAGTTTCTCTCATATGATGATGAGTTGAATTCTCAAGTTCAGCATTCATTGGCAGGCTTATCAATTGAACAATAGGGCATTTAAATAATTTGGCCATTTTTCCCCCTCCGAGCATGACATCTGCACAAAGGTCCGTGGCTGACCGCATCTGCTCAACAACGAGGGACTAATATCTCATTCACTCTGTGCCCTGACCTGCCCCTCATCAGTGTTTGATGACTAAATATGAGCCTTCCTCTTGGAGGTGATGAGTGGATTTGCAATACTATGAACCTTTGTTCAGAATCAGTGGAGAATATTCAATATCTTCAGAACATACTGAGATAGTATTTGACATGTAAAGAAAAGAAGCAATCACATTTTGGCAGAGGTGCTCTTTGGATGTAGCAATCTTTGCTTCAGGGAAAGTGGAAGCTACTTACCCTGTAAATGTAGTCCAACAGAGGGGCTTTCTGAGAGACTGGCTCATCCAGCACAGTCATGGTGATGGGCTCCAGTAAAATGGACAGAGGGACAGCCATGCACCAGTCAAGCAGGCACAGCAGCAGAGACACCATTAACTAGAGCACAAAGAGGCAGAAAATAAATCTCTTAATCTATACTCACTCCTGATTTATAGGGGAAAAATAACAGCAGAAAAGCCCGCCCCATAATATTTCACATGTATGAGATGAGAGCTTAAAACATATGCTACTAATAACTGATTACTAATATCAGCAATCACGCTTACCTGACAAAAAAGTCCCATCTGAACTTAAAGGCAATTTTCCATAAGCTTCGGCTCTGACCTCTAAATATTTAATTGATGGTTTATTGGCATGTTCACTGCGTTTATTTAAGATCCATAATGTGTGCTTGACAGTATCTAGTAATTTGTATGTACCCCTCTGGCAAGGCTTACAATGATGCAGAAACATAAAAATGTATAAATGTATATTTATTTCTTCTCCATGGTTACGCCTCAAGACTGGTTGAATGGTAATAGATCACAATCTGATTTTAGAACATGAATGAGTAGAATAAGATCTCACAACCTGAGCTAAGACACAAAATAATTTCCCATGTTACAAATAGATTTGTTTTACAATTTGTAAAAGAAAATATTCTAAACCTGTCATTTCTAAATAAAGGGAGGAAGATTATGTAACATGGACGCAAGGTCAGAGGTGTCTGGGAGTTTCTGTACTTGCCTTTTTATCTCCCTCCACCGTAGAGTGCTCAGCACTGGGTAGAAGAAATGCGACGGTTGCTACAAAAATCTACAAAAGTAAGGAAACAAAAAAGCCATTCAATTGGAATACTGCTCCTTCTCAGCCAACCACCTTGGTGAAAGACTTAAATTAAGATCACATTTTTGTCCTGTCAGTAGGAAACCAAACACATACCTCAATTATTCTTTTAGGGAGGGAGTGCTCCAGTTTCTGCAGGTGCTGCCAGTGACAGATCAGCAGCTGAAAGATGTCACAGGCGACATGGGCAACTGTCTTATTCCCAAACTGAAAGGAAAGCAATAAAGTTTAATGACAAAAAAATAGCTGAGCAAGCTTTTTCATGTTTATTTAGGTCTATTATCACTGGTTAATATAAACCACAAAAAGAAAAGAGAGAAAGAAAGAAGAAACTTTTTTTTTTTTAAATCGACTCACAGGCAACTTTGTTAGCAGTTTAATGGATTCTGACTATTGCTCTACCTACAATTTCCTCCACAGCTAGGCTCAGGTTATTTGGGATTTGATGTGTTTTTTCTAAATGTCTCTGAAAGGCAGTGTAATGGAGGAGAAACAACCAAAGACAAGGAAACACCCATATGGCTTTTTAGATAGACTTGCTCCATGTGAAGTTATACAGAAAAGTGATTGCTCGTCCATTTTGGAGGAGAGAGGGTAGGTGGTATAAAAGTACAATTTGGGAAACATCTAAGAGTAAGTGGCTTACAAATGATTCCACCACGCCCTTCCCTGTTTCATAGTCCTCAAAACAAAGCCAGAGAGAGGAGCAGAGTGTTGTCCAATTGTCCCCTGATATGCCAATAATGGTGTGAGAAAAAGGTTTTTTTTTTTTTCCGGACACAAACCCTGAGTACTGATGCTATTGGGAATCTTCAGAGACAAGGGAACTACTGAAATAAATCAGGGAAAACACACTCGCCTTTAATGTGACACCCAGCACATTGATGGCATCTTTCACTTGATGGTGGATCTTGTCCTGCCTAAGCTCCTCACACACCCACAGACCCAGACTGCAGATGGCAACACACCTACAGCACAGACAAACATACTGGCCCATCGCAGCTGATTCTGTATTTATATATTTGCATAACCTATATCTGGGCTGAAAGATGAATCATTTTTTATAATAGCAATTTGCATATTTTAATTGCAAGAGCTACATATTAACAAACAGCAAAGTTAGCAGCAAGGCAATCTCTATAGATAAAGCTTACCTGGCCCCTTCACAAGGCTCGTTACGTGCCGTCTTCAGCAGAATGTTCACAAGGTAGTCCTAAAGACGATCAAAACATAGGCAAAAGGCTACTACTTACACAAAAAGAAGTGGATTGAAATTATAATAATAAAACTAACTCTACCTTTATATCCTCTTTTCCAACTACAATGTCCTGAGTTCCTGGTATGGGCTGTAGTGAAGGAATCTGCTGGTAAAGGTTGGGGAAGCAGACCAGAGAGCCAAGCAATGTTTGCGCTTCAATCCTCGGAGCCTGTTAACCAAGGCCAGAATCCAGTCATCACAGACCTACTATTTACTAAGAAAAATGTAAAAGGCACATCTAAAATATTCGGCTCTATGAATATAAAGAAAGCTTTGATAAGTGAGTGTTTGACAGTCAAAATTATTTAGTTTCTATTTCAGCATCCAGATTCTGCACATGATACAGTTTCCATTGAAATTTCCAACTACCCGCATCCTTCATTTTACCCTTAATACATACATATTCATCCATTCTGCTATTTAGATTGTGAACAGCTCCTTAACCTCTTTCACCCTACCTCACTTCTTCACAGACTGCTCTTCATTCAGCAGGATTTTAGAGCCAGAGCCATTATGACATGGAATGCGGCTTTTAAAAACATGTTCATTTCTGAATGTATTTTCTAGCTTTTGACTAGCCTCAGAAGGCTATTTATTTAAAATTGATATAATTCGAGCTCCAATTGTTAAGTGATATATATTTATGCACAATACATATTTTCGTCACACATCAGTATTACCATTTTACTTCATGCCCTTTCTCCCTTTTCCTTCAGTCACACGGATTGGTTCAATTTGCTTTTTCAAAAATCATCCAGGTGGTGCAGCCAACCCTGAGGAGTTCTTTATTCAAATAAGTAAGCACACTCTACAGCAGCAAAGGCTGAGTGTGTGAGCATGTGGGTAGAAACACAGAAGAGGGCAGGAGTACCTCAAAAGAGTCTGAGCTGAGGACCCGAGCAGCAGCTGTGATGAAGTCTCCTACCAACATTGTGAAGCCAGGCAGCCCCAGGAAGAAGAAGCGAGGAGAACACCACCGGATCACTGTGTTCAACACATCCTAAGAGCACACACAAAACCTCATCAGCTGTGGAAATAATCACAGATTTCAGAAATCAATCCTATGCTGGGCCTTGACAGCAGTGAAAGTGTTTTTAAAATGGTTTTTGTTCAGCCAAGTGAAATAAACAATTAAACTGGACTATTTGTGTTCTCTCTGTGTAATGAAATATGCAGTGTTTTATTTGCTGATGTTCAGTGTTCAGTGCTCAGATATCCACACTTTCCGAATATATTCTTTCACATTATTTATCAAACTTTCTTCCCACACCAAGACTCATGTACTTCAAAGCCTTTTCTTTGGTAATGTAAGGTTTTTACATAATGATGTTTCAGTTTTCAGTAACAGCTTCATCCTTATCAGCTTCAAGGTGAGTCTAAAGTGTAACAAGACAGGAACACAACCTGGACAAGTCCCCAGTCCATCACAAGGCATCATGCCCTTATCCTGTCGCTCACACACTTCCATCCGTGAACAAATTCCCACAGCAAATTCAACTACCAACATGCCTTTCTGGATTGTGTTGAGGACCACACTCAGGACTCTGAGACCATGGAGCAGGGTCACTACATCCTATAGTGCCACGTTCCTCTTAACAATACTTACATATCAAGGAGACATTATTGTCATTTGCATCACATGTGGTACATGGGGTAGAACAAAATTATGTACTCAAAGTACTAATTCACGCCCAAAAATATAAAAAAAAAAAAAAAAGAAAAAGTAATTTAATAGTGATATAAAGCTTATATATAAAAACTACAAGCATAAAATAATAATATACAGGCACTGATACATGACAAATAGCTGGAATTTAAGAGTCTAACAGCTTCGGGAAAGAAGCTGTTCCTCAGTATGATTGTCGTACACTTGATGCTCTGCAGCCTCCTGCCTGAATGAGTGGGGTCCTTCATGATGTGATATTTCATCCTCAAAATCAACTTTGACTTTTAATATGTTCAATTATTAAAATCTGGCTTACAGTAAAACACCCAAAAAAAAAAAAAATACAAGAAATCGATAAGCTCTCAGATATTTGCTTCAGAGATTGAGCACATACATATAAATTTTTTAAAGTCAAGTCTTCTTCTAAAAGACCAGAAAACAGACAACAACTGCTTTATCACACCCACACAAACACAAAAACATACCCACACCTCCATCACACATTACAGCTTGCTTTCCGCTCCACTCATCTCCCTTTAATTGAATCTTTTCTGGAAAAAAAGGTGGGCAAAACATATGGTGGAAAAAAAGAGACCTGCTGAGATGAGGATGTAAAATTGGAGGAAGCGTCAGGTTCACAGGAACATTTTACCCTCATTTTGCAATAATTGACCTTTGCGATGCCAAGCAAGTAGTAGTAATTAACTGCCATAAAACTGCAGGATGATTACTCGAAATAAATGCTTTGGAGGAAGCAGCAATTCTGCCAAAGCACTTCCATTATGCAGCTGTAAATACAGCAAAGCTCAATCAAAATGTAGTCTGCAGTGAAAAGGTACATACAGACCTTTGGGGGAGGGGAGGTGCGTTCAATGGTGACAATTTATCTACAAAGATGAAATGTTTATTGTGCTCTTCAAGTCTTCTAGGGCTGTGCAATGCTTAGTTTGTTAACTGTTATCACATTAATTGCTATTGCACACAAATGCGCATTCAGATTTATTCAAATCAATTCTGAAAACAGTCTGCTGTGAGCATTTTGAACATTCACACAAGTCCAGGCTATGGGCTAATGGTAGCACTAATAAATTAATTGATATGGTCAGTGTTACAAAGGAGGAAATTTGAAGTTAGGGCTGATCGGTGTTAAGTTACATCTCAATTTCCAAAAGGATAAATACTCTAAAAGAACAACAAGGTAAAAACGGCCGGTGACCACTGTGGTTAAATCAGTGTGCTGTTGATGGATAAAGCATAGCTGTGTGCATTAAGACGTCCAACACCTGTTTGTTTTGATCTGTTGACTTATATTCTTCTTGAAAACACATAATAAAACCAATAATTAAACATTAACCCCAGGGCTTATTTGAACATTACGTCAATAAACACATTTCGTAAAGGTAGATTCTGACATTGCACAATAGTGCAGGCCTTTACTGAGAAACACGCTGGTACCACTTTAAAATAAGGTTTATATATGTTCACTTTTATCTGTTTGTTAATTGTTATTAATTAGGTTGTAAATGCATTAAAAGTCAATAATAATCATTTATAACACATAGATAAAAAGTGAAACCATGAGGTATTTGTCAAATAGTGAACTCACATCCATCTACACTGTTAAACCTCAGATCTCTATGTACTTAGTGTATACTGATATTAACCCATTAAGCCTCATCTTCAGCACATATTTGTTAATAAATGTAACCATTTACTCACCAAGCTTAATCAATCAAACGCAGCTAGAATGTCTTTTTAGTCATCAGTGATAAAGTGGTGCAACTTAACATATGAAATGACTAATTACACATTTTAAAGTCTAAAGTTTTCTAACTCTAAAGTATTAACAAATTAACAGTTGAATATAGCACTAAAGAATGTCTAATAATAAGAATAATTTCTTGGATACTGGAAAATTGCTATTTTTAAAGCGTTGCCTGCAATTAAATATTTTAAGTTATATATATATATATATATATATATATATATATATATGTATATATATATATATATATATATATATATATATATTTTTTTTTATTTTTTTTTTTATTTTATTAATAACAATAATATTATGAAAGCAATAAAATTTATATTGCTGTTTTGGTATAAAAGTTTTTATATGAATGGCGCAAAATGAGTTTGTGGTACAACAGAGAAATAGCAGGAGTGTCTCTGAAAAGCCAGGTGTGAGAGGAGTGGAATATAAGTGCGTCTCAGTGTGTGCACTCTCTGTGGACACAACACAGCACGCTCAGTCAGGTTCCAGTTTCAGGTCTTCAGCTCGAGTGAGTGAAAC
The DNA here is from genome assembly GCF_029633855.1 of Hoplias malabaricus. Taxonomy (NCBI): domain Eukaryota; kingdom Metazoa; phylum Chordata; class Actinopteri; order Characiformes; family Erythrinidae; genus Hoplias; species Hoplias malabaricus. Next base: position 61,926,032 of record NC_089800.1, read on the forward strand.
ACTTCAGAGAGTGAGAGAGTGAGAATGAGAGAGAGAGCAAGAGAGAGCAACCAAGAGACAAAGAAGTCACTGCTGATAATCATCCCCACTCTGGCTCCTTTTGATTTTGTCTCTCAGTGACATGTGTAGCCTACCTCAGCTTTAAATGTGTGACAATGTGAACACCTTATGTTCACACCTGGATGCAAGTGTATAAGCCATTACAGAGCTGCCCTGAGCACTCAGAAGCCACGAAGACACATGTAAGTTATATAATTGTCACTGAAACTAAAACTGTGAGTACACCTTGGTTAATATCTCAACCTTTTCTGTCGTTTTCCTTTTCCATTACCCATCCGGGTTTTGGCATACAGCTCCATATTGTGTGGACTCAACAAAAGAGAGGAGAGTGCCACAGCAGTCTTCTCTGAGCGCGCCCAGTCCTGTGCCAACACAGCTCCCTCATCCCTCACCACACACATACACACACACACAGCAACCATCCATCTTTAATTAATCCCACACACAGCAAAGGAGCTCCAGCATTATTTAATGACATGGAAAACATTATAATGAGCTTGTCTCTCGGCCAGCATGGAAAAGCCTATAGTTGGAGTCCAGGCATGGGCAATATGCACATTCCCACTCCCCCACTCCCACATTCACTCAACCTCTCTCTCACTCACACACAGAGTCAATAAAACAAAAATAATAAAAGAAATGTTCTAGACTTCTCCTCATATGCCCTCTGTAACAGGCAACCGAAGTAATAAACACGAGTCAGACATAGCTTCCAAGAAAAAGAATCAGTCAGTGAGAGTAAACCTGCCATCACTTGCTATTCTGTTACCATATTTTTAAACAACTGTAAAGAACATGCTCGAATGTCGAAAAGCATTCGTGTACACTGACATTTACAGCATATTTTGAGAAACCCAACCGTTGAGCATATCTTGCCATTGATCTGGCTAAGGCTCAAATGAAAATCAATATATTGACAATGGCGCCATCTTGTGGTTGAAATATACATTTATTTTATAGCATTATATTTTGAATCAAGTCTTCTAAAATACATATATCTTGTCTTGTACTAGACCTGAATGGAAACAGTCTGGGTTGGATTAATTCTCACTATCTCAATGTGTATTAATGTGTTTTCTTAGAATTAGTTTTAGGACTGGACAAGGACCAATGTTTAAATATTTTAACAATGCTAACATATATGGAATGTCAAAGGGGAAATTAATGTTTCATTACAAATGCCCTTTCATTTCTTTTCTTTTATGTTCATTATTTTTGCAATTATTACATCTTATACTGCATTTTATTATAGAACTAGGTCATATGCTGCTGATCACAGTATGAAGCATTAACAGTGCCATTAACATTCTTCAGACAGAAGAGCAGAAATGAAAATAACTCCTTCTACAAAAGAAGAACATAATGGTGTTTTTTTCCACTAGACACTTTGGTACGTTTATGACCCCATGATCATATATTATAAGGTTATATCCTGAAAAGTTATGTTGAATTGGGCTATTCTGATTGCACTCCCACCAAATAAGAGGATTCAGAATTAGTGTGTAGAGCTGGAAATATTGTAGCCCATTAGGACTGGTCCAAGATAATGTGGACTGAAGTCCAGCCAGCCAAATTGCTGTCAGATACTCAATACATGAAGCCTAACTGCAGTAGCTATTCCACTGTTTGCGTTTACTGCATTAAAACTCATCATGTGACCACCACACAAACTCCAAACCCCCACCCCCCACCCCGCCTACATTCACAGGTCTGTTGGGCAACAGGAAATTGCAAGGAACACAGAGTTCCAGTAAGAGTAACATGCTGTACCCCACAGTCTAGGAGAAAAATGTCTTAAATCATTTTCAAAAGCGCTACAAAGATATGATGTGTGGACCAAAGCCATTAAAACTCATGTAGGTTTGTCTCATACCTGGTCCTCACTGGAAAAACCCTTGTGCATGACATGGTAGAGATGTACCAGGAAGTCACTGTTAGGCAGCACATCCTGATGTTTTGTCATCATCTCACAGATCAGCCTGTAGGCCTGCAACTTCCCGACCTTAAACTCAGTAGGTAGCATGGTGGCCTGGAGAGAAGTTTGCAGAAAATAAAAAAAAACTACAGAGAAGCTATTGGTGGAGAAATTAATTCTGAAAGGCACAAAAATAAGTGTCTTCTCCAGAGATTTTTTAAATCAAAATCGGACTAATTAGTTTTTCATTTCAAGAAGCACAAAACAGAGTGGATCAGAGAGGAGTATCTCACTTTGAACAGCCAAGAGGCCAGCATTCGCAGGGGAGGAATGAAGACGGTTCTGGGCAGAGTTGACTGACTGTCTGCATTAATCCCCAGGTTATCTCTTATCTGTAGATAGAATTAAGAAAATGGAAATGACAACTCAGGAGCAAAACACACATTTGTTTATTTACAGTGAATGAAAATGCATTTAAATAAGGCCAGATATTTGGATGCAGTCTCTCAAAATACCAAATTAAAATCTCCCCCTTTTGATTGAACTGCTCAGTTACAACCATGAGTAGGAACCATCTTAATTGGTAATTGATTCTTAGTTTTTTTTATAGATAACAATATATCACACAATATTGGCAAATGTAGAAGTCTATTCTACTCTGCAGTTTGGTGCAAGTTTAAAGCATAGGGCAGAAATAAACACACTGTTATCTACATTAGTTCTGTATCTCTAGTGTGAAACTAAAGGTGCAAACATCAGACACCAAATATTCCTAGGCGGGTGAAAACTGTATTACATATATATTTATTTAATGACATGAGAGAGAATAACATCATGCAAGTTTTACCTTTGCCAGTTTGTGCCAGAGCTCATACAGGTAGCTAAAGACCTTGGCATGGATGCGAGGGCAGCGGATGTTATTGACATCCCCAAGGATTCCCAAAATCCTCCTCCAGAGGACGAAGGCAGAGTCAGCATGCCAGCCAGTTAAACAACCTCCAGCAATGATGCTGACGTCATCAGCCAGAAACTCGCTGCTGTCTGTAAAGGAAAAGAAAGGGGAAAAGACATCAAACAAGGGATTGAAAAGAGAAAAGAAAGGAGAGAGGGATTGTTGATATGTTGGGTAAAGTAGCACACTTTAAAGTAATAGAACCTTGGCAAATAAAAGGAAGCACTAAGCCTCAGGGGAGAATGCTTCGCACACCAATTTTGTTCATTTTGTGCATCAGTTTCACAGTTGTTTCCCAGAGGAAGTAATACTTGGAAACAAATATATATTTAAGCACTACAAAGGCATTCATTTAAACAAGAGAAACACATTTTCTAGCTCAGAAACTCCAATGTATGCTCATTCTGTTGGGAAATATAAGAAAGATTAACCGCCTCTGCGGTTTCTTTAGCTGTAACCTCTGCTCAATACAGAACAGAAACCCTGTTGATTTGAAACAGACATATCATTATGGCAAAGATATTAGTCTTAATATACATAACTACTTCGTTCAGAGATGAGACCTAATACTGCGCAGAAAAAAAAAAAAAGTGGTAATGTGCATTTTCACTGGCTATATACAAGCTCATGAATACCAGACAACAACAGTGAAAGCTACCAGAACTGCTTTTTAAAGGCAAAATATCTTAAATAAATATAAAACTGAATAAATAAAAATGCAAAATACCAAAGCATTATGCATTTCTGATTCTATTCATGACTTCTATAAAGTTCAAGATAAAATTTTGTTTGTGATGATCAACAAATACAATACAGATGTTTATAAAAACAGGAATACAGTCTACTCGACTTCTCATTTGTATTCTATTCCATTGATATTTCAGTTTAAAAGCATGTGAGAGAGATGGTGCTTGGCTGGGTTCAGGGTCAGAAAGAATGAGGAGGAAAACTGGTGCAATACCCAGGTCATGAGGCATGTGCATGGCGTCCTCCAGAAGCTGAGGGCAGTCGCCGTAGCCCTGGGGCAGCAGCAGGGCAGGAGATACAGGGGGACATGGGGACAGGGGGGCAGAGTGGAGCGAGTGGGCACACTCAGAACCTACACACACATATACACACACAAAACAGTGATGGAAGCACAAGGTGGAGTATCACAGACACAGTCAATCACAACAGAATACACATGTGGACAGGGTCAGGAATCATGATCAAATGTAAGAAAGGCTTAACATCTGATCACATGGTGCTGTGGGTGATTTTCACAAAACTGACCTGTTATTATCAAACGAGATTCATTGAAGAGAATGAATCGAGGTTTACAGATACACAAGGACATACATCGACAATGAGATATGGAAAATCATAAATTGCTGTCACACATCACATCTTATCATGCAGACTAATGGATTGTAGGAAGTCCCTACTCTGACCAAAGGCAGCATGCTTGATAATCAGTAACAGATGAGTGATCAAGAAGTACAGATGCTCAGCAGGGTCTGGGGTAGGAGTGGGAGACGTAACAATGTACAAGTGTATACCAGACAAGTCCTATGACATGGACATGTTTACAATTTGTTTGGTTTAATGACATTAAATATAGCTGATGAACTGTGTGTTGCTGTACCTGCCAGTGCCTCAGTGTGGCTAAGCAGCAGGCTCCTTTGGCTCTCTGTATCAGGCGCCACCCCCACACTTACACTCACACTGACACTGACGTCATTTGGAGAGGGGCAGTCAGGTTCCTCCTCTACTGTGTGCCACGTCAGTAAACTGACGTCAGTGTCATTGAGGTAGTAGTTGGAGGTCTCGCTACTCACACTCTCACCTGCGAAGAGGGAACCATGTATGGGTAACACTATCACAATCAATATCTTTTGAGCTACAGGTAGCAGCTAACTAATATTTACCAAGTTGAAACTGTATTTTGCTACACCTACAGCTAACACAACAGATAAATGTAGCATTTTGGGTTCTGCCCAGGGACTCTTACTGGGGGAGAATGATATGCTTTTGATAATGTTTTTGACTGTAGTAGTTTACTTTTCTCATGGAGCCGATTTCTTGAAATGATGGGTCCTGCCTCTCCTGGGCCTTCAAGTTCTCCTGGACTGCTGCTCCGCCGAACCAGAATCTGAGTCACACATGAAGAGAAAATGAACAAAATATTAAATCTGATTTACACAACAGGGTATGATCTATGTGGTGACTAAAATGCACTGCATTCTATGACAGGAATTCTGTCATTGTCAGCAATAACAACAAAGTTTATATATATATAATGAAGTTTATATATATAAGAATTTAATTGTTCAAGAATCTTACTTAGAATCTAAAAAAGAAACAACAGATTTTCTGATAATAGCAATAAATTAAGACAAAATGTATTGTTTTGATGGAATTCAAAAGCTAATTGCTAACAAATGTACCAACATTAAGTGTTATTACATAGAGAAATAAAAATATAAATTTCATGTGTGTTGTCATTCATATCTATAATGAGAACATACTGAATGCCCCTCGTACAGATGCACTGCTTTCGACAGTTTACAGTACATTATGGATTATATGTTGTTTTGCTTGATAAAAACTATTATTATAAAACAGCCATGCTACAGACAGAATGTTGTTGTATGCTAATTTTACCACAGAAAATCATAATCATCATCATCGCTGCTTAATCCATTTCAGGCTCATAGTGATCACAAAATATAACACCTAAATTTACAAGTTAACCAATAAAACATTAAAGTCTACAGAGTTATTGAAATAATTGTTGAAGTGGTAGGGTAAGTGTGGGATTTGGGATAGGACTTACCGTTGGAGCCTCATTCTCTCTCCTCCCCACTGAGCTAGTCTCTGACAACCAGACTGCCCCATCAGAGCTGCCTGTGTTTGGAGAGTCTTCTCTCCTCTGACCTACAGTTTCAAACACACATACACAAATTAATGGAACGTTTTAATTACACACAATCCTGAAATTTCTCTTTTATCAGAATCCTGAATCCATCATCTGCATCATGGTGGTATCTCAAATATTAAAAAGGTATATGTGTATGTGTGTGTGTGTTCACACGTGTGGGTACCTGGGAAGGAGTCAGTAAGTTGTTGGGTAATGTCCGAAGTGCTGCTGCTGCGAGGAAGAGGGCTGTCTCCCTCCATCTCTCCTTCTCCCCCACATTCAGACAACTGACACTCCTCCACATCTGACAAGGAAAAAGATGCCACAAGACCGTGCTCATATACTGCACAAAGACCATTATTTAATGTCATTTCTTAACTTTAATTGCCTAAATAAGTGGCAGAGTGAAAATCTAAATGTTTCCAACACAGGAAGAGTTTATTAACTTCTCATCTGTGAGAAGACAAGTCAACGCATCAACTAAAGTGTGCAAATGCTTATTGAAAAAAAGGCAAAAAGAGAATATTTGTTCTTGGCTTTCTTTTAACAATGGACTCGCCACCCTAGAGTCCTCACTTTTTTAACAAAATAGAAAAAAGGCAACAGATGGAAACAATAAATATTTAAAAATGACATAAGCACATGATAAAACTGTATATTTAATGGACATTTTGACTGGTATTTTAAATGAAGTGAAAGCCAGTCTCTGAATGGTATTGTTTATAAAAACATGGTCCTCAAAGGCAAGTGTTTCATGCTAATTTGCAGACTGTTGTTGGTACATGATAAGAGAAACATTTTTTTATGCCATTGTGTTAGTATAATAAAGTACCTCACATGTCAAGGTAAGAAATGGGGGGGGGGACCAATATAATACTAAATCTAAATCTGGCATTTCTGTAAGAATATGGTGAAAAGCTCAGCTGTTTGTACAGTATAAGGGTACGAAATAAAGGTCAAGAAGAAAATGAAGTGGAAGGTCTTAAAGGAAATTAAAAAGAAGTGAAAGACAGTGCCGAATTACCTGAGAGTCTGTGAGAGCAGTGAGAGTTGTGAGAGATACCAGGCAAGAAAGAACTGACAGTGTGCAGCAGCATTGGCACACTCTTAGTGGCCGGCAAAGCTTCGTAGAGATGCACACAGTTGCTGATAGACTGGCTTCGCTTAGCTACCCAAAGAATAAGCAGGCAAAAGGAAAGATGGGAAGAGAAAGGGAAAGAAAGAGAGAGAGAAAGAAGGCAAAGTTAATCACAAGCTAGTCCACTGAAAAATATTGCATGCAAAGAGATTTTATTTTGGAAGAGTGAGAGACAGATAAAAATCACATCTGAAATAGCCTGGAGATAAGAAACTGTACTGGAATATAAAAAAAAAAAAACTATGTCGTTTAATATTCTATGATAGTTAGATGTAAATAAAATTGTAACTAAAATGGTTTCGTTATGATGACATTTGTTTCTATTCTCTGTTCAAACACTTTTCAATAAATTTAGTTCAACTTATGTCCATATTCACAAAACGTAAAGACGTTAGATGGCTAACACACTGAAATAATGAGCGCAGTCTTTGTCATAACGTACAAAGAACACCCCAACTGCAATTCCAAAGGAGTCATTCTTTAATGCTTTTTCAATTATTTATACCTTTAGTCTTTTCAAAGCATCCTTTGATACTCAGTGCCTAAGTGGGTAATATGAAGTACACAGTTTAAAGTTTTCTTTGCTAGTGATGATAACATTACCGTTAATATTACTATTGTTTTAAGACGGCACTTCATGCCACGTCTGGTGGAGAGCTTTGAAAGAGAAAAGCTCTATTCTAGTCTCTACACCGCACTTTTATTAGTGTCTTTGCTTTCTAGATAACATCACTTCTGCTGCACTACCTATTTATGCATATTAATGAGCATTAATTACTCTCTTAATGGATTTATCAAAAACAGGCAAGCATTTGATGTGGGCCGGCTCTCTTAACAAAGCAAGGAGAACGCTGGGCCGTTTGAAGATGAATGTAGGAGAAATCCAATTAAGCGAAACAAAATAAGGAATGCAGAGCCACTATACACCCACTTTTTTTTTTTTTTTTTATTTTTTTTTTTTTTATTTTTTTTTTTACTTGGCTTGCTCACAAGCGCACACATATCTATGGGTGGTTTATAAGAGCCATTTAAGTCTCAAATGCATCTGCTCCAAACTCAAGCAGCTCTCCAGAGATGCAATCTCCTCCTACGCAGGAAAGGAAAGGCAAGAGCCAGTGGCAAGCATGTTGTTAGTGAGTGTCTAGTGGACAAAGAAAAAGTGAAAGGGAGAAAAATAGTTTATATTAAGGTACTGAAGCTGAGTGATCTTCTGACCTGATGCTTTCTGTCTGACATTGTTACGGGCCTTTTCCACAGCGGGGGCGCCGGTGGTGGTGGCACTGCGGAAACGCATGGGCTCCTGAGTTCCAGGTTGCTCTCCTGAATTCCTCCAGCTCAGAGAGAAGGAACGCGCTACCGAGGAACTCTTCTGAGAATCCTGCATCACTCCTACACAACCAGGACACACTCCATTATACACTATTACTGCTCCAGGAATCAAAGCCAGGCAACAGCTGTAGCAAGGCAACTATATTTGCACAAATCAATGCTTTCTAAGCAATTGGTTCCCAAGTAATGGTCTTGGAGTTTCAATTTCATGCACATTTTTAATTAAGGCTTTATAATTAACAGAGTAACTGGATGGTGGTGGTATTTTAGAGGACAATTGGCACTTTAGCCCAAATATGGTATTGCTCTGGTCAAGATTACTGGTCAACAGGCAGAGTCACCCCTGACACCAGGATTTGGGAAAAGAAAGCATCTTAAACACATAAGATATCACAGATAATAATTTGCCCATTAAAGAAAAGTCCAGTTGATTGACATATTAATTACATATTTAATAATTGCTTGGTGCATTTGTTGTGGGGTTTTTTTGTATTCCATTGATGTGAATATAGCAACATTTGCGTCTCCATGTACTGAATTCTTACTCATACCAACTGAATTTTATCAAATGTAAAAATGTTTATTAAACAATTAATCAATATTCATGAGAGGGCACAAAAAAAACTAATAATAATAAACGCGCACTCACACACACACACACACACACACACACAAAGAACAAACCTCTGCCACGCTGTTTCTTCTCTTTCTGCTCTGATAGCTTGTCAAGAGGCAGGTTGTTGAGATCCAGGCCATACACACAGCGGGCAAGCACAACGGTCAAGGAGTCCATGATGCTAGCCCACTCACTCACCAGCTCCTCCCAGTGGCTGAGTGAGGACAATACTGCCAGCAGCTCGTCCCACAACTCCCGAGAGATGAACACACTGAGGTTGGCCCGCACCCACGCCACAATTATGGTCTGCAAGGGATCAAATGTTTCGGTGCAAAATAAGAGACAATATTTTCACCTTTGACCACAGTTATTATCGGACTGAAAGGAAAAGTCTGACATTTTTCAACGATTTTTCATCACAGAGTATATAGCAATGAAAAGTGTCTGATGACTCACTCTGAACAGAATACTGGCCAAGCTCTGGGCAAAAGTGTCTTTTCTTTGGTCTTCTGGTGGTCTTTTCATTACTGCCTCAGTGATCCTCAACAGTACCTGTAGCATCTGCTCCCTGAAAAACATGTCCTTGTCAGCATGTGTGTATGACATTTTGTATAAGAAATAGGGACATAAACAGAGGCTTACCATGTCTGTCTATTCATGTTTTGCTCCATGATCATGTGGCGGTAGATGCTGAGCACAGCTCTGCAGACCTCCACTTGGTTTTCCAGCAGTTTGGGAACATCCTGACATGGCTCCAACAGGAACACATTAGCAGAGTTTGTCAGAAAGACCTGCAGGCAAACAAGTAATGCTGGGTTATTTGTAAAAATTACAAATTGCCAGTCAACCACTACTCCTGTGGGTAGCAAGTGGCAACAACTAATTTTGGGGAGAAAAATATAAAATAAAAAACTAAATTACATTCAAAGTGACAGAAGAGATAAACAATGCCATCTTTTTAAATTCCTAAAAGCTTAATTAGTATTAAAAAAAAGTAATTCAGTGAGGATTATCAAAGAGATGTGAGCATTAAAATGATGTGCACTGTACTGATATTTAATTCATTCATTCATTATCTCTAACCCTTATCCAGTTCAGGGTCGTGGTGGGTCCAGAGCCTACCTGGAATCATTGGGCGCAAGGCAGGAATACACCCTGGAGGGGGCGCCAGTCCTTCGCAGGGCAACACAGACACACACAAACACACACATTCACTCACACGCCCACCCACACCTACGGACACTTTTGAGTCGCCAATCCACCTACCAACGTGTGTTTTTGGACTGTGGGAGGAAACCGGAGCACCCGGAGGAAACCCACGCAGACACGGGGAGAACACACCAACTCCTCACAGACAGTCACCCGGAGCGGGAATCGAACCCACATCCTCCAGGCCCCTGGAGCTGTGTGACTGCGACACTACCACCTGATATTTAATTATACTGTATATTTGATTATTTTTATTTTCCAGATTAAAATGTCTGAATATTTAGCTAAAAGTTCATTGCCTTTTAAAATGTATGTAATTGCAGTTTTTATTATGCCCTTATACTATTCTTTTTTTTAATGGTCTAAAAATAATATTGTTTATCGTAATATTATTTGGGACAATATATCAAACACAAATAACTGCTATTGTGACAAGCCTATGCTCAAAGAACAACAAAGAGATTGAGTTAAAAGTGATTAAAATGCACTGTTATTCTGATCTAAACTCTGTGCTTCCCTTTACGTGTGTTTGTGCGTTTACCTGTAGCGTAGGCTGAATTCCAGCCTTCACATCGTGTTCCTGTTCCTCTGTCAGACAGCCTCTGCTGATGGCGCTGCTGAAAGAGTAAGTGCGCCCCCAGCTGGATGACCTCTTGTGTCCATGGGTTTCCATCACCTAGAGGCAGACACAGTTGTGTTTACACAATAAACATGCTTTTGTACATGTTACAGTGAAGCAACACGAGTGGATTTATATAAAACTTAAAACAAAAATATTTAATTAATTCTCCTTGAACCAACAAAGTGTTCCTGGAATGGTACCTGTGAGTGTGTGTCAGTTTCTATGGTTGGCCTTCCCTCCTCTGCTTCTTCCTCATCCTGATAGGTCTTATCAGGCTCTGTCATAAAAGTGGGCCTCTCTAGCAGGATCCATTTCCTGTACACTTTAATCACTTTTCGGGTGGTTGAAGCCTCACAGGACGGCAACAAAAAGGCCTGGAGATGGCAATACATGTTATAAAACAGTAAAGCCTGTCAGCTTAAAATAGCTTTAGAACATATAAGACCATTTGCGAGTTGTGGTATACCATCACAACTCTAGTCTGTTAAAACAAAATATCAGAACAACACAGCCTCTGATGAATTCTGACAAATGAACATTTTTTATAAAAGAAGAGAAAAGGTTATGCAAATGCAAGATTATACTTGCTCAAAATGCACATGTTCAGTACAATTTGTTAAAGAAAAACTGCATCACAATATGAGCAAGCCACAAGATGGCAGCACAGTCTCATAAAGCACTCCGTATAAACAGACTTCAAAGAACACTACATTAACATGTGCTTGGATGCAGAATGCTCTCTGACCTGGTGGAAGACCTCATTGACAAAGTTCACATTTTCTCTTGTGGAGAGCAGGATGCCATGCACCATATCGTAAACAGTTCGGTGCTCTTCCTCTATGCTGCACAGGCTGGAGTTGCTGCCCCTGCGGTCAGACAGTGTGCTGCTGTTGGAGTGGTTTTTCTCCTGCTCCACTGGGCCATTAGTCTCTGCCTCGTTGCTCTTCTCCTGACTGCTACTGCCTGCAGTTACAGTCTGGAACGAGCACACAACACAGTTACATAGTGCAGTTTCTGCAGTGCTGAGCCCAGAGCAGCAATGACTTCAAAGATTTTGAAGCTGTAATTATAAATGTGCATCCTGGACTTTAAGCAGTATAAGCAACAAAATATCCCTAGCTCTGACCTCTTGCTGTTCGTTTTTTTTTTCAGTTTTCTCTTGCCTCCTTGTTGTTGAGAGAAAAAAATGATTGAATCTTTGATCTGATTTGGCTACTATTATATTCTGACCAAAATGATTAAGGTATTTTTCAACATATTTAATTTCTTCCTAATGTATACAATCACCTAGAGAATATATGTGGCAGGTAAGGTATGTTTACAATACATTATAAAGAACATTTAAGCTCATTTACATTTGTCAGTCTCTTATTATTAGGATCTTGGTGTAGCTGGCCTTTGTTTATACTTTGCATGGTAAAAATTAGATGTATATAGTCTAGGACTTGTTCCTGTCAGTTAGATTGTTGTTGAAAATAATCTGTGTCTAGATTAAAGCACAAAATGCAATGAAAGATGTTAGAGATATTCCATAAGACTGCTGGATTATGTCATGATCTTAACCTACATGGATAATCTTGGGAAGTACTTCTCCATTTTTAGCGCTGGTCATAGATGTGCTCACATACTTCTTCTCCAGGAAGAAATTGACCAACCAGGTGATAAAGGCCACGCGGGGGGCCAGGTACTGATCTCGTGTGCAGAACGTACTCTCATTGTTGCGTGACACTGGCACATAGAGGGGCTTTGGTCTGTGGTGGGGTAAGTCTGAAAAAGGATAGATACGATTACCACATGAAACAGGAAAATGTGATAATCAGTGTGGGGAAAAAAAGGATATTACACACAGACACAGAAATAACAGATATTGATCCAGAATAAGAAACAGAAATAATCCCTCAAAGAGAATGTCTAAATGACACTTCAAACACATAACATCATTTCTTACTTCCTGTCTTCATAGCAGACTCTCAAACTCTAATTTTCAGTTCTACCAAGCAAATCATTTCTAAAATACCCTGCAACGCGTTGTAAACACGTTCTTGCTGAATAGCTATCAGTATTAAAAGGGAATTCAGTGTTCAATTCAAAATGTAGAGATTCGCCAGGGGTTCTGAGGTAATTGGCAATTAACTTCTGCAGGCACCAGGGACTGCCATTTATTCAAAAAGGGAATACTTTATTAAAGCTAATGGATGGGAAGAATCGTGTGGGTAGGAGCAGAGATCTGTGTAAAGTCCTGCACATGCAGCTATAACAATTAGAAAATGTAGCCGCCATCCCATCTGAACCAGATATTATATACACAAGACCTGTACCTCAGCACCCTTCATGGCTTCTTCTTAAAGTTCTGAAGTTGCTTCAGTAAAAATAATGGTTGAACTCTTCTGTTCCTCATTTTCCTTCTTTAAAACTCAGCTTGACTTATGTTTTTACACAACAAATTCATCTTCCTCCACTGTCTCATTCATTATTTTTCTCACTTCTTTTTAATTGTGATCGATAACACATGGCATGACAAAGCATAAATATTGTGATACCTGATTTTGCTACTGTCATACTTTTTGATAAACTATAAGGACATTAAAGACATTTTACACTGTATTTCTTGTTAAGTTTGCATAAAAACAGAAAAAAGGTACAACAATTGTAAGAAACAAAACATAAAAAAGGTTATCGTATAATCAGCTATACTGTTTTAATTTAATTTTAGGTACTGACACCAGTGATAGTGAATAATAGGCTATACGCAAATGATCGCTATCAAATGCAAATATCTTTTTAACATCATCATTCAAATCACTCAAAAAAAAACTTTCCTCTTTTCATCTGTGTATTAATCATACACACAAAACCTGCAGTGTGCTCAAGCAAAAGTATCACAATGATAACATATGTACTATATTTATATGTAATCCTTTCCAATCAATTCTTTGAGGAATGCAATGTATTGAAATGGGGACTTACCTAGTAATGGCTTATAGAGGTTGGTGAGCTTTGTGAAGGACGGGAAGAGATGAGGCAGATAGTACTTTTTAAACAGGGTGAAGAGAAACCTGAAGCCAGAGTCCTGGTTGTCATTCTTGAGCCATTCAAGGCTGGATGCCTGTGAATACAGATTCAAATCCAGTTAGTCAGATGTGATCAAAAATCTTTCCACAATTATAACTTGTACCACATCTTGATCTTTACCATATTTATTTTTATTTTAATTAGTTAAAAGGTGATAATTGATAACATATTAAAGCATTTACGGTTGCCATGTCATGGTTATTTCTCCAGACAAATAAATCCTACACATTTTGAGGAGTGAACTGTCCACAAGCACCAAGAAACAAGGAAGATTGGAAGAGATTTCAGAAAAGCAGTACCCTTTATGCATTGTCTCACCAGTATTATCAGAGAGATGTAAAACGCTAAGGTGCCATGCTTGTGATACTTTTAAAAGAAATAATGATTCAATGTCTTGTGAGTTATTATAACTACCAGAAAGTCTGGACTTTACTATAAGTTTACTTTCATAACGTAATAGCTTCATTAAATTTCACTCCCACCTGGATCACCATGAACTTTAGCACAGTTTGGAGGATGTAGCAGGTCTGGTCGTCCGCTACCTTCTCCCCAGGAACAGCGGGCACCAGTGGGGTGATCTCCTCGGGCACAATCTTGGCTACACCACCACAAAAAAAAAGGCACAACAACAACAACAAAATCACGGGTCTGTGGCTGGTCATAGATGTTTGAGGGAGAAAAAAAACTATTCAGTTTTCAGTGCTGTGCAGTCTCTAGGAACACTAAGGAAAGTGAGAATTTTGCGTAGGATAAAACAGCATTTGTCCAGGAAGAGTTCAGAAGGCAAATACATAGTTTCAATAGAAACAGGATTATTATATGTGAAGTTCTGTCACTGGTGAATTAGTCATTTGAGAACCAAGGAAAGTCCACTTGAGTGGAAATTGGAGTTTTTCATTTGGTTCTTTCAGTTATGAAGCCTATTCAGATTTATGGTCATAAGAGCAAAGACACAAGGACAGAGAGAATATTTTTTTAGTATTTGGACAGTTCAAGGACGCCAAGAAATTCAGAGACGAGACGTCCAGGGAAATCATTCCTTTCAGAATTTATCTGCGTCTGGCTTTCTTTGCAAACAACATTTCCCAGTGGTGGCATTTGATAATAACATCATAATAAAAAGACATAACGTAACTCATACACAAGGCTATTATTAAAGGACAGGGAGAAAAAGGCATAATCCTAACGAATGAAGCCACAGGGTTAATAGAAACGTGTGAGAAGTCGTCCCCTAAGAGCACCATGAACCATGAGGGGAGGGGGAAGGGGGAAGGGGATTAAGGGGATGGATGACTACCACAAGCTTTGGTGATTTAGTTGAATTTAAAAGATGATTCAAAGACTCGCTCTGTTTGTGCAAGTCCCCAGTTCGGTGGGCAAGATAAAAATCACACAGAAGTGCTTGGTGACTTGAGACTGTGGACACTAAATGTAGCAGTACAGAGACCACAGGGTTGAGCAAGTGTGAGCAGGTGTGTGTGTGTGTGTGTGTGTGTGTTATCTCACCATCAGGGGGGTTGGAGAAGGGATTGTAGATGATGGTGTCTAGTGTGCAGGGTCCTCTAGAGGATGGCACTGCAGGGAAGCCAGGCACCAGGCAAGCAAAGATGAGCAGCTGCTCCTCAGCACAGTTAGTCTGCAGAGCCTGCAGCCACAGCAGGAACAGGCGCATACCCTCACAGCGGAGCTACGTACAAAACCATATATTACAATCAGCACATTGATATACCAACAGAAATATATAAGTATAAATCAAAAAGACTACACGCAATTTGTTAAACATTACAGCAGTACTTCAGCTTACCTTAAAAGAGTTTCCAGTGTGCAAAAGTTTTTTGAGAATAGAACCTAGATTTTTAAAGAACAAAATATATCTGAGTAAACATATATGTGTAATAAGGATATAGCTTGTTTTGTATGTGGAAGCTTGAACATTTCGGGTCATATATAAACACACCCTCTCACCCTGTGTTAATTCATACTGCAAAGTTCCGCATTAAAACTTATAAGAATGTTCTTACATTCATGCACAAAATCAACAACATATGTAGTGACCAGGGCTCATCTTTCACATCGGTTTAGATATGATTATTGATCTTTAGTGAGACTCAACGCAGCACTGGTTTGTTATCAGGCGAGTGTTATTAGAGACACTGCTCAATATGCAGATTATGAGCGAGAGGAAATTAGAAAAGCAATAAAAAGAGGAAATGGAGATATATTCATGAAGTTGGTAGTCTAAGATTATGTAGAGCAACATGTTTAATACAGTCTTAGCTCTGACAGTCAAAGAATGGACAGGCCAAACTAAAATGACAAAATTGAAAATCAGTTTTAAATAACATGAATCAATGTTACTGTCCAATATATAACAGACCATTGGCAATAAATTTGCTCGACATTTTGGTATAGCTGTAACTGCAGAATTCATATTCTATGCTGTTTATTCTGCAGAGGAGTTTCTGCTTGCAGGTTTCTGCAGGGGTTTTATGCACTAGATCATGTTTATGTGTGTCCAGAGGAGGTTAGGAGGGATAATAACAATAAGCCCTCAGGGCAAAAATGCCCTCTGCCTCAGCGCTTTAACAGACACACTAACACTGGCCGGATGATTCTAATCGAGGTTACCACCTCCTGCACTGGCCCTCCTGCCTCGGAGACTGAAACCAAGCAACGTATAATTCAATTACTAATTTGCATTTCAAATGATGCCTCTCATTTGCATTTCCCATTTATTCACCTCTGCAGTTAATTATTTTCTCACACAAACTGAGTGTTTAGCTTAAGCCAGGTTATGCAGATAATCATTTCCTTCAATGGTTCATATGTTTATATATGTTTAATCTACTGGAAAGAACCTCTACCTTACTAATATAGTGCATATCAACCTTAATACATCCTAACAGTCGTTATACAACAAAATATTATGGCCTTAGCTGATGACTTCAGAATAATAGTGCTTTTCAAACATCTCCACAAGAACGAGACTGCGAATGACTCAGGTCACATCTTTCAGGAATGAAATGAGTCTGGTCAGAAGATCCGTCGAAAAGGCAAGGAACAAAAGATGTCTGGAGCTTTATAAAAAGACTTAGGTGCAGTGTTACAAAAACTATACAAGAAGTTGGCTTGTCTTTCCCTGACCTCTTTATGGCTAAAGAAAATGTAAACTATTAGGTACACGATAGCCACATTTCAGCAACACTTGTGATGGCACTTACCTATACTGTGAAACTGCCATCGACTGTTGATTTTCTCTGGTAAAAGTTGAAGAATTTTCTACAAGAAAGACACAATGAAAGATGAAATATGAAATAAAACCTACAAGAACCTGAGATTTAAAAACAAACTTCCCCGAAACAAAATGATCCAGCTACTTTGAAGACATTCCACAAAGTCTGAGGAGATGTGATGCACCACCAAACACAGAGAAAGGACTAATGCTCCCACTTCTGTGGACTGAATTACAGCGTCTTGCCCTTTTGACACTAGATCATCAATTGGGAGTGTCCATAGAGATACAGAGTGCTTGAGGAGCACATGGATTGAGTGGGATAATGACATTAACAGCACATCTTTACTGCAGCATGAAACGATCTACTACACTAAACCACTAATCACCCTGAACACACACGAAATGTGGTCCCAAGAGAACAAGCCCCGTCATCACTTGCAGTGAGGAGCATTTTGCAATAAAGCCCCAACTGCTTCCAGATGTAAACAATTCTTCTGGTGTTAGAAGTGACCCTCAGCAAGAAGAGCACATGAAACCCCACAATTTCTACTTTTTCTTAAGGATGGGTGATTTGCCAGCTGGACATTGTGATCAAGATATCAAGCCTGTGTCTCGATATATCCAACTTAATTTAAGTCACTTTAATATATGTATCTAAATTAAATATTTAAAACGATATAGGTCACTATTCCAAGTTATTCTAGGTTTTGGCAGTCGGTAGGGCCTCTTATCCAAACATATTTCTCTGTCACGTTCTCAGTCAAGTCTTTGTAGCCATCAGTCATCACGTCAACAGCCCAGTCTCAGTGTGTCAGATTCATTTACTGCCTGTGCTGATCTGAAGCGTGATGACACATGAGCAATACAGTATTGCTGCACCTCGTTATTGATCCTGTGTGTGTGTGCACGCCTGTGTAAATGTGTGTGGAGGACAGCTTGGGATTAGAGCTTGTCATTGCCTTTAAGAAGCAGACAAGTTATTGGAGGTGATAGTAGTTGGGGGTTGCGTTTAAGCCGGCGCGCTAGGGGTCCGCAGTAGAAGATGGAGGTTTGGGTAATACTTCAGTAGCTCTCACAGTGCTGGCAGAAAGCAGCCCCCCGCGGAGCCACAGAGGCAGGCAGGACCGTGGATTTGAGCTGCGGCATGGAAGCTGAGGAAGCGTCCGTGCGGCTGCAGTCGCTGGAGCCTCCTCTAATCTGCTGCTGCTCTCCAGGCATAAGGCTGAAGCATTACGCCAGCCCGCTCCTCGCCTCCCTCTGCATTTACATGATCCGTACTCAGCTTTCCTGCCACATGGCGCGCATGACTGAGAATACAGCAGCTCCAAAATGCTCTCCTAACAGGGATTTACTACAGGGCTGAGCTCTTCCACAAAGTGCTGCCACAACTTTTACTGCCCTGAGGCCTGGGCAGCATTTCAGAGTGACTTCTGGACAAGTGGCCTTTCATTTCAGAGGGGGAAAAGGGAAGAATTAAAAAAATTAAAAAAAAAAAAAAAAATTGACATTGACAAGCCTATCTCCAAAAAATTAAAACCCAAATGGTAGCTACTTAGAACTATCATTATGTCACAGTCATTACATAAACACAAGGCAAGTATATCATTTAAATAATAGCTGTTAGCAGAGGGTGCATTTTCATTAGAATTTCTCAAGAAAATAGTCTGAAGCTGGAATATATTTAGGGTGCTGCACTAACTCACGTTTGATATTTGAGCTTACTTAGTGTCTAAGTTGGGAGATACTCAACTCATTTGGCCCTTTTAGGCTTGAAGTTGGAAAACAAACTGATAAATCTGTCTATTTATATTTGTATAACAACTACTAATCATTACTTAATTTTGCTTTCTTTATGACCAAACCTTCAAGGTTGTAAAGATGGAAAAGGATAAAACCAAATGTACCAAAATGTACATATTTCTACCAGTATGTTCAAAATAAAAATGTTCCCATGCCTTTCAAATTGTGTAATAGTAATAATAATAATAATAATAATAATAAAATTAAACAGTTTTCTTCTGTAAAGAGCAGCATTTAAGCTGTGCTCTTCATTGATGTTCATTGAAGTATTCGTAAAAAAAAAAAAAAAAAAATATTTAATGGAAAGCATAGTTTGCAGGGGTTTATGGATGAAAGCAATAATCAGGGCCCAAGATAAATCCAGAGCAATATGAAGCACAAAGCATAGAATTCACCAAGGTTACTACTCTAGCACGGTCAAAGTCCATTAAATGACAGTCCACTGAGAGAATGACAGTCATGTGACACATTGACAAGAAGGGCTTTGCAGGTGCTGTACATTAAAGTAGAAAATAGTTTAGTCAGTGCGCTTCAGCAAAGCATCTAGTGTGGTAGGAGAAATAATGACTGCGTGCCTTTAGAATGCAGCAGTTCAGCATTTCTGCTGCTATGAAAGGCTACTCCTGCTATAAATGTACAGGCTGCATTGCAGTACCTTGGGAGAAGTTAATTTTATGGAGAGAGTTCAATGCAGGGACACAAACCCCACACTGAAACTAAGAAAATGGCTTCTTTTTAGACCTGTTTTTCAACCCAAGGTTTTCCATAAAAAATTTTGTCAGGTTGAGATGAGCTGCACAGACAGAGCTTCTTATTATGAGACAGACTACTGCATTATAGGGTTCATTTGTGCCACAGATCCATAATTAAATGAAAATGTAATCTTTTGATATTAGATTTAAAGGGATTAATTTGCGATTACAATCAAAAAACATTTTCATATAGTCCAGTTGTTTCCTCACCATTGCCAGCTGTTTGCACACTGGAAAGCAGTCTAATAAGTTTAAGAAGCGCCAGTGTTGGTATAAAAAGTGTCTTGGTAAGACATGCCAGGCTTTATTACTCTCTACTCATGGCACAGAAACAGCAAAGAGACCTCCAAATGTTGAAAATCATGAAAAGAAATGAGGATATTTTTTTATTCCTCTGCCATAGGTGGTTAATATTGACTTTGCTGTTTCAGATTATTTAATTAGGAACCCACTCTAAACTCAGGAGGCTGCTAAGAGCATCAAAGTAAACACAGCAAAAGTGCTACAAAATTAAACATCTTGAGTCACAAATGAGTTTCTGTGGTAATTCAAACAGTGAATAAAATCTTAGACCAGTTAAATTCAGTATAAATAGTAATTTTTCTCCTCAAACATACTGTTTCACCTTAAAAGACATGGAGCTTCTGAACGTAAACAAATGAGAAAGAACTGCAGTACCCCATAATCGTACACATTCCCTTTGTGTCTCTTCCATATATGGTTTTATACATAAGAGGTACCTTGTGATCATAAAAATAATAAGAACACGTTTGTTCACACCGATGACGACGTAAAATTCACTTACAGGACCAGATCCTAAAACTTTAAAAAGGGGACACATTTCCCCCTCCAAGCACATCTTTTTTAAGCTGATCCTGAATAGATATAAACCAACATCACATCCTTATAGAGAATCCAAGTACACAGCTGTGACAACAAATGGCAGTGACAGGTTAAATAATTATGTGAATTATACTTCCCTTAAAATATAATATGTAATAAAATGTAATACAATATAATTAAACTTAAATCTAATTGTCTAAACGTAACCTGTAAGTGAATATGGGTAATAAAACAGTAAGGAACATGGACTCTTCTGTGAAATCCACTGGATATTATTTACGATAGTTAAGATAAACATACTAATTTCAATACAACTTGCTGTTTGATTTTATATGAGAGTGTGTTTCACATGAATAAATACATATGAAAATATAATAAAAAAAAACACAGCAATAAGGCCTTAAAAACAGAAAAAAATAGAAGCTAAAACCAGACAAAACGAGTTTTCATTCTTCGTTTTTGAACTCTATTGAACGTACTTTTTCAATCCAGAAGGTGGCAGCATTACACAATCCATCCTTTAACACAACTGCAGTTCACCACTCATCATAGCATGCCTTAGAAAACATGATTCTTGAGAGCGCTCTCCAGTGCTGTCATCTAAATGCAGAGCACTGGCCACAAACATTGAAAAATTGTGTGTCCCTTCATAACCTCAAGTAAATCATAAATGTGAATATGACTCCTGGTCGTATGACAAGGTCATGTGAAATGTCCAAGTATATATTTTGTGACAAACTGGTTCAGATTTATAGCTGAGAAATGGAAAAAATATAATAAAAAAAATAACACATTACAACTCCTTGAAGCAGGATGGGTTCTTGAATAGTTTTTGCATAACCATAACATTTTAAATAGAAACAATATGGAAACAAGAATGAAGAAAGCAGGATGATCATTTTTACTATCTTGTATTCATAAACAAAAGGTCTTGTAAGTAATTAACTGCTTGTTTTTCTCAAGACTAATATCAATGTTAGTAACAATCAAAAAGTGTTTGTGCTAATATAACAGATAATCAAAACCACATAAATGACATTTCAAAATAAATAGAAAACAAATGCATTATACAAATTCATAGTCATAGCAGAATATTATTACCACATCCTAGAGTTAATATAAAACAAAAGCAAGCTCAGACAAGAGCTTTAATTGAGAAAACTGCAGCGTGCAGCTCACAGCTCAGACAATAGCTTCATCGCCTATTAAAAGATAAATGTGTGGATTAAGTGAGGTATAAGGGGAAAAAAAGTCTCACAGCAGCTGTTTGTGTGTGTGTGTGTGTGTGTGTGTGCGCGCACACATGATTTAATCCATATTTTAATATAAAAATAATGTGTTTTTCCTACTGATCTCAACAGTAACATTGACTTGTTTACACTGCCTAATAAAAGTGCTAATATGTCACAAGACTCTGTAAAATTAGTTAATTATTGGAAGGAAGTTGTGGCCAAATTTGGTGAAATTATTAATTTGTGTTAAATCTCTTTTAAAAATATGCATTATAATTTCCAAATTGGTGGCGCAGCAGGTAGTGTCGCAGTCACACAGCTCCAGGGACCTGGAGGTTGTGCGTTCGAGTCCCACTCCGGGTGACTGTCTGTGAGGAGTTTGTGTGTTCTCCCTGTGTCCGCGTGGGTTTCCTCAGGGTGCTCCAGTTTCCTCCCACAGTCCAAAAACACACGTTGGTAGGTGGATTGGTGACTCAAAAGTGTCCGTAGGTGTGAGTGTGTGAGTAAATTTGAGAGTGTGTGTCACCCTTTGAAGGACAAATGGTTTCAGACAATAAATGAATGAATGAATTTCCAAATTAATCACGTGTTAACGTTGACAGCACTTGTTAATATGTGTTATGCTAATTGGAGTGGATCAGACACAGTAGTGCTGCTGGAGTTAGTAAACACCACAGTGTCACTGCTGGAATGCGAATAGTCCACCAACCAACAACATCTAGTCAACAATGTCCTGTGGGCAGTGTCCAGTGACCACTGAGAAATGACTGCAGGATGACCAACAACAGATGAGTTACAGCTTCTGACTTAACATCTACAAAGTAGACCAACAAAGTGGGTGTGTCTAATAGAGAGAACAGTGTGCCAGTGTATCAGCACTTTTGTCCAATCCACTCATATCAGCATAACAGAAACTAACACACCAGTGCTACAAATGATCCACCACTCAATCATACCCGAAAACAGACAATGTATGTAAAGCAACATAGGGACCACATTCTGTAATTGTAGAACTACAAAGTGCTCCTGTTTGATCAGTGGAGCTGAGAGAACGGACAGTGAGTGTAGACACAAGGAGGTGGACAGAACATTCTAATATGACTGTGTTTTAAATCGTATTACTGATACTAACATTGTGTATTGTTCAATCCAGATATTCTTGACAAATGCAGTCTTAAAACCTTTCAAATCTACTTTCATTTAGTTCATTTCAGTGAATAATACTCCCCCGGGGGAGTGATTTTTTTTTTAAAGGCAACATGTATTTGATGAGCAGCTGAACTGAATGCAACACATTCTTATCCCTAGCACTTTTTGAAGAAGTCAAAATCATTTTTGTAGAGAGCTAATATTACTATTTTGTTTATAGGATAAAATGGCAAGATCTAGGTAGACTTAAAGTGGCTTGTGAAACTATTCCAAATGCTTCGAAATTCACGTTTATTCAGAAGTTGAATAAAAAGCACCGTAGTATAATATTTGTTTACAGTTTAAAAATGCTATTGTTTTTCTTCTGTCTAAAACACACAAGATTTTATCTTGCATTGAAAAAAATGTCTTGAAGTAATGCAGTGCAACATTTCTGCCATATTTTTCTCTTCTTGGAGGTTTGAATTACTGGTTGTATAAAAATGAATACGTCCAAAGCAAAAATAAATAAATTAAATTGATTTAAAAATAAAAACACATGCCCTGTGAGGTTATTAGAGGTCATTTAGCCTGACAGGTAAAGTAACAAACAGAGGGACAGAGCGAGAGCGATAGGGAGAGTGTGTGTGAGTGAAAGTGCTAGTGATGGCAGACTTTGATACGGCTCCTCGTTCTTTTATTCATGACCTATTTGGGCCATTTACGTAGTGGAGCGTTTTAATGTGCTGTCTGAAGACAAGTTTGAACAGACATCAATCACGGCCAATATGCCTGTGAGCCGGCGCAGAGGGAATTGGCAAATAACTAGAAAATGCACTACCCGTGTATCCAGCAGACTTCCCTACTTCAGTACAGTGGGTAGTGGGACATCATATTCATGCAGGATTGACAAATAGTACTTTCCCAGGGAGTGAAAGCAGTGACTGGGGACTGAAAGGAGGAGTTCCCAAAATAAATAAATAAATAAAAATTCTGAGATGTTCTGAAATTAAACTAAATTAAATGACTGTACTGAGCATGTTTTCACCTCAGATAAACAAGATATTCCTAGACCCAGAGTGTGCGTGACAGGGTCATGATCTGAGGAAAAGTTCAGCATGGCAAAGGGGAAGTAGTGTGAGGAAATGGGCCCTGTGTCCCTGATTAACTGCCCGGTGCTGACTCAGGGCCATTTGTGCTGGTCAGCGGGTCAAAGAGCAGGCTATGAGCACGGAGCTGAACTGGGAACTGGTGATATTTCAGGACTTTAGCTTTTCAGCTCAAAAATCCTTCAACTTCAGGCTTAAATGTTACTTTTAGGCAAACTGAATCATATTTCATATGTCTGACTGAAGCCCTATCTGATCTGATATTATTCCATAGCAGCATTTAAACGCGGAAAGTCAATACTATGAAGCATAATGTGCTATGTGCTGTCCGGTAAGCTGAATGCCAGCTTTCTCAAATGGTTACAGTAATATATAACATGGAAATAGTATAGGTTATTATATTGTATTGCTCAGTATGAGCATCTCAATTGAATAAACTCCACTTACTGAACAATACATTCTGGCTTTATGTAGCACTAATATACCAAATACATCACAAGAAAAAACCAGTATGAAAGCTGACCCTTCCTCCTCTGAAAATGATGCTTCCATTTATCAACTCAAAACTGAGAGCATGCGGAAAAAAAGCACATTCTTTTTTTTTTTTTTTTTTTAATTGAGGGCTTACATACAGTTAACATTGTTTATGGCTGATGCATGATTATATAAGGTTCTTTTACAATGCCGAAGGCTCAAGATTAAAATGGAAAAATACATATATTTACCCAAAAAACACCCCATAACCAACTATGTCCAATAAACCAAATTACACCTCTATAAAGAGCAATATATTCTAGACTCAATCATCATTCCAAGATATTTACAGCGAGAGACAAATCATTCTACATTCTGGATCAATATTCACTACTGCATTTAAATCCTATAAAGGAGCATTCATTTGGCAAGTGCTGCTTGGTGCTTTAAGAGATTAAAAAGCCATGCAAATGTGTGTCTTGTTTTCGCCAACTGCCTTTCCTAGTGCCATGAGAGGCTCTTTGTGTGCATTTGTGTGTGTGTGTGTGTGTGTGTGTGTGGCACCTGCAAGTGTGAGACAGGGCTGCCGGCTGAAGGCCTGCTCTGGCCAGGCACTAAAGGCACTAATAGAGAGCTCACGGCAGAGAGGAAATAGCCATTATGTACCCATCTGGATGTAAAAGAAACTAGTTTAAGCTAATAGCAGTCAAGAGCAGAGTCTGCTTTAACAGCAATGCTACCACTTTTCACACAGCATCCCATCAGCCAGTAATTTTCATGACCTGCTGTATCTGCTGGGGTGCCCAATAACATCAGTTTAACAGACACACACACAGCCAAAGTGCTTAGGTTGAAGAGAGTTAAAGCTTAAGGGCTCTTTCAAGTTAGGCTTTTGAGTGTAGAACATTTGTGTCTTTCCAGTTTAGGGCTTTAGTAAATGGTCCAAGTGATGAGCCGCTTTGTGTATTCTTCAGCGCACATCAAGACAATCAAGACGCATTTAAGGTGCATTAAACTGATTACCAGACTTCCAGCATGAAACATAAAGAATATTGTTGAGTTGAAAGAGTTTGTCTAAGAAGGCTTATAATTTTATGCCAGTGTACCGACACGTTTTATTAACGACAATCAAAACAAAGAAAAGACTGTTGTAGTCAGCTGAGAATCATTTTTCTAGCCACATCAAAAACAAATCAGCAATGTTCAGATGTTATTCATGTTCAGGGGTGGTGCATACCCCCTAACAGATGGATCATCCACAGAAGTGTGTCAACTAGGGATGTCCTGATATGAGATCTAAAGATCTATGCTAATGTCTGATATTTTCCATGTTCATTTTTACACATAAAAACAAATATAAATGTAAAATGTACCTTTGTAAAGTAAGTCAGTCACTCAGTTCTACATATTCACAAGGGGGTATATGTCCTTGCTTTGTCTTAAATCTGTTATTTCATTTATTCATCATCTGGAACTGATTATACAGTTTAGGATCGCAGAGGGTCTGGAACCTACCCGGAATAACTGGGCACGACAGGAAAATACACCCTGGATGGGACGACACCCAAACAGCCCTTCACACGTATAGAAGCTTTTGTCTGGCCGATACACCTACCAGCATGTGTTTTTGGACTGTGGGAGGAAACCAGAGTACCTGGAGGAAACCCACACCAACCTCCTCACGGACAATGACCTGAAACAAACCCAGGACCCTGGAGCTCTGTGACATAAATGCTCAAATTGGTTCTCCAGCGTCTAAAACTGGTATAAAAATTCACTAGAACAACTTTACTTGCTTCTGTAGAGCACAACTCTATCAACTGTTCTTTCTGTAAGACTCACAGTTGAGCAAGTGTATTAGGATTCAATTGCTCAAGTTGTACCATATTTATACACAAACCTGTGTATATCACTACCAACATTTCTGATTGGAACGTCTACTGCAGTATCTACCTCAATAATCCATATTGCTGACTATTCCACATGTACATTTGTATTTGTAAATATATGCCCTGTCTGTCTCAGATATGCAAAGTGCAGTAGTTTCAAATTTGTGTTCCTTGGCCATGAGGCCAATTCTCTTAAAGGAAAAAAAAAAAGAAAAACAACACATTACTCAGGACTGCCCTCTATACATAATTATGCACCAGTCAGATTCTGCTTGCTGTGATGTTAATATTTAATTGTGAAAGCTACCTCTGAAAACATCCAGGTCAGCTAAAATAACTGCAATTATCCCAAAAAGCTGTGATCATGTGTTTATGTAATAACTGCAACAGCACTATAGCCGTATTTTCCAAAGGCTTGTTCATAGAATTCAGCAGCTGTCCATTGGCTTCAATTATAAGCAAATTTTGTGGAAAGGCTTGGGTTAAGGAACTCATGGGTTCCTTTAAGCATGTTTATAAAACACCAGATGCAAGCCAGCATAAATGGAAGTATAAAATGTATGTGTACATACATAAAGCCACATGCTCCGCTATGGATGTCTAGATGGTGCCAGACACAAAGAAAGCAAAGATGAGGAGGAGGAGGGGAAGAGGAGGAGTTGGACAATAGCCCCCCTCCTTCTTTCTGACAGCAGCCTCAGGGATGATCCTCCACAAAAGGGGGTCACATACCACACCACCCTGTGGTATTTAAGCTAATCCCGTAGACCCCGATCACAACAAGAAAACACCCATGCCATCACAGATTACAACAAAAGGACAGAATTCCACAACTGAACGCGGTTTCTCAGCATGACAGAGGGAAGACCACAGCTGAATCAGGAGAGGACTTTTCCACAGAAAGGGGGATGGAGGAGGGAGGAGGTGGGATATTGTGCGGCTGTCATGCTACATTAACTCACACTTCTCACAGCATGGATCCGCTAATGGCTCCTGTCCTGCAGTCAGCTCATACTCAAAGCTCTGCTAAAAAGCTCCTTTGCACGCTGTTAGCTGGAATGGCCAAGTGACCGCCCGATCAAATGATGTTGACATGGCAGTGTGAAGAAGCAGGTTTTACACAGCTTCTGAATGAACAGGAAATAATTCACTTCTTCAACAAGTACTACCTGTCTGTTGATAAAATAACAATAGAACGTAGAGACAGTTTACGTAGTTGTTATTACAATATTCACAGTCTAATAGAATCACTAGGGATTGTCTAACCCTATATTGTTATGTTAATTCTAAAACTACCGTTTCTGTTTTTAAATAGGTTTTATGATTATAGGCGATAGAAAGCATTATTTTCACACTTTTCTGCATAGTATTTATCCATTACTCCCAACAGCCTCTGACAGATAAAAAGAAAAAGCATGACTTTTTATAAAATTTGTGTCTACAAACAAGAATAATTCAGTTAATTAAATATGTTAATTATTTAAAAATATATGATCAATAGAGTGGCACTGTGGCATAATCACACAGCACCTGGGTTCTGGGTTTGTGGGTTTAAAGCCTGGCTCGAAACTCACTCTCTGCGAGTTTCTCCTGGGTGCTCCAGTTTCTGGCCAAAATACAAACATATTGGTAGGTGAAGTGGTTATTCAAAGGTGTGGCCTTGTGATGGACTGATGCCATACCATCCATGGTGTGTTCCTGCTTTGCACCAAGTGATTCTGAGTGGCCGGAGACGGGCTAAATGGCCACAAGTAATTTTAGCTGCTTTCAGCGATGGAATTATTTGGCCTGATGTTACCGGATGAGGAATCAACTATGGACTATGTCAAGATAGTGCAGCATTTAACACAGCAATAGTAATGCAACTGTGTTCAGATCAAACGATCACTGAATGCAAAACACTATTTAAGGAAACCAATATGTAAGCCATATGTATGGTGATAAATTTAAGAAAACACAGAAAATCAAGTGTTTGCCAGACACACATAGAAGGGACTTCTGTACAGCATAAATATCTCCATTATTTCTCCAGGGTGACCTTTTGAGTCGACCACTATTGACACAATGCAAACACTCTCCTCATAGTCAGACTCTATTTCTCACCTCTCTGAGCAAATGTAACTAGAGAGCACCATGTCTGCCAGCTTGCCTGTTTGTATTGGAAACTGGAGCTGCCATTTTGGCCAGGTGGGGAAAAGAATAGGGAGGACTGTGCCTCCAAGAGGGGCAAGAGAGCAGTGAGAGACATGCTGATAGCTGAGGGAAACACCTTCACAATGCAATGCAATGCAGTGCAAGGACAAAGAGCCACATCTTTACTGACATCCATGTTACAAAACAACAGCTGAGGGCCAACTAGACCAAATCCTAAAGAAATGCAGCACAACAGCAAGCATCAAAGATGTTACAACTCACTCAGTCAGACACTTTCATAAGTGGTTTGTATGTCTCAACAAATTTGTTTGCTCATATATTATTGCGGTAACATTGGTTATACAAGTGAACCTGCCTGGATGTCATAACTAGTGAAAACAGACAGCGTGATGGCAGAGAGTACTCAGAATGTCACCATAAAAAAAAAAGTTAAACATAGCTCTTAGAAGGGACTTGAGTTGGTTACAAGGACAAACTACTTGAAATGACAAAAATATCTGAATAGAAAGGAAACTCCAATGATATCAAAACTATGCTTTGTCACTGTCTAATATAAGATACACTTTTATTCAGTCAGGATCTCATGAAAAAAATACATCTTATTGTCTTAGGAAAGCATCACAATTCACAGAAAAATACACGTTTACCATGTATTTCAATATGGCCCGATAATAGTTCAGCAGCAATAACATCCAGTGAAACCAGTGAAACAATAATATTAATACAAAAAAACCCTCAACTTACTTCAAAAATAAAGAGAATGGAGTCCAGCTCCTCACGTTGAGCTTTGTTCCCTGAAAAAGATCAAACATATTCAGGCCCCAACAAAGAACCAGTAAGAAGCTAAACTGAACCAACGGCTCTGAATAGAAATTAAATATATGTTTTCATAAACTATGGATGAACACTTAAATCAAATGCTTATAAGTGCACTTCACATTTGAACAGGTTATGGCCATGCATTGTTGGTCAAGCAATTAGTAATTCAGTGTATCTCTCTAGAAGTACACATGGTGTGTTCATATTAAGGGCTGTAATAGGTTTAACTGTATTAACCCTTTTTAATTTTTGTAACAGGCCAACTAAAATGATTGAAAGGTTTACAAAGGAAGCATCTCACTTTAGCAAGTGCTCAAACAAATACAAAAGAATTTTGTCATTTTTTCAGAATAATTAGATTTCAAATTAATAATGTAACATTCATCCTGAACCCATTTAAAAACCTATCTTTGAGTTTCTTTACAAATATTCAAGCACAGAATTTGTACTGTAACCTCTTCTAACGCACAGGTTCCAGGTTTCTCTTCACTGTGAATTTTAAAGCAAAATAAATTTGGTTCGTAATGAGATGGCTCAATAAAAACAAAAGCTTTATTGGCTTCCAATGTGGGAGCATATGGCCTCGAGCCAGTCAGAACATAATCTCTGACTGTTATGTCATAACTGAGCTCTTACAGACTGAGGAGAGCACCAGCTTTAATAATTCAACAGCTCACAACAGCCATGGTTAAATGCACTAGACATACAGGCTGTCACCTTCCAATTTAAAGAGAGCAATTGGGTGACCCTGGGCAAACAGTGGAGCACAGTGCGTATCGCACATCACATGCATTATACAACATGTGTGCTTTGGGCAAAGTGATATTCTACCCAATTTTTAAAGATTCAACACATTGCAGTATATAAACAGCCCAAGTGTAGGATCTGGATATATTTTAGTAGATTCTTAATCTGAAAACCAACTTGTATGATTCTGAATTGTACACTGCTATGTTGCATGCAATTCTGCTGCAAATTCAGACAAATCTAATAAACTTTATTATAGTCATTAGGTAAAGATTTGATAACAAGTTGCCAATAGAAAGTGTTCCATAAAGGAATTTTTCCATAATCATTTAATATGTGTTTCATGCTACCAGTGGTAAGCTGTAAGCAGCTGTTACTGGGCAGATCTGTGCTGTTGGCTTGAGTTAATGCCCCTGCACACATGCAAACCATACAGGACTGCAACATGATCTCTAAGATGCTAAAAATTACAGATCAAATTTACACTGTTGCTGCTTACAACTAGAAATTTTAAAAGTGACCATGAGATGAATCCAAAAGACATGAACACAAACTTACCTTTTTGCTTTAAATTACTTTCCAGTGTAATGAAATTTTCATAGAAGATAAAATAAATCTGTGAGCTGTTGGTTTCAAAAAAAGTTTTCAATTCACTCCTCTCAGAAATATCTGGAAAAAACAGAGAAACACATGGTCATTAAAAAATAAATAAATACTTTGTTCACGTGCCATTAGGGTTAAACAAGTTTACACACATTATGCAGTCTTCCTAGGCCCAGCGGGTCATCAATAATGAACCTTAAAGCAGGCCTAATTTTTTAATAAATGGAAAAGCAGGCTTTTTTTTTTTTACTTTACATATAATTTCAATGTTTCTTTAAAAAAGGCAGTGGTCCTATACATGAACCATGCACTTTAAACAAGGGCATAAACAACCTGGTAGAAACGATTTTGTTGCTTACTGTTCATCAACCCATCTATAGCAAGGGATTTAATTATTCACAGGACTGAACATGTCCAGTCACAGTGTACAGTGTTTTATTGCTTGTCTGAACATGAAAGTAGTAATAAGCTGTGGATATACCAACAGGACGCAACCCATCATGGGTGTGAATGTTAAGTGTTAACATTACAAAACATGATTTTGAAATAATTTTTGTTTTAAAGTCTAGTACAATCCATAATCAGGCAGGTACCCTCCGTGAATCAGAATGAGCACAGTTCTTTTCTTTTCTTTACAATAATGGAGAACATGCACTATAAAAGTAGGTTCCAATTAGCAGAGACCTCTATACATAACCTGGTCCAGAAGTTACATCACTGAGAAACAAAAATGCTGTTAACAGATTGCACTGTTACTGAGGTCTACAAGAAGCTCCGGTTGCTCACTGAGGGCAGAGTTATTTTCAGTTTATCATTCAAATTACCATCTAAAGTAGTTGTTGTATGTCCTATTCTGAGTACACTGTAAATCAAAATCTGTAAAATGTACAGTAAAAAACCAGCAGCTGTCACAACATGCACAGAAACATACACACACACACACTAATCTCCCCAAACACAACCCAAAAATAAAAAAATCTCAAAGACCGAGAAAAACAAAGAAACTCTGAAAAATCACAGAAAATTTGGAGAAGCAAGGCATGCTGGGAGCTCCCTAATTAGCCTCAGCGCCTCCTAGTCATTGGACATTTGTACTGCCCATAATGGATTGTGTGATTAACAGTGAAATAATGTATATTTTTACAGTAAAGAGATGTAAAATGATGTAAAGAGATGTTTTGTTTGATTAAAATATTTATGGTATTTCACTGTCACAGAAAATGTTTAGAGTTTACAGTCATTTCCTGTCATCATTTTACAGTTTTCCACTGTAAATTTTACAGACATTTTATGCAGTGTAGTAATACTGTGCCCCATAATAATTACACTGTCTATTCTGTGTATTATTCACAAAGAATTGCATTCAACTCAGCAACCAATGGTGTACAAGATATCTTTACCATACAGCCAATCATTCTCGTTTAAAGCAGTCTTAATATAAAATCGACACAAAAAAAATCATAATAAATTAATAAATAAATAAATAAATCAGGCTTTATGTTGTGTACAACAGCCCTACATTGAGGGCAATGGCAGTTTTATTTAATGACAGATTATTATATGTTTTGTTTTTGTTTTTTCCCCAATCAGTCCAGCATTAGGTTGTAAAGGTCTAACATGGCAGCTCTCCATGTTGAATATAAGCAAATGAGGGAGGGTGGTCACATGCTAAACATGTAATTATGCTTTTCCTTCTGTCGTAGCATAATGCTTAACACCTTCTGCAAAGCAATGTACTAAAAGCAGGCAGGAACTGGAATCTCCTCTTAAAGCCTCAACATTCAGCTCTGGGGAAATACTGGCATTTGGAGCCAATTTGTAGCAGCACTGCTGGCCTGATTTCTAATAGCACTGGGACTGCAGGACAGATAATTAGAAGGAATAGATTTGATGGTTGAAATATTCTGCTGGAACACTGCTCAAAAGCAGCCACTGTGTGGCCTTCACTGGAAAAATGCATCAAATCTGAGGCAATAAATCAATCATGAACTAATATAACTTAAAATATTATGATGTTAGTTTTTTTTTTTCTTCCATTTCAGAAGTGAAGCACCTCATGGAACATGTTTGTAACTTGTTCACATACTCACTATTAGCAAGTGCACTACATGATCCCTTTTTCTCACATACTTACTCACATTTAGGGACAACACCACAAGGGGTGCCATTGTGCTTCACATTAATTACACTGTATGTTCTTTATACTTGTTATTTTAAAAGCACATAATTTTGTGCCAGGTTTAAAGTGGAATAAAATACCTATAAGAGAGTCAAACAAATATATATCAAACAATGACAAGTTTAAACAAATCCTATTTGCATTTGGTGAGAAAAATATTGACCAGCTCTAACAAATATCTCTTATCTATTATAACAAATATCTATTATAAGAAACAAGAGCAACAAGAGAAACTAGGCAAGCCTACGTTTGTCGGACCACCATTAGCCATATAGCCATTGACATATAGAGAGCAGGACTAGTTAATGCAGAAATGAATAAAGGAGCACAAAGTTTTGTTCATAATATATATTACCACCTTGTTTTAAAAATGAATTTAATTTAAATAATCTCTCTGATGCTGATATTTTATTAAACAACTGTCTCCTGATACCATTGTGATTCTATTATTGTTGTGCACCCCAATAAATTGACCACAATATCTCCAAAAACTGCAAAAGATGTTGTGAAAACACTCTTAAACTGTAATTACAACCAGCTGGCCACTTGAATTATATGACACTCATAGCTCACAAAAGTTCTTATAAAGCTGGATTACATCTGGCATATGTAGCCTAAGGTGAACAGCAGTTGTGACTTGTCAAGCCTCCCATATAATTTTCAATTTTAATTTTAAGTAGTGAAACCCAGATATCCAGACAAATTAAAACTATTGCATTATTTCAGGCTTCTAGGCAAAAACAACACCTGAACTCATGACATCATCCATACCATACAGTACAATACAATACAGTAGTGAACAGCCAACATTCTGCATCATACTTAAAGACGAGAATGGCTTTTTAGGCCCGACACTAAATATTGACTTTCTTGCTGTATGTAATATTAGCAGCACCTTGCTGTAGCCTATGTGGCCAGTTAACCACTTAAAAGCTCTGGTGTGTTAACACAGCACAGCGTGAGGCTTCCTCTCTCCCTCTCTCTTTACTCAGTCAATAAGACCCTCTAGGTCACTTGTACTCTCTTTCCAATAGCTTACCGAATAAATATTTTAAACAGAGTGCATTTGCTTCAATTAACAAATGTCTATTAGAAGACCAGTAGGCAACATAATTTTCGAAACTATCTAAGAAAAATTTAAATCACATAATCAAATCAGTTCTGCTGTTATTAAAGCATTAAAGACCATTTACAAAAGGTAAATGTTTACTAAGAATAGAAGGATCTTTACTTCTATATTCTGTACCACGTACATTACCCCATATCTGTGTGAAAAGGTATTTGCCCCCTTTTTTCTATTTTTGCATATTTTTAATACAATTTTAACATTTTATCAAGATAGCCAAACTACATGAAGGGGCTGTTTTAAAGCTCAAATACAGTTGGGTTATGTAGCAGGACATTTACCTACATAAGTAATTCCATCCATCCTTTATCTGTAACCGCTTATCCAATTTTTAGGGTCGCGGGGGGTCCAGAGCCTACCTGGAATCATTGGGCGCAAGGCGGGAATACACCCTGGAGGGGCAACACAGACACACACACATTCACTCACACCTACGGACACTTTCGAGTCGCCAATCCACCTGCAACGTGTGTTTTTGGACTGTGGAAGGAAACCGGAGCACCCGGAGCAGGAATCGAACCCACAACCTCCAGGCCCCTGGAGCTGTGTGACTGCGACACTACCTGCTGCGCCACCGTGCCGCCCTACATAAGTAATTCCACATGTGAATACCTCAAAACCAACAAAACTAAGGTTTTGTGGAGGTTGAGCCAAAGTACAGCAAGGCAGGGCAAGTTTATTTATAGAGCACCTTTCGTACACAACAGCAATTCAAAAAAATGATTTACGAAAAAAGTACAGAAATATTACAGTAAAATAATTCAAATGTACTATTAATAAAATAAGGCAGCATGGTGTCACAGCCACATTGGTAGTTGGATTGGAGACTCAAAATGTCCCTAGGTGTGAGTGTGTGAATGTGTGTGTGTGTGTGTTGCCCTGTTAAGGACTAGCGACCCTTCCAGGGTGAGTTCCTGAATTGCGCCCAGTGATTCCGGGCAGTCTCCGAACCCACCCATCCCTGAACTGGATCAAACAATTTAAAAATAATCAATAATAAAAACAAAGAAATAGATTAAATTAGAGATGTAAAGAAATAGGGCAGGACGGGGGCGCAGCAGGTAGTGTCGCAGTCAAACAGCTCCAGGGACCTGGAGGTTGTGGGTTCAAGTCCTGCTCCAGGTGACTGTCTGTGAGGTGTTTGGTGTGTTCTCCCTGTGTCCACGTGGGTTTCCTCCAGGTGCTCCGGTATCCTCCCACGGTACAAAAACACACATTGGTACATGGATTGGTGACTCAAAAGTGTCCGTAGGTTTGAGTGAGTGAGCGCGTGTGTCGCCCTGCGAAGGACTGGGGCCCCCTCCAGTTTGTATTCCCACCTTGCGCCCAATGATTCCGGGTAGGCTCTGGACCCACCGTGACCCTGAACTGGATAAGGGTTACAGATAATGAATGAATGAATGTAAATAACTAAATGCAGGCTGTTATGTGATAAAGACTGACTTGAACTCCATTGA
Organism: Hoplias malabaricus; assembly: GCF_029633855.1. Classification (NCBI taxonomy): domain Eukaryota; kingdom Metazoa; phylum Chordata; class Actinopteri; order Characiformes; family Erythrinidae; genus Hoplias; species Hoplias malabaricus. The sequence goes on from NC_089800.1 coordinate 61,961,391, forward strand.
GATACTGTGGCAGGACCTCAGACAAACCGTTCATGATCAAAATCTCTCCAGTGTAGCTCAAATTCCTCAGCAGTGATGACTGCCATTGTTACTGCCAAGGGTGGCACAACCAGTTATTACCTTTAGGGGTCAATTACTTTTTCACATGGGTTTGAATTGAATCATCATTTAAAAGCTGTATTTTGTGTTTATTCATTTTGTATTTATCTACTAATAAAATTATTTAATATTCAGGTGTGACCAACAAAAGTGGAAACAATTGGGAAAAAAAAAACATTTTCACAGCACTGTATATAAGTGGATTTTGTTAATCTTAAAACCAGAAGAATTTTGTGGCAGCAATGTCGAGTACTAAAGGCATTCTTAAACATGTGTAGCAATGTTGACTTTTCTGCTTTCAAATTTAGAGTTCAGTGATTTTTTTCTGTAGTCAAAATAAGAACTGTTAAAAGTGTTGAGAGGCAGGTTAAATTGTGCTTTTACATTAAAAATCTAATCAAAAAAATTTTTTACAGTGTGCGTATGAATCAGTTCTACAGATACATCTTAAGAAGACAATTTTACAAACGCAGAAGTGAAGCATCTGCCCGCCAACCACATACATGGGAGCAGCTCATATCAGAACGCCTCACATGCTCTGCTTTTCAGCACTTTTCATTGTGTTAGGACTCTTCCTGGAAAATACATTGACTCATCAAAAAAGACACCTTCTGAGGGAGGAAAGTTGTATGGAGAGAGAGAGAGAGAGAGAGAGAGAGAGAGAGAGAATATCCCAGTGACTACATCCTGTGTTGAAGAGGATCCATCTGTGCTGGTGATACTGGCCTTGAACCAAGTGACACATCTCTTCTAAAGCCTTGTGTACACGTTTGTTTTCACTTCAGATTTTGGCTGATATCAGTGTAATATTGCATTTTCAGTAGCAAGTGAGCCAAATTCAGTGACATTTATGAGCGGAAGTGTGACCGGCTGTTCCTCTAATGATTAAATCATAATTCAGATAGACACTCTGTGCACATTTTGTTAATGACTGCTGCCTGCAGAGTCATCAGCTTAAAATGATTAGTAATTTATTTACGTATTTATTTATTTTTTTCCTTCCAGGATTCAAAATCAACATGCATTCCATTTGACTGAAGGTGAAAAATAAGTTTTGCAGATTTTTATTCTCTCGATTTTGACAAGATTCATAACCTTGCTGTCCAAAAAAAAAAAAAAACATTTATCTGCCTAACTTTATAGGAGAAAGCAAATATCTTCTTCACTTTCAATGAAAGTGAATTTAAAAAATATGCCATTCCAAGTAATTGTAGAGCAGTCCTATTGGTCCATTCATCATTAAATCTTGTAGTAAACTAAAAATCAACAGAAATGGAGATATATATGTTTTTCTTTGGACAGTGACGATAACCGTGATATATTTTGAAAAAACAGTGAATATTTGAAGAATTGGGTAGATCTAACATCCCAGAGACAAGGTAAGGATTATTGTGTAGACATGCACTACTATATCAGAATCACTAGGCATTAGAAGATACCTAAAATTACTGACATCTGAAAAGATTATACTTGTGAAATTTAATTTCAAACAGACATTTGATGGCATATTTACTGTATTCCAAAAAGCACTGGACTACTGTGCTGAAAGATATTTTTTCTTTGTAGCATGCAATAGGTACAGTGGCACCTAACCCTAGGTTAGCGACAATGGACCACTTTGCAGACAATGACTTGAGCGATAAGAGATTAACCCCCTTATATAATTTCCAGTTCCTCATCTTTATTGTCTTGGACTTTCGTTTTACAAGAGCAGGATGTGTTCTAAACTGTACACGAGCTTTGGAGCTAATCAGATCTAAACAAATTCCTGAAAATGCAAAAGATGAAAATGATGTGGAAGCAGAATAATTATACTATATACTATAGCCAACATATACTATTTAAGAAACTATCTATTTTATATTGTGTGAATAGCTAAATCAGTTATCCATCCTGAAACTCAGTGAACATGCATTTCACTTACTGAAGCCAAGATAAAAGATAAAATTCCCATGAGACAAGCAGCAAATGAAAACTGGATTACAGGCCTGACGGAAAACGATTAGGGAAAATATCCAGCAGCTGGTTGTGTCTGTGGGTCTTATATGAAGCAGTCATCAACTGAAAGTATGAAACATAAGTTATATGATGCACTTAGCATAGATTTCTCAAGAACTGAGGCAGGCTCTTCATTCTCATAGTCACCATAGTTGCCATATGAAGCTTTAGGTGGAAAAAGGATTAATATTTTTAAGACTGCAATGAAAAGTCAATAATATCTGATCATTAACATGTTTAAAACTGTAAAGACACTCATAGAAATTTTACCAACTTCATATACACAAAGGTTTTATTCAATGGTTTCTATCAGGTCAAAACAGCCTACATTCGTTTATGAAAAAGCCAATGATCCACAAATAACAAGCCATTGCCTGTACTGTCTGTACAATAGCTCTTATTTCTAAAAACAGCATATGCAAATCACTTTTTGAAGCTGTGGTTGAAAATGCTTTCACACTCCTGAAAAACACTGTGCAGGGTTAAACATACTGTAGTTTAAAGCCATGTTCAGGGATCTTAAAAATGTTATTATATAGAAATATGTCCATTCCTCTTAGACCTGGGCAATAAAACAATAACAGCATGTGTCACAATAGGCACATGGACGATGACATTAATCAAAATGTTTAATAGAAAATTCAATATTTTTACTTAAATGCATTTAAAATAATAACAGGCAGGAAAGCTTATAATAAATATGTATCATTTGGTTTTATGAACACATCCCAAGTATGCTCCCACCCTGGCTGTTAAAAATCCTACCAGATCCCTTCATAACAGGCACACAAACACTAAGTCACCTGTAGCATTCGGCCGCTTCTTGAACAGACTATGAGGGAATTGTGAATAAAAAGGGCTGCTCAGCTCACCACTTTGGCTGTTTCTATTAAAACATGCACTGTCCCTAATAAGAGTGCTGCATACTGTTACTTGGTGATAAATGAGTGTATATTTGGTGCAAATGTCAGCAGTGGAGTGATCTGTCTGGAGCTTTAAGTTATGATCTAATTCAGTGATTAGCAAGCTATTAAAAATATTAAACCTTATATTATATAGATGTCGCAATATGCTGCTACAAGCTAAATATCATTAAAGTGTTTGTAACAGGCAAAGTTTAGTGAACTGACTTGTGTTCAGTCGGCGTGGCCAAAGCTCTAACTAGCCCATTAGCATCTGCATTTGGGACACATGGTGTTTATTTACAGCTTGTGAGAGATGTGGAAGTGAATATGTTTATGTTGAAAGTATCTATTCATGATACACATTACATACAATTTTAGAAAAAAAAATTACATTTTAGAAACAGCATTTAAAATCGTATATCCATATCATTCTGACCTGTTCCCCTGATCAATAATGCACAAATCCTTAAACATATAAGTTAGAAATTATGTGCCTGCTTTCCATGTTTGCAGTTTCTTCTCATCACTGACATGTTCAAACATCACGCTTCATTGATGTCAGACTACACAACATGCACCAGGTTAGACTCTTACCATGAACACATCTGCATGCATTTATTTCCCATCTTTTAAAACATAAATCATTAAAAAGGAAGGTTATTTGAAAAGTCTGACATGCATTATATATACTGTATAATAGTTTATATTAATTTTATTAACATATACATTTATATGTTATATTGTACATAAATGTAAACAAAACTGTGCTAATTCTGCAACAAGATTGTGGACTAGAAGGGCTTTTGTATATGCACTGAAATACAAAAATATAAGTAACATTTTAGAACATTTTAACATAAAACAGATCAAAGCAGGTGGGATGCATGTATTAAACTCATCAGAGCTTGTCAAGCTGATATTTACATCCCTCAAACCTTCAGCATGACCTGTCAAGCCAATCTGCATGGTGAGAGATCGGTCTGACAGACATGAATAGAAAAACTAACAAGGAGGTTAACAGTAGAGATGTTTTGTTATTGAATTGGTACTGCAAGGACAAACCACCTGCTTAAGAATATATAATGTATGATAGTAACTATGCAAGAGACTTGTCATATATATATAATAACACTGTCTAGGTTGTAGTCCCATAGTAAATAACAACCTGCAGTGGGCTTTGACCTCACATGGTCGCCGAGCCAACACACAGTAAACAAAAACCTGTTCTGCAGCAAGATTTAGCCAAACACTGCTGACCCTGCACCTGCAAAAACCCCACCTCTATCCAACACTTTCACCTTGTAAGAGTTATTACAAATGAAAAGTTGTACCACATGGCTCAATGACACACAAGAGTCATAACCCCAGTCAACTAACACATAATCTGAAAGTAAACACAAAAAGTTACCTTAAAAGAACAGCCAAATAATAAGAGCCATAACATGGATACATGGATTTGACTATGCTGATTTAACCAAATATTTTTGACTTAAAACAGGAAAATAGTGCAAGACAAATAACACATAACCTAAACACTCATACAATTCTACACAGAGGTCTACTAGTTATAGAACTGCGCGGTATAATGATAATACCGTATACTACATATATTTAAAATGTGGACGTGTGTGTGTGTGTGTGAGAAATTTCTGTCCTGTGTCTTTAAAAGACGGCTAAAATGTTCATGTGCATTTAAGAGAGGCACAAGGAGGGGGCGCTGTGGGAGCTCAATGGCCACTGATGGCACCATTTGAAAACGGTTGGAGAGAAACACAAGCTCAGTAACCCACCGCAGTTATAAGTTTAGCCCTGAGTTAAAAGAGAGAGGAAGAAAGCTGTAAACAGACAAAATTCTCTGGAAATCCTTCACTCGACTTTATGCTCACACGTTTATGGCTTTATCCTCTAAATATGTGTGTTTTGAGCCTCAGTGTGCTGAAAAATCTGCTGTGGTTTGCTAAACCAGTTCCTGTTAGCACCAGCTGTGCTTGTAAAGAGTGTACACCGTTTATTTTTCGCTAGCTTGTTTCTGAACTGTTCTGTTCCTTCAGCACGAGTTGCTGAAATTTGTTCTCTCAGAAACAGGTTTTTAACGTTAACACGCGTGTCGGTGTGCACTGTCAGGATGTGTTTAGCTAAATTCACACTTCACTCACACATATAAGGCTCAGCGCAGCCTGCCAGAGCACCCCCCTCCCCACGGTAATACCGTATACCAAGATAATATGATGGTATGAAAAATGTGCATACCACCCATCCCGAACTAGTAATATTTTCTTACTTAAAATCCAGACCCAGTACTCCCTATTGGATAGAAAACACACACACACACTAATAATATATATATATATATATATTTGGATATATTGGTGTGTGTGTGTTTTCTGTATTATATCACACACATTTATCAGGCTGAAGATTCTCCTAATGGAGGTAGTATCTTTTGCATCAATGAAAGGCAGCAAATTCTAGTATGAACCCAGTGGCAGCAAGTTTTTAGTCAGTATCAGTTTCATTGAATATGTGCAGTTAAGACTGTTAACACCTCCTCTTTAAGGTAAATCTGACCATCTAGAACAATAACCATTTCCCAGTATGACAAATGTATCCTTGATTAGATGAATGACAACTAGGCTTAAAAAAGTACAAAAAGCAGAAGCTGTGTTTGTGTGGTTTTGTGCTAAAATTACTGGCTAATTCCCACAGGCAGTAGGTTAACAGTGATGTGGTACATTCAGTGCATCTACCTGTTTAAATGTATTGTATTTAACCTTCATTAGGGCTGTACCATATTGTACCTTGTGCAATAATATCGCAAAATATTTTCAAATTATATATATATATATATATTTTATAATTTGAAAACATTTTGCGATATTATTACAGTGGAAATTTGCTTCAAAGAATTTGCACCAAAGGAGAGTGATTTCAGTGCACTGGAGGTGGTTTGGAAATAAAATATTAACATTCTCTTTCTCTCTCTCTCATATATATATATATATATATATATATATATATATATATATATATATATATATATATAATTTATTTAAATTGAATATATTAATTGAATATAATTAATATAACATTTGTTTTGTTGCAATAGTGTGTTCTTTCATATAGTCAAAAATATATTTATTGCCAGAATACCCTGAAATATGATATTATTTTAGGGCCATAACCATCTGCATAGAAAAGTAAGTAACTAAGTAAGTACAATTTCTTTATAGAGCACATTTCACACGACCGAAGTGCTGTACAAGATTTGTACATACAAAAAATACAATTCAGCAAACGAACATTAGCAATTAAAATGGCAAAGTAAAAATGTGTGTTTTAAGTCTGGACTTAAAAACTGCAAGAAAGGGAGCAGACCTAACATTCGGTGAAAGACTGTTCCACAGCCTCTGTGTGGCAACAGAAAAGGCACGATTACTCCCCATTATCAGTCGAGACAGAGGAACAGCTAGTAGTAAATGAACAGAAGTTATTTCCCAGCACACTGCAGACTGATGTCCGCTTGTTTCCTGAAGATTTGAGCATAGCTTCTGTAGCAGCCATTAAGTTGTCATAGGGAAAAACAAGTCAGAAAAATACAACTGTGAAGCCAAAAGGCATATAAAATATTCAGCATAAGGCACTCAAGGAGAAAATAACATGCGCTCTATCTTGACATAATGTTAACACATGCAACACAAAACATGTAAAAGCATATCGCTTTTACAAGTATAACACAACATGAATGCCGATCACTGGCACTGGCTTTTGTGCGTGAAAATATAGACTTTTGATTACTGATAGCTGCTTCCATGAAACAGTGCAAAGAAACTCATGGTCTAAGTCAAACTGGGGAGAAAGGAAAGTCATTACATCCCTCTGACATAAACTCATAAGCTGCCACATATCTGTAAAAGCCCTATAAGAGGCCATTTGATAAAGCGGCTTTCAGCTTGCCGCAGTATAATCTGTGACCTTAGGTGATATGTTTGCCCTGACCTTAGTTTGTAAAACTACTGCATGCTGATGGTGCAGTAAAATAGCTGTGTTTTTCCAGGTTAATTATTAAAGTACATGAAGACAGGTAAAGTACAATCTGGTATTGCACTGTCTCAGAGGAGCTTAAATTTGGGACAGTCCACATTTAAAACTGCAGTTGTGATCTGCCAGGCAGGGAGGTGTCAATTTGACGCAGCTGAAACTTTCCCTCTACCTGCTCCAAGCAGATAAGCTTGGTAGCTTAGCAGTGTTTAACAGCTCTGCAGCAGGCAGCAACACTGGCTTCTCATGTCACCCCCAATTACCTCATTTGTTGAACCAGTGATGTCACTTTAAAATACAAGTCAATGAAGAAGCATGTAACACATACTGAATTGATTAAATTACTGAAGTAGAAAAGCCTGGGCTTGTAAGTGGATAAGTGGACAAAAAAATAACCACTTAAAAAAAATTCACTGATTGTATACATGTCAAAAAACACAGCCTTGCACGTGTCACCAGTAACAAGGAAAATGATGTGGACCAAAACGTTCTCAGCCCATCCCCCACAAGTACTGAGCATCACTGAAACTTTAAATTAGATTTCACCATGAAGAAATTGAATTCCAGAAACCGGGAAAAACGTCCACACTTCAGACATTAGTCGTGTATTTACAGGTGTCAGTGCATATCCACAAGCACAAAAATGGTGTCGTTTATCGGTTGTAATATTGGCTAAAATTCCAATATCGGACAGATAATAATAACTAAAAAAAATCCACATATATCGTTCATCACTAGTGTTTTCCAATGTGTATCTGTAACAGTCTGAATTGTGCTTTGTTCCACTTAACTTTTAGTCTGCTAATAAGGATGCCTAACTAGGTTAAAAAGGTGATGGATATGACAAATATCACAGAGGTTATGTTAAGGAGAGCAGACGTATATCCATTTCCAGCTCAAAACAAAATCACAGACTGATTTTAGCTGTAATTTATAGTTAAGCTGTTATAAAAACCAAAGCAAGTTGTGCTAGTTACCTCTAGCAGCTGAGTTCAACATTCTCAACCATTTAATGATCTTTGTTTATTAAATCCTTTTGGTTAGCTCCGTTTTTGTCCCTGTATTCCTGAAAATTACATTTTTTTTTTTTCAAGACATGCCAGGTATAACCAATATTCCTACATGAATATCCTCATATGATAGCAAAAGCCTTTGTACACACTGTAAGCTCATTCAGTCATCAGGGCATATCTCAGATGCAGAACACAAATAACACACAAAAATGACAGAAATTAGGCATGCAGTTTATGAAACACCAGTACATTGATCATGCTGCTACATACTCCGAATATGGCACACCTTGAAATATTTTGTTGTCGTTTATCACCATCACGATTGACAAACACGTAAATAATATTTCTGATCTACTCCATGTTCATAGTGATTGATTAACAGACCCATCTTCTTAAAATATGTTAACGGTTAATTGGTGGCACCTTTTACCAGGGTGTGAAAAAGAAAGGCAGTGTACCAGTTCACTGCCTTCCATCTCGTCTTAAAAAGATGTCTCCTACACATTCACACCACTGTCATACCTTGGCTAAACACTGAACTGAAGCCCCAAACAATAAAGTGACTTTGAGCTGCCTCATCAGCATGCTCTGAGTGAAAGAGGAAAGTCAAGATCCCACTCGCTCTATTCAGCCCTTCAAGAATCCTCACTGTGCAACCTAACGGATACAACTAAGGCTGCTTTATAGACAACCTAAAAACCTAAATTAAATACACAGCAAAAAGACACACAGAGATAAAGCACAGTATAAAAGATGTGCTCAAACATGTCACATTGCTTTACTGTAACTCACATTCAAAAGACAAAAAGAACTGACAGAAACATGTTCCTATGCATGCTGTTTTTTAACATTTTTCCTGAATTGTGCCACTAATCCTCAATGGATTTAACCTACTATTTGGACAGATAATATCATGACTCTTCCTTAAACTACTCGATCACTTGAAGTGGTATTGCATCAGGGCCAAGTAGTTCTTGATGACAGACACTTTATCTGAGCAATACTTCTAGATTCAGAAGGTCAAGGATGAATGATAAAAAGGACTGAAAATACTGGTCAAGTACAATATCAGACTATATTTACCTTTCACTGTTAAGTGGTATAACATGGCAAAGGGAGTAGCCATACTGTGTGTTACTTGTAAACACACAATATGAACAGCAAATATAAGTCAATATTACCCACCCATGGAGTATGATTAGGAGCAATCCTTTTTCGGGTAGTGCTTTTCAACATTCTCTCCACTGTCTAAAAAATCCCAGACGCCTCTGCCATGAGCATAGGCGCAGCGAGAGCGAGCGAGAGAGAGAGAGAGAGAGCCTAGCACACAGACAGAATGTTTCAAGCATGCACACAGACTGAAAATCTTCCAAATTGTAAGAAAACATTTGAACATCTGAAATTTATAAAAGTGATTTTTGAGCCTTTAAATGTCTTGTTCCACAAAGCTGGTTGTGCCAGGACAGGGTCCTTTAATTCTGGTCCCAGGGAGCAAGTGCCAAGCAGAGTTTGGTATTTTCTCCGCTTTAACTCCCCGATTAACTCACCTGACAATTAACATATGAGTGGAACCAGGCCTGTTTCAACAGGGACATGAGCAAAGTGTGTTGGACAATGACCCTCCAGGAACGTAACTGAAGAACGGTATCCAACATCCTGAAACTATAACTGATGGACAGTTATGATGCTATTGTTATACAGAAATAATAATAATAATAATAAATATATATATGTCTACACCTCCTAACCAACAACATATTATCTTCACAGCATGATTGTCATTCCCTAGCATAACAGAAGCAAAATGTGGATATTCCATACAAAACAGTTATTTGAGAACAAGTTTGACCACTCTATGCCACTCCTTCTGCTACTGTAGTCTTCTAATACCAACAACAACACAATTATAATGAAAGTGTGTCATCAAGACAGCATAAGATAGGGCATTCCTAAGGGTTTTTGAATGCCAACCAACCTGTACAACACCACCTCCTAGTTTACCACAATGAGGCCAGTCTCACCCCTGGCAAGGACAGTCTCACAAGAGTGGAGTTTGCCTAACAGTCTGAAATATCATGTGTGGCTTAACAACAAAACCCTCAAGATTCTAGACGTGAAACTGATATTCTAGCAGTAAAACCTTAATATGAAGAGTGCTTACACAAAGCTAAAGGTAAGAAAAAAAGATGTGAAACTTCCAAGCCAAGATTTTTTAGATTTGGAATGTTCTTCAGTGCAGTGTTCAAGACTGAAAACACAGATCTAAAACAGATTGCACTATGTGACATTTAGGATTTAATGGTGAAACATGAGTGGACGTTTTAGCATCAATGCTAATACAATATCCAGAACTTTTTGCAGTGTTGTTGCAGAACCCCTCCTCCCTTTAACAAGGCAGTTGGTCATTTGCGTCTACGAGTTAGACATTCAAACAAGGATGCAAATATAATGAAAATACACAAGTTTGTTGATATCTTAAAAAGAAACAGACAATATTTTTTGTATATAAAAGACATTTTAAATATTTTCTAAAAGGATAAAAGTGGGGTCAGCAAAATTTGTCCAAAAATCACTTAAAAAGAAAGTTAAGCAAGAAAAGACTAAGTTGCAGTTGAGCAATTGTTTCACTTCACTGAAGCAATACCTTATGAAAAAGACATTGTAAAATTATTTTACTGCCATGGAGTAATCATTTTCTGAGGGCAGTGCGGGAAACAACACAAAAAACACACCATGGCTAAATGTGCATGATTATTTAAATATCAAATAGCCTGTGTCTGTATGAGAATGAATGCACAATGTAGCATGCTGCTCTGTCAAGTGGTGTTACCATATGCATATAAAAATTATTTTTCTATCCTTTATATGGTGTTTGTAATATTATATACACTGTGCACTCAATGTAGTTAGATTGTAAACTACTTATAATAACATATATAACATACTAAATGTTCCTGGGACATCACACACCCCAGGAAATTTCCACTGCTAATTAAACACTCAATAAGACACAATCATGAAAGTAAGGAAATGTCCAATCTGCTACGACATAACCATTTACACTTAGACTTCATACAAACTGAAATGCTACAATTTATCTCCCAATGCATTAACTTTTTATGCAAAAAGACAATACATATTGTATTGTACAGTTTTTATATTCTTACATCACCCCTTGGCTCTCAAATTGTTTGTGTCTTGACGTGCAACACAAGGAATAGGAGCGCCTGTGAATTTATATACATACAGCCATTATCCAGCATGTTTATTCACCCATTTGCATGTCACTCTTAACAGGTTGAAAGTATGCATTACGAGAACTATTCTGATAAATAAAGCAGGGGTTAGTATGTGCAAGGAGACAGAAAGCATGAGTCCCAGTGAAATCATTATGGGTCACTAATTCAACTAATTGAACAGTACACAGAAACCAAAATGGTGTATTTACTGTTTGTGGTCTTGCTGACCGTTGTCCTTGTTGCTGTAGGAGGATGGGGGAGGTAAAGACAGACTGTGTGTGATCAGGTGCTGCAGTAATTACCAAACTTAGCCATGCCCAACCAAGCATGACATGCACACGCAGCAGCTTTCCAACTCAAACTCTCAGCTTTTGAATCTGGAGTCCAAATCTATCACTACCATGTGCACTAATCCTTAACGCACAGACAAATGACTGGTAAAGTACGGGTATTTAGATTTAAGTGTGGTGTATTTTGTGTACTGCAGAACAACAGGATATTTTAGGCAATTCTGGTACTGTGCTGCAAAAACTATATTGTAATTATACTTATTTTTCTGCATGGGCATGTTATTCCATTATATAAACGTCGGCAGTAATGTAAGAAAGTTTGATATCTATATTGGCTCCATTATCTGCTGATCTTTACTGAAAATAAAAATATTCCTTGAAGAGCTTTGGAAAGTTTTATGAACTACCGTTTTGAGCATGTAGAAATAAAAATAAAATATACTGCATGTGATGCATTTTTTTAATCGCTTCTCACATTACTCACCAAAAAAATACCCTTAGTTACGAATGTGGCACATATCAGGCTATGAGTGTCATGTTATGGTAGAAAAACATTTATTTCCATTTAATTCCTGTACAGCAGTTGTGTAGTGACTGACATCTTGCAGCAAGTAGCAAGAAACAGACAAGAAGCTATAAGTTGGGGCAACTGCTTGTCCGTTTGTTTGTCATTTGTGCTGCATTATGGTGCAAGGTTTAACTGCACCTCTCAGAAATGGAGTGATTAGCCTACTACATCTGATTAAATATGTGCTTCACTGAGCAGTGCACAAAATAAAACAAAATAGAAATAGGTCCGGCAGTGATATGCCTACCTCCCATTGTCTATATTGTGTTTTGGATATCTTTGCTTTAACTCATAACATATGAAACAGCCTGAGTTAAACGGATGTTCACACATTCTTCAAGTTACACAGAGAAAATTCAAACCATTCATTCATTCATTGTGTGAAACTGTTTTTCCAGTTCAGGGTCGCGGTGGGTCCAGAGCCAACCCAGAATCCCAAACCCAGGATTCATCAAACCATTCTCAAGCAAAAAAAGCAAAGCAGGCTGTATAATTGGAAAAGGAACAGGGGGTGTGAAGGAGGTGAAAGGAAAAAAAAAAGAAAGAGAGAGAAAAGAGGTCTCGTCACCCTAATATCCATTACTCCCATCACTCATTCTTACTTCCTATCTGTACAGGAAGCAGCCAGTAAGAGGAAATCCTTCCTTTTATAAAAACAGCCCTGGGGAGGTAAAAGAGTGTAATGAAGAACCTAAAAAAATAAACAGACCTGGCTTATCATGCCAATACTTAAAAAAACAAACAGCAGGCAGGGAAGTTACAGACTAAACTGGTCTGCACCCTGTGCTCGGTAGTCTTGACATTGAACCAGAATTGGACTCAGCAGAAATGACACTGAAGCACTGTTCACACATTAACATCTATAAGGGGCTGAAGCACGTTTGTTTCAAGTGAGATTCCTGTAATCATTTTAGATGGCTTCCCAAAGTCGGTTTTAAATCATCCCTCCCGCACTATAGTACAAATTAAGCTACATAGGAATGATCCTGGAGTTCCATTATGAAGGAATATTCAAAGGTTTGTTTTGAATTCAGTTTGCTATACTGCTAAAAAACACCTTATAGATGCCTGTGGAGGCCATCTGGATATCTTGAAGTTTAGTAAAGGTGAAAACATTTTCATGTGATGTGTCCAAACACTCTGCCACTCTCTCAGTAAATAAAGGCTGTGTTGATAGAATCTACTCAGCCATAAGCATCATACACCATCTTTCAAAGATCTATACATGTTCACTTCATATTTATTAAGAATTGCAGAAATTTCAGAATTAAATTATTAGCCCAAACACAAATAGTAATACAACAAGCAGCAACTGGTATCCAGCAAAACAGTACAATTGCACAAAAAAAAAAGAGAATTGGTACACCCTCTATAATTTTCTCTGTCCCTTGAGAGTTCATTATCTGTTGTTGGTGCCAAAACTAGGTCATGTAATATTACAGCTTCATATTAAATTTGCACAAATATGAGTATAATAGTACAGCAGGGTTGAGTAACTAAAATAAGCATGCTGAGCTTTGCAGATTTTGTAAGTCTCTAGGAAAACATGAGTCATTTATGGGTAGGTTTAAGGATATGCCTGTATAGTGTTACTGCAAGTTTCACAGATTCTTTCAGGGAATCATGGTGCAAGGCACAGGAATTGTTGTTGTATGTATTTATCCCAGAGAGCACAGTCTGAGTTTATTAATTTTAGAAAAGTGCGTGTCTAAATTAAATGGCTGTGGCCTGCAACTTCATTGTGGCCTAACATTTTTGAAAATTATAGGGCGCAAGGGATGAATTCACAAGTTACTGCTATCTGGGAACTAAAAGTATATGCAATTGAATAGTAGCAAGCAGTTGTTTTGCTCATCATCAGCAGGTCTATATTGGCTTGCTGGAGGTCAGATGCCTCAGGAGACACAGACAGGAAGTATCTCTGAATGTTAGCAACCTGAGAGGTGTTATATAATACATTTCTGGGCTATTCCATCACCATGAACCCTAACGTTATCACTGCGCCAAAGCTGATTGAGCTTATTATTATTTTACTACAATTTAAGCATTTAAATTCTCATTGTCAGGAACTGGCTTCATTTGCACATTCTCTGTTTTATTTGGAGCATTTTTAAAGCAATCATGTTTAGTCTAAGGTTTATACAAATACACTTTGATATTAGTTTTTCAAACCACTATTGTGTAGAAATGCACAACAAATTTGCTGTGTGAGGTGTGTTGCTTTCCACTGGATTAGACACAATAGTGTCTAGAATATCTCAAACTTGTGGTAGGCAATATGAGAATATTTAATTTGCATGGGTTATATTCCTATGTTTATGTATAATGTGCATTTGAAAGTGATTTCATAGACATCCGCAATAGTTAAGAACACTAACACACTGCGTGGTTTGTGCCTCTAAACCAAGGGTATTGGACTCTAACCTATTTGTTCTAGCTGGAATGCATTCTCAGAGTAAACAGCAAAGCACTTTGTACGTGGCTCTGTATATGAGCCTCTGCTAAATGCCATAAATGTAAAAAGTACAAAGAGAATAAACTAGTTACTTTGGTTAAACTGAAATAAGTGCAGTGCAGTAGGAGAAAGGTTGATATGTTCATTTAAAAAACAATAATTAGACAGTCTTTAAGTTTTTAAATATACCTCTTTGGGCACTGGGTTTCTGTATCATTTATCATAGTATTACATATGATCACTTAACGCTATTGAGTTTTTATTTTTTTTCATTATTACTGAAATATGGCATGAGAATAATCAGAGATGGACGCAAACGCTGCAGGTGCTGTGTAGGCTCCATATAAGCAGCGTTTTCCAGTTACTCCAATTTAACAACCAGGTAAGGAAATCAAAGATAGTGGAAATAAAGTCTTCTAAAAAATGACCCGATACATTAATGTCGAGAGTAAACAGTCGTTAGGCTACCTGCGGAAGCTAGGAAGCTAGCTAACGTTCCCTAGCGAGCTAGTCAGATAAGTCAGGACATTACAGAGCTGAACAATTAAAGCCAAGTGACACCTGACCCTAGCTAGCATCACCAGTCATTCAGCTATGTAACAAAAACAAGATGTATTCGTTATGCGCTCGCGTTTCTTGACTGTAGATCTCCCGAAGAGGCTAATATCTTTATTGTGAATAAAAAAACAGGCAGCGTCATTCAGTGAAACAAAGGCACGACGGATTGCATTGCATGAAGCTAGCTAACGTTAGCTAATTGGTCGACTGTAGCCATACATATAAACACATACACCTAGCTAGCTGGCTAGCCAGTGAGGTTGCTGTCAGAGCCATAGGCTGAATCTCAAATCACCCTCTGCTTCTCACAAAGCGCACTGCATAGACCTCACACGATGTCTTCTGCACCCAAGCAGTGCTCTAAATATCCTACAGTAAGTCGCAAAAGTAATGACCGAATGTCATTAATAGCATAAGCTTTTTATTCAACACTGGTTGATTGCAGAGAGCCGCTACTTTGTGACCTCCGTAGTGCACTAGTTAGGGAGTAGGGTGCCATTTAGAACCTAGCTACAGCATCAAAGCGGGCAGGCTTCAGTACTCACCTAACAGAGAGCGGAGATGCTTCAGGCGCGTTAGAACATCCTTCTTTGGGTCCAGAACTTTCTGTGTAGATTTCTTGACGTCTCCATAGCCCCTTCGAGTGAACATGCCGCTGTAAAAGTCAATTTTGGAGCCCGCTTTACCTCGCCTTTACCATTCAGTCGGTGTCCTGTGTGCCTCCTGACTCTGGCGGGGTCGGTGGGTGTGTGTGTGTGTGTGTGTGTGTGTCTCTCTCTCTCTCTCTTTTGCTCCAGCGGTGTGTAAACACGGAAGCAGGCGCGCGCACACACTGTAGACTGGTACGCCCCCCGTGGTAATGCCGTGGTTTTAACCCTTTACATAGCTACAAAGTACAAGTGAGACGCTGTTCGCAGTTGGTCGTCTTGTTATTAAAATGACGTGTGTGTCAGTGTTGGTTTAGCAAGTACCTTCAGCCCAAATTCAAGTCATGTCCCATAGGTGACGTGTAAAGGGACATTCATGTTTGTCAATGCTCACTTCTGGGCTTAAATTAACTACTTTGTGGAATATCCCTCAACAGCGACTGGGATATGTTAAGAATGTTATTTGTATGCAAGTTTCAACCTTTCTGAATAATAAGTGGCACAGAACAAATAGAAATTAGACAGTGATATTAGCATAATCTGATTTCATACAAACCCTTCTTGGGCTTCTTTACTTCCCCTTCACATTATTTTACTTTCTACTCTTGTAGAAAATTTAACTGATCTTTTTTCTATTCTGTGCAAACAACGACATATACAAGTAGGCAAGACTTTATTATTATTACACACAAAAATAACCTTAATAATGTTAAGATGAACACCTTAAACTACTACTATTACTACTACTACTAAAAGTATTGTATGTGTATTATCTAATAGTAGTGTTGTTGTCACTCAGCTGCAATGTGAATGTGTTTGTTTAGGCCTTGGAACATAAAGTGGTCATTTCAGTTACAGAAAGAACAAACTGTATTTTTCCTACTCCAGTTTCACACTTAGGCACACTTAAACTTGAAGAAGATATTCCACCATTCATTTTAATGTCGGTGTAATTCATTTGGTAAGACATTAACAGTCATTCAGTGTTTTGGTATAAAATACATTTACATATAAACATGACAACTTTAGATGGATGCAGGGGTCAGTGCAAAAAGTTTTATTCACTACCCAATTGACCAGTGAACCTAATACGGTCCGCTATCTTTTTATGTGTAATGTTGGTAGTGGTAACATAGTTTAAAATATGAAAATATCATTGCCTTCTATTTAAAATATGTAAATTATAGGCAAAATTCTTATTTCACGTCTACCACAAAACAACATGTCTGACATTGTTTCAGACAGCTATTTGTAAACATTGCTTTAAGGAAAACTTAAAAAAGGCATAGCCCTCTTCAGATGTCCAGACCACACTCTGCACGTTGCCCTAGAGCAAAGCATTGCACATCAAACCACAATAAATGGTGTGTAGATGTCCACAAATAGCATTAATTTCACACTCACGAGCGCCATCTGGTGTCGAGAATTACAGTGACGTCAGAGATTGGTTTGTTAATATTTACTGAAATTTCACCTTACTTCATCTTAATGAGTAATACTTATCTGAGTCTGAAATGGACCCTCATTTTAATATTTTAATACAAACTAGAGAAACTATTTCATTAGTCAAAAATATATAGCACAGCTATTAAATTCAATTAAAGCTAAGTAATCTCTCTCTCTCTCTCTCTCTCTCTCTCTCACACACACACACACACGCTCCAAATCTGTCCAAGACATATGCATGGACATGTTTATTATGACTGTGAGTCTGCACCCCTCTGAGTTGGCACTGGATGGGCACAGTTGAAGGGCATTAGGTCAACTGGAGCTTTCTTTCTGCTTGGCACACACTGTTCCCTGCCTTTCACTAGAGCTGGCAAACAGGAGCTTTTACTGGCCAATAAAGAAATGTAATTTGATGGCAGACAGGCCTCCTGTGGTGTGAGTGAACTGGAGGTCTAGCTGCATTAAGACAAGTTCAAACTGCCCATGATTTTAATTGATTTTGCAGATGATTAACATGAAGCTGAATTAATGTTTGGAAGGGCAATGGAGGCTAAAATATTTGAATGACAGTGAGAGAACGATGTGGGGGAGATGTCTAAATGAGAGTCACAGAAATACACACATTTAAGCCAAGCTTTTCATTTGACTTATATATAATATGAGAACATGTGAATGCCATTCTGAGTTTGCTTTATTTATTTATAATTATGTGTAAATCATGTATAGAACGACAACACACTCAAACTAATTCTTGGCTGATAGTAGCCTATTTTCCGTTTTTTTTTCCTGTTTTAGATTGTTATTATATATTTTATTTTATACTATTTTGTAAGAAAATAAAATATCTTTGTTTCTACAACCCACTCACTGGCCAGAGAGCTTAAGGCCAGTTGTCTTGTATTTAGTTACATTTATGGGGACAATTAAACAGTCAGCAGATGGCGCTTTTGAGCAGGTAAACGCAGATGAACCCAAAACATTGCCATAGGGTGTCAAACAATAGTGCAGCAACGTTGAATTTCTGTAGTATAATATGTGACTTTAGTTAGTGTGCCGTTTTTGACACAGACCTGGGGTACTAGGACTAGTACTTTCTTATTTGTAGTCACATTTGATGAAGAAGTACATTGACACCAGGCAGATACATTTACACTTGAGGTTCTCTCTAAAAGTATTAGATGTAATATTAGAAATACTAAGTAATAGGAATCAGAAAGTGGTTATTCTGAAGAGGGAACACGTGGGGTTTAGGTAATGGGAGCATATCTGAGTCAAAACCAACAGATTAACATGAACATCATTTCAGTAGGTACACTGTCAGACATTTTGTCGCTGTGGTGGAACCCTCGAGGGTAGATACTTGTACCTTTAGGGAATATAATTGTACCTTATTTTATTATAATTGTAGATTTTAAAATTGTGTTGATTTCATAATACCCATTGAATCTCCAGGACTTTTATTATGTTTTTTTTATATGACAGTTCTTTAATGAAAGATTACAAACATGTATCACTCCTTCTAGAGAAGAGAATGTAATGTACCTTTAAGGAACAAAACTGGACTTTTAAACACTGCTGTACCTTTAAAGGTACATTTACACAGTTTGTACCTTTACTGACCAAAATTGTACCTCTGCTGTACCTTTCTTCTGAGAGCTTTTGTTAAAGCAGTATTTATCAAAATATTAGCTGGCAGACAGATTTATATACACTCCCAGCCAAACAGACTTATTAAATTTACAGTATATTGGTAGGACCTGAACGCCCAGAAGAAAAAAAAGAAAAGAGAGAAAAAAACATAAAAAGATAATGGGGTCAGGATAAGGGTTAGATTTTTTATATTCCAAGCTCACATTTCTTTGAATCAACATCATCTTTATTATAATTGCCTGTATGAAATAAGCCCTACAATTAACGTATTCAATAAAATTTGAACTCACAGTTGTATCTGTTACACTTATCTCTCTGTCTGTCTGTCTGTCTGTCTATTTACACAGTATCTTATCTGCCCTCTCTGCCTTCTGTATATTTTTGCATAAAAAATATTGTTCTTATGTTTCATTTATTAATTAAATGATTAATTATTCATTCATTCATTCATTTTCTTTTCTGCTTCTCCATTTCAGGGTCGCGGTTAAATGATTAATTCATTTATTTAAAAAAATATATATATATATATATATATATTTTTTTTTTTTTTTAATCTAAAAAAACAACAAGGAGTGGGAGATATGAAAACTCGGCACTTGGTCCTTGTTAAAAACTCGTAAAATATATTTGCAAAACTAAGGCAAAATTACCAACCAGAAGGTGGCACCATTATCCCATAAATGAATCGCTCCTAGTGGCTTCTCACCAAAATTTAATCCAAGGGTTGAAAAGCACTTGTCTGCACTAAATTCACAAGTAGAACTCGGAAATACTTGACTTTCCTCCCTGTATGGTTATAGCTTGCCTCTTTTTTGCAGATCTAAGTGTCATTAAAAGCTAATGTGCACCATTACGGCATATTAAGATGCAGAGGACACGGATGCCTCTATTATACATCGATATATCTTTCTGCGGTCTGACAGAGCAGAGGAGTCTCCCGTTTGAACATTACACTATCTAAGAATGCAATCTCTACCGGGGCTAAATGAGACAGACACAATGGGGCATTATGTGTGGCTTCACAATGGTGCAATGAAGTGCGTCAGAGTTATGACTATGAATTATGAAAAGATTACTGAAGAGCAGTTGATTTCAGGTTTTCTGTCAGGCATTAGACAAGAGCCACAGAAAGAGGGAAACCTCAATTCACGGAACAACGAGGTTCAAGGAGAGATGTGATTTTTCTCTTCAGGGCGCAGATTCTTTAGGAAATGCCGATAACATTAAACCCTTAAGACAAAAATGAGAGGCCATTCGCATTTCCCATTCATTTTCCCTCTTCATTAACCCATTCAGTCACCGCTGAGCATTCGTTTACTTCGTTTTAATTATCCACCCCCTCACAGCCGCCAGGGGTCGCTTTGGAGTGGTCTGTACTGCGTGGCGGGGAAAGGAAAAAAGTAAACAATTTGACATTAGAAGTTAAATCGTTTCAGGCATATCTGGTTCGTGGTTTGTTTGGAGAAAGCTTATTAGTAATTAATGTTTGGTGTTATTTAACTGAAGGTATTGAAAGTGGCCCCACTAAACAAGCCCCTTTTGCCTTTTCCTCAGCTAAGTGTTTGGTTGTGAGAATGTGAGCCGCTGTTAGAAGAGTTAGCCTGTTAGCTTATTTCTCTCATTCAGTGCTTACGGGTTGAACGACACTAAATTTCAAACAACGGAGGGGTTAACGAGATTGGCCCACGTTCGAGTAATCAGAATCAGGCCTATTACACTGGGGCTGAATCCGAACACGGCTGCTTAGAAAACCGCCGCACACACACTTAATTAAAAGTCTGTCCTGAAAGCATCTTCTATCTGAGCAGATAATCTGCGGTGAAATTAATAAGCAGGAGCAAAAGAGAATTATTATCACGGAGAGAAGGTGTTTTTAGCTGTATGCATGGCAGGGGTCTCTATCTTGAATGTGTGATACATGCTACGCCTCAAATGGTTCTTCAGTGTTTCGCTCATAATCTGATTCCAATTCTCGCCAGTCATCAGCCTCTCAGGAGAAGAACGGGTAGATGTTTAATTGAAGCGCTGGGCTTTAATTGAGTTCACCTAAATGTAAAACTACCTCCCGAAAAAAGGGGAAAAAACATGCGGCACCTTTTAAACTCTCTGCAACTGTTTCAAACTGTACATCAGTTAAGCTGACACACGATGTCTCCACATTAATCTTCTCATCCTGTAAAAGAATAGACCCCATCTCCAGTCAGCAGCCTTACATTTCAAAGAGTGTCTTTTAGCTCATAAATAGATTGGAGTTTTCAATAAGCATGTGCTCGAAAAACAGTGTTGTCCTTCAACACACTCTTGCAGTAATCAGTCATAAAAGACCTGGTTTATTATATTTATTTCATGATTTTTATTTATTTATTTATTGATCACTTGACAGGCAGTGTGATTGAAATCTAAGTGGTCTAAAACTCATGTGAAATCACAAACAACTGTAGTCTTATATAAACCTGTGTTTATTTTTATTTTTTTCAAGTACAGATAAATATATCATTTACAGTGTGGGTGGAGGATATACCACTCCAGGTCTAAAAGAGTGAACTGAGAACTGTTCATATATTATTCATTTAAAATATATATTTCTATATAAATATTTACTTTATTTTTAGCCTATTTTAAATAGGAAAAAAATGAGTATAAATGTAAAAACAAACAATCAAAAACACATGAAATAGATACGTACACATAAACAAAATCAGTTTTTAAATCAGTTGAAGCTTAAGTGTTTTTAACTGCAAATTTTTAATGGAAAAAATAAGTTACCCAACTAATGTAAGCAAAAGAAACGGAATATCTAGAGCATGTGAGCCTTGTGTATGAGTGGAGTAATACATGTGTCCAACTGTCAAGAGAAATGAAATGGAAGGGGGTAATTTTGGCAGAAGGACCTTGTAAATGAATATCAAACTATGACTCTTTTTCAGGTTGGAATGACCTATCTACCTTCAAGTACAGCTCATAGTGATGACTGCATAAGAGGTCAGCAATAGCTTGTCTGAGAGCTCTGTCACAGACACAGTTTGGAGCTTTTCAGCAGAGGCCACATCTTTCAAGCAAATTTTGTCAAGCTGTCTAGGGTAAGCGTCTCTGCGTGTGTTTTCTGTTGCAGAACAGCTTGTCATCAATTCTAATGCTCGCATATTTATAGAACACATAATTGAGTTTAGGACTTAAATCAGGGTGCATATTATAGAACAAGACCCCATCATTAAAGGGGATTTTTCATTATAAAATCTTATTTATTAATATTTTATATTAAACTATGCTTCTCATTTCCAAAATAATGTTTATATTCAATCAGGATTAAGAGCAGAACAAAGAGCATTAAAATAGTCTCTGGAAAAATAAAGAGCCAACACTGAGGTAAACAAACAAACAAACAAAAAAGGCCTGTTTTTGAGCATTAGTAATGTTACTGTTATGTGCAAAGACTAATAGGCATCTTACCCCTGTGTGCCAGGCCCCAAACATGCAAAGCAAAAAAAAAAAAAAAAATAAAATCAGCTATTAATGAAGAATGACCAGGATCTCAGTAATATTTGTACGTGTGTGGGAGTAGAATGTGTCAAATAAATGTCTTTCTGTTGACAGTATGGATATTTACAGCTTCCCATTGGATTTATATTATTGATCATGGTTGCTTTTCCCATGAGGTGTGCACCATGCCATTTGATGTTTTTTTCTTTGAACGTTTTAGGTTTTTCATGCCCAGCGAAGTTGACAATGGCTCTGCCTAACTGCCACAAAGCCTAAACATTCCAGCATCTCTTTAGGGACCTATTTGGATGGGCGAGAATAGTTGTATTTGTGATAACATCATTAGCTAGGTTTCCCTCTCTAAGTTTTTCTACTGTTTTTAAGGGACTGTTTTTCCAACTTCTGGCTCCGTTTTGAGCCACAGGGGTGGGAAATAACAAGCACCAGTGGGATTTCAGCCAGTCCATCACGGGGGCCAATACAGAGCCATCCAAGCCTCTGAAAGTCCAGATCGGCCTGAGGCTTTTTGTACTGGTCGTGCGTCTCTCAGTAAAGTCAGTCTCTCAGTCACTTCAGTGAATTCCCATTGCTTTGTTGTCGACTCCAAAATGCTAGAGAGCCCAACATCATCATTATCTGTTCTCCCCACCGAGATTTCTCCTCCTCGACTGAGCCCATCCCTCGGCTCGGTGCTGGGCTTCTTTTATTGGTAGCTTCTTGCCAGTGAAAGATCTATTTCATCACTGCCATCTACTGCATCCATTGCAATGGGTGTGAAAAACAAAGAGCCCCCTTTTTTCCCCGTTCGAAGCATTGATGTGCTGGCAGGAAATCGATAGCCGCTTTCGCACGGCTGGATAATTAACACGACACTTGTGCAGTGTCGGTTCACAGGTAGGAGCCTTATGTCACAAGATTGTATCAGTTCAAATGCATGAGAGACACTGGACTGCAGATTAAAGTGTCAGGAGGTGAGAGGTAAACACACATGGCAGTGTCTGTGTGAGGGGCATGTGTGTCAGTCTGTTTGTTGAGGTGCAGATGAGTGAGTTTCCATGAATGCATATGTGTGTGCACTTTGTTTGTGGGGGTGAACATGTGTGCGTGTGCATTTGTACACAATTGTAAAAATCACTTTTCATTTATTTTATTTCCAATCCATTAAAATGGCCATTCAATACAATTATTCTTTTTTGTGCCTCAGGAAAAACAGTATTTTCTGTTCTTCCTTCCAGATTTTTCAGGAAACCTCCTGCAAGTTTTTCCAAGTATTGTATTATATTCACAATCCATGAAATCCCAAATACATTCAGTGATGTTGAGGTCTGGGCTCTTGTGTCTGTCCATTGTTTTTTTAAAACCCCTAATATCTTCTCATAGTTGAAGGATGGACACAAATGTGTATTTTTTTCCAACCTGAAACAAAAATGGAATTCTGTGTTCTCCTTACTCTTAAAAGAAACAGTTTAGGTGGTGACCAGGCCTTGCACGGTTGTCAGTGTTGGTGTCTCTGGAGTCCTGCTAGCTTTGTTTATTTGTTTATTCCTTTATACCTTTCTTTGTCTTCCCTCTTCCTTGTTTAGTTAAATATATTTTTATCTAATTTGTACTTTTGGCTGGAATTTAAATAACTCTAGGATTTTGCTCAGTACTGTATGCATGTGTGTGTGTGTGTGCCTACCCTTCTTATTGCTTAGATAACAATTATGTCCTTGGGCTTGCTGTAGGTGATTTACATAGAAAAGAAGCAGATTGAACTGTAAAGTTCCCTCTCTAAAATTTCAGCAATTCAGTAAAAAAAAAAGAAAAAAATAGAAAAAACGAGAAAAATTCAAAATGACCAATCCAATACTAACCCTGAAGAGTGACACTTCCGAATTTCCAGTGTGGACATGGTGGCAGTACAAACGCTGATAGATGGCAGGGAATAAAAGGGCTTCTCGCGACAAACTTTGAGCAAATGTCAGCCTTTCATGGTGTTGAGAAGGCCCATTTCATATCTATTACAGCAGGCTTTCCACGGCCGATATTTCAGATTTTAGTGCTCCCTGCGCCACAAATCCTCTGCCAATCTTCCCCATAAGAATCTCTGCCAGCTCCCCTGTGATGCATTCTTCCCCTCTGTACCTCTCTCTCGCTCACTTTTTTTTCTTTTTTTTTTTCTTTTTTTGATGTGACAGAACAAACCCGCGACCTATTAGGATTAAGGCTTTGAAAAGATCTTTGATGCCGTTCAAGGTTCCTTTAAACTGGCGAACTGACAATATGAGCAGTGTGGAGGCAGCTGCTGAATGAGGTGATTGGTTGTCCTCGTCGAGGTTTAGTGCTGCACACCCCCCACCCCACCCCACTGCACCTCCCTCCTCAAATACACTCCCCCCACTCTCAATCTTATTCTCCAACAACCCTAAAAAACACACACACACATGCACACACACACACAGTTTTCTCCATCCAGCCACATCCTCTGGCGTGCAAGGCGCTAACAAATGTGTGTTTTCTTGCCTCGCTTTTGCTGAGGACTCTTGCCGCAGATGACTTGGCTCAGTGCCCTTGCTGTATCTGAACTGTTGCCCGGAATCAGCTGAAGACAATGGCTGTGTGTGTGTTTTTTTCTTTCCCTTCCTCTTCTCCTGAGGACACACAGGCAAGCGTCAAAGGCGGCAGCAGGCTGCGGAGCTGAGGAAAATGTGAAGGACAGGGATAAATGTAGTGCCATGTTATTCAAAGGCAACGAGCTGTTGAAAACCCTTTTTAAAAGAAGAGGGGAGAGAACCCCCTCGGCCACTTTTCTTTAGCTAAATTGATTTTGACATGCACCTGTGAGTGGTCTTGTATTTCCTTGAAACATAGTGTTGTGCTGCTTTGTTAGCCCTAGACACTGCCTCAGAAATTAGACCTCTAAAGAGGAGGATGACTCTTCACATCAATGTTTACAAGATATTTAAAATGGGAGAGAGAGGAGAGATAGAGAGAAAATGAGAGAGATGGTGAGTCTGTCTTCTAGTCTCCTAGCCAGAATCAACAATTTTATATATACATACACACAGGTACTGATTCAGAATGTCCCAGTCTCCGTAATTACTTTAATGATTTATTTCATCTGTTTTAACTGTTTTACTGTCTATCTTGCATTCTTTTTTTTACATCTCTGAGTGTAAAATACTTGAACACATGCATGACAAAAAAAGAGAGTAATGTTATCTAACATTCCCCATTTCTATCACATTATCTGAAAACCTCTCTATATGACAAAAAAAGTAATTGCCATTTCTGCCTGGCTGTAATGGATGTGGTGGATATGATATCGAAATTCCACTGAAAGATTCTTAGAGAACAGTGTAGAGGTAGTGGTAAGGATCCCATTAAGATACGGCCCTCTCCCTCCCACAGCCTAAGGCTGAATCACACAGAATGCATCTCAGTAAATGACACTGATGACTGCCAAGCAATAAAGTTATAGAGTAGGATCGCTCCCTCACACACAGACAGACTGTCAGAGGATTGCTGCCACACGGCTAGTGCTGACCTTATCGCACTAACCTTATTGACCTTATCGCACTAACTCTGCATTTACATTCTCAACACAAGCTGAAAGCCTCTTGGGTCTGCAAGAGTGCCTCCTAATCTTTTATAAAAGCGTCTCAAGTTGGCTTTCTGGTTTGGAGAGTGCATGCCGAAAAAGAACTTAAAGGAAAAGGCAGGCCAAATTTTAATCTTTAACCTATCTTAAACCTCTGACATACTGCCCCAACTTTGACCAACTCAAAAGCTTTTTGGCTATCTCTGAAGGGGAGAAAACGCAGACTCTCACCTGTGCTGCATTTTAGTCAGCGATTTTGAGTTGCTGCTAGCTTTATGTGATGAATTAGGTTTAGCGGTGGGTGGCGAATCCCCCAACAGACAGCATGCCATCGTCGAGGCAACAAAATCATCCATAGAAGACTAACTAAAATGGTGCTGAAATGGTTCTTGGCTTGGACAAGCTGTACCTGGAAAGAAACCGAACTTCTATATAACCTTTGCCATTCCTAGAGTGTCATTAAACTTTCTTCACACTCTGACATAATCTCATTTGCATAATAATCTACGGGAAGTAAAAGTTGTTCTTGTCTGACATCACTCCAAAAGACCTGGTAGGCTACAGGGAGAAATAAAGCTCTAACCAGTACAAGCTCTTGTCCTGAGTGTTTAGATTTGAACAAGGGTCTCTTAAAACCTCAGATGGAGGCAACTGCTCTCCAAGCAGCAGACTGGGAGCTGATTCCAAAACCTGGTCCAGCACACTTTACCAGTAAGGTTCCCAGGACAAGTGTCCTAACACATCATTCATCTACATCTGTAACATGATTCAAATTCAAGTTGCTTTGGATACAGATGCCAACCAAATGTTGTAAATGAATTAAATGTAAAAGAAAAAAATGCTCAGTATGTTAGACATCCTGGTGTAAATATTTTAAATGTTTCACTCAAATCCATGATAATAAATGTTGGTGTGATTAATGCTATTGAAAGCATTTAATAAATGCTAATAAAGGCATCAGCAGAATGCAGAAAAAAAATGTCTTTGTGTGAAGATTTCATGACGGATGAACCAATAAAATGGTCAAATCTGATCTTAACATGCAGTGAAGTGTTTGTAATGAGGAGTGTTTGTCTCCTCATTAAGAGACCTTTTACTGATGAAGTGATTTGTTATAATTTATTTATTATTTTATTTCCTACAAGAAAGATGACACACTGCTTTCCTTACTAATATTTCCAGCATATTAATACCTGATTTTGAAAATGTTATTTCTAACACATGAATCATTTGTGTTCTAACACAAAGTACATTATTCTAGAATGTGTACAATGAGAAGCACAATGTACATGCAAAAAATAATCATTAATAGAAGGGTGAGCTATATGCCTCTGTTGTGAACTTTCAATTTTAATTTAAACCTTTTATTGTGAAAGAGAAAACAGAAAGAAAGTGTCTGCACGCTGTTAAAGCAATGCTCCTTTTTATTTATAGTAATATTTTGACCTGAACAGTCTTCATCAGTCAAAAAAATAAAATGCACAAGATGCCAGAGATTGGAATGTTAAATAAGGGAGCTTTTGTTTAACAGCGTGTGAAATTCTCTATTTTACTTTCCATATTCATGTATTGTACTGCATGATATTTAGATAAGACGTGGTCTGGGTGTGTTTTTTTGAGAGAACCGTGATGGACTGACATCTGAGTCAGCCAGTGTCTCAAAACCCTCCCCATGTTCTCATGTACTTTAGCCAAGTATAGCTTACTGTTATAGAAGGCATTTTACTGCAGAAGGAGATTAGGGCTTCATTGACCAAATGCTGCAAGCCAGGCACCTGTTTGGACAGGACTGCAGACTAGCGCTGAACCATAGTTTGTTTTGTGTCTATCCAAACTAGAACAAAGCACCTTCTTGCAGCTAAGTTGGGTTTAATTCATCTTTGATATTCATAGCTGGGAAAAGAAACAGACCTTGACCAAGCATTGTTTTTGATAAGTGGTGCCCTCAGACACTCAGAAAGACATGTTTGTTTTAAGCCTCTGATTGGTGGCGTCCCTGTTAAAAAGGCCCACTGATGCATTTTGCCAGTTCCAAACAAACAGTAGTGTGGCACCACACACAACCGCCTCGCCAGCCCTCTGCTTCTGCTATAAACAATAACAAGACAGGAATGCTTTTGATAGCACAGCACTAGTTGGCCCTGACTATGTGTTGTGTAGCGACCCATGAAAAAAAAAAATCCCTGGGTAAGAATCAAGTCCCGCAGACAAGGACATTTAGTGCCAAATTCCTCCCCTCTTCAGTCAGTGGCGATTTTTTTTCTACTCCCTTTGTGGCTAATGCTTCCATAAAGTGTTTTTTTTTTTGCAATTGTTCAACTAATCATATCCTCTTCAGTAATTCCACTGGATGTGAAAAGATGAGATACCCACCATTAATCTCTTATCACGGCATCTAAAATTAAAACGGAGACAGAAAAAGTCTCAGGGAGAGGACAGGAAGTCAATTTGTCAGTTGGTACATTAGCTTGAAAAGACAACATTAATTTGTGCAGTTATCTGCTCGAATTCCATTAAAATTGGGCTAATGTAGAGACTGCGGATTCTAAAACCTCCTATCAGCACATATCAGTGCAATCACTATCAGTGAACTGTCGATTTGATTATTCACCCCAAAACAGGCTATTTTTTTTAGTTCTTCAGATTAACTAGGTCATGTTTCCACATTTAGGCAACTAAAGGATAAATAGAAATCAATTACAACCAGTCAATTCCAATTGATTTCAGACAATTATTATATTACACGTCACACATCTTGAGATGCTTGTGGTATCTGACACAGATCATCACTGTTTTGGAGGAGATATACATGGGGGAAATCGTATGTATTCAGGCCCCTTCATAAGAAGAAGTCTTCCTTGGTGAAGATGATGCAATCTAGCTCACCAATGCAGCCCCATGGGCTTAAATGAGGAGTGTAAATGTTGCTTTCTGTAAGCCTTTCACGTATTGTTCTCAGAAATCAAGGACTCTCACTATTGTGATTGGCCGAATGGCTTCAGAAAGGAAGTGCTAAAGATATGTTCCCTCATCATTTGTGGCTGCTTGCCTTGGGATCTTTAGAGCATTCTCTCGCTCTCTCCATATTTTTCTGCTTCAGGGATTGTCTGCTGCATTGCTCACGGTGCATAAAACCGTTAAACCTCACGCTAGTTTCATTGTAGTTTTTTCTTTCTTAATACAACTGTATTTTTGCCATTTCAAGAGTATTGTGGAAGCATGCAAAAAGGAAGATATGCAAGCACAATCACATATTTTCCATTTCTTCCACAAATTGCAATGAATCCGAAAAGGCATTATAAGGCATTTCTCATTTGCTCTTCAATTGTCCGTGCTCATACGAAAAAAGAAGGCCACCTTATACTGAAAGCTGTTTTCCAGCCTTATGTCATTGTTAAAAGAAAATGATAGTCATTCTTTTTGTCTCAAAGGCATTGTGCCAGTGTCTCGCTATACTTATGTTTGGCCTCTTTCATATAGTTCCAGAGGGGGAAGAATGCAGTGTAGATAGTACGGATATGTTTCCTTTGTTCAGTGGGACAATTCTTTCTCCATAATTTTACAGCTGGAAAAGTGTGTCACATAGAGTGCAGTGTAACATATACAACTTTCTAACCATTTCTTTCTGTTTTTTATATATATGTATATGTAACGAAATATATATAAAGTAGAGTATTTCAAGATATTTCCTGGTCTTTTCTGAACTAAGGGCTGGCCACCTCACTGCCTAAATCTCAAAATTACTGAGTGAATACAATATGATGAAAAAAAAAAATAGAAAATACACAGTGTATTAGAAATGTAGATTATTTGACTCCTTTTTTGACGGTGTACATTTGGCGATTTTGACTGGAAATGAAACCAGTAATGAGTGGATTTGGACATTCTATGTACTGGCCGTGGAACATGTGGAAGGTTTGGTGTACATTCATGTCGATCATGTAGAACAGTTGCATATTGTGCCTTAAGCGTAAAGGAAAGAATGGGTAAGAAAGAAAATGATTGCTATAGTGAGGTAGGAAGTCGTGTGAGACTATATTGTATATCGTCAGGGATGGATAGGTGGGGGAGAGAGAGAGAGAGATATTCTCTTTTGTTCACTCACCTCTCGAGCGGCTAGTGTTTGACTTCCTCCCTATAGGAGTGGGTAATTCAGGAGCACTGTGTGAGCTTGTTAGATCACCGAGGCCCAGCGACGGCACCATTCTTTGCAGACCCTTGACAGCAAATATGTAGTAATGATATTGTCTCCAGCTGGGTAATAACACACAATTCAGGCAGCCACACAGTGCACTGCTGCAGAAATGGAGGGGGAGAGAAGAATTACTCTGAAGGACTGGAGGAAAATGACAGCAGAAATGTCTCCAACCCCTGAAGTGGAGCGCTGAAAAATGCACCCCTTGCACAACCGAGCAGTCAATAGCTTCTTTCTTCCTCAACAGGGCATATGCATGACACACACACATAAACACATGCAGACATACACAACAGGCTTAACTAAACGAACAAAAATTAACCTGTCTTTTTCTTTACTTTACATTAAGGTAAAAATGTTAACCGTAATATATTTAACACTAATGTGGCCCAGTGCCCTGCTAAATAAACTGACCTAGAACTTGTTAACATCCAACAGGCAATAAATGTCACTTCTCCTCAACTCGCTGCCAAAAGGGGAAAGGAGGGGGCTTGGCCGGGGGGAGGGGGTGGGGTCTTGCAGTTTACCCTCTCCCCTACTGAGGTGTGAAATTGTGGCATGTGATCCTTAATGTGTGTGAAGTAGACAAGGCCTTGACACAATGGCCCTGGGCCCTCAGGGGGCCTCCTCTGGCACAGTCTGTTAGCGCCCTGCTGGGGTTTGGCGCAGTCTCACAGTTCACTTTCAGGCCCAACTCGGGATAATAAGCTTTCACGCATGCCTCTGGGCGATGTGCTGTAACACTGAGTGGCAATAGGGGGAAAACAAGGCATGGAAAGACACATGGTTAGTCCGTTTAATGGGTTCAAAAGTTAGGAAAATACATTTAGTGTGTCATAAATTTTACACCATTTGAAATTCACCATATATATATATATATATTATAATTTATATATTTTTTTATATCCCAACTAAAGAAACAAGCTCATAATGCTATGATAATTAATCACTTTGCAATTACAATTTATCACTGCACCCTATACCCTCTGGTATGTTGTAGAAAATGGTAACGCACTGGGGAAAGCTATGCACATAACGTAATTAAGTGCAATATAATATACAAGAGTTGAATCCTATATATAGTTTCTACATTTTGTGTGCAACAGTAATCTATCTCTAAAAATATAGCCATTTACTCAGTGCTAAACATGTTTTTCCCAGGATATTTTCCCTTGTTTGGCTTCATGTTGATGACTGTGACCTTAAAGATATTGATTTGGGACCCAGATGCCAGTGCTGTTGGCCTGATTGTTCTACAGGGATGTGTATGGAGAGCTGTCCGCAGGCAGGAGTGAATCCTTTAATCTGTGAGCTTGATCTGAGCTCTCCCTTCTCTGCTGAATCGTCTCTCTCTCGCTCCCCTCAACATCCGCGGCTTGTGGCCGTGAACTCTGACTCCTGCCCAAGCACTGAGCCAGCAACTCGAGAGCAGAAGAGAAAGAGGGAAAAAAAAGAAAAAGAAAACAGGAGAGCTTCCCCCTCTCTGCTCTTATTCATCTGTTTTCTCTCTCTCTCTTTCCCTCTCTGAGGAGTGTATTGTGAATGTGAAAATAATTTAGAATGCTATGTAAAACGTAGCCTTGATACTTACTGGCGAAGAGAAAGGAGGTACATTAAAATTCATCCTTTTTTTCCCCCTCATGCTCATGGTCTGAAATGGTTTCATTGAAAACCGTTCAATCCTTACTTAGATTTGCATGCACATAACAGACAGATGACCTCAAGTGATTGAATTTGGCCTATAAAAGAAATGTATTACTTAAAAGATGGAGGCTGTGGAAGCATACATTTTTCCCCTTTTTGAAAAAGAAAAAAAATTAACCTTTTCCTTACTTTGTCAATGACTTCTGCTACTCCCTGTTACAGATGAAACGCCTTGTTGTGGATAGTTGGCTGAAGACCTGTTTATGGCCTTTCTGTACAGTGCTCAAGCTGTGGTCCATGTGGAACTAGCTCTGGAAATCAACATATTTTGACAGGGTAAGATGATAAAAATAAATAAATAAATAATATAATAATCTCTGCAGTTTCTGAAACATGACCTGCATGACACAACTAAATATGACACAACACCTTTTGTCACGGGTGTTGGTTTTGTCTAGGTATGCTAAATGTTAAATTTGAATTATTAAGGTAAAAGGAACAAATTGGTCAGTAGTACAAAGTTCTGCTTATCATTGTCCAGCTTTTTTGTTTTCTTCTAAATAAACAACATTTAATCAACAATAGATTAGAATATTGGAGTACAATCATCCATCTTCTGTAACTTCTTCATCCTGATCAGGGTCAAAGTGGGTCTGGAGCGTACCCGGAATCATTGGACACTAGGCAGAAACACACCTAGGGCATTACAAGCTCAACCGATTCCTCACACATTCAGACCTGTGGACATTTTCACACAGCCTGTTGTTGTCACCCTAACAACGTGTGGTTTTTGACTGTACTGGGAGACCTTATCTCTTGAAGGAAACCAACACACACAAGGAGAACACTGTGTCAGTTAATATTTTTTGAGAATTTTTTTTTCAAGACCTGGTAGACATCAGTAGAGAGAAAACAACTCAGTGGTATGGCTGTGAAGGTTTATCTGTTCAGAAATGTAAGCAAATTGACAAAAATTTTAAATTGTTCTCAAAATGTAAACTGACCACCTCAGCAGAAAAAAGCAACCAACAACTTTTAAGACTGAACTTTGGAGTTGTGGGAGAATATCCCTTAATAGAAGGTGTAATAAAATGGCACGTTGTTGATTTTATTAACCTTTTGAGGTTGATGTGTAATCACATTTTTTTTTCTGTTTCCTAAATATTCATACAAACTTACATTAATTGATTCATTTTCTGTACCTGCTTTAACTTGCTCAGTCTGGTGTTTACCCAGTACCATTGGGTGCAAGGCAAGAACACACCCTGGATCCATCACACATGCATACATTCACTCACTCCTGTGGACACGTTTTGAATAGACAATTTACCTACCAGCATGTGATTTTTGACTGTGGAAGGACTGACACACCCAGAGGAAACCCACACAGACACAGGGAGAACACAAAACTCCAGTGTGAACTTAAGAAAATGAAAGACATAGGCTAATATCTGACTATATCAATGTACTGACAATTGCTGTTTTTCAAATCTCTAAATGCTACCTAAGCTTATAACAAATATTGTTGCAAATCTCCATTGTCTGTATATCAGTGTTGTCCAGCATGAGCATCCTGCTTTTTGATAGATATGTGTTTTACTGAAGAGCATAACTCTGAATTACTATAAAATATCCCCCTCCCCCCAAACCCCAAGTTCACTCCGAATGGATGGCTGATCCTCATGTAACAAAATAAGAATGAGGTAAAATACACTGTACTGCGAGGCTCATATTGCTCTTGGCTTCAGTGAGTGTGTATTGGTGGTCAGTGCCAGCGGTAGGTGCTCTAAGCTGCAGGCCTAAGGGATTGTTTTGTTATCAGCGGTGAGAGAGCAGTAATGTTTGTGCACTGCTCCCCTGCAGAGGCGGCGGCTCTGCAGGTGGGAAAAAAGCAATTTCATGGTTCATTCCGTCTGTAATGTGTGGCCGTAATCTTAGGATAGAGCCTGGCTTTTTGTTTAAGTTTCACCAAGTATCAGGCAGAGCTGAAGCCTATTAATCACTCAGCTGAAGTGAATGGACTGGTGGGGATGACGGGGTGTATTCATAAGAGTATGGTTTTGTGGATGTTCATGAGTAAATGAGTGGATCAAAATATTGCCTAGCGTTATATACGATCACATGCAAGGGAACAATTTAGTCCTGCTTTAAGATTCAGTTCATTGTGATTTTACTGTGAATTCCATTTGAATATTTTACTGTGGTTTAGTATCATAAAAAATAGACTATATATATACAGGGTGGGCCATTTATATGGATACACCTTAATAAAATGGGAATGGTTGGTGATATTAACTTCCTGTTTGTGGCACATTAGTATATAGGAGGGGGGAAACTTTTCAAGATGGGTGGTGAGCATGGTGGCCATTTTACGTAACTTTATACAACGTAACTTTATTCTTTCATGAGTTATTTACAAGTTTCTGACCACTTATAAAATGTGTTCAACTTGCTGCCCATTGTGTTGGACTGTCAATGTAACCCTCTTCTCCCACTCTTCACACATTGATAGCAACACTGCAGGAGGAATGCTAGCACAGGCTTCCAGTATCCGTAGTTTCAGGTGCTGCACATCTTGTATCTTCACAGCATAGACAATTGCCTTCAGATGACCCCAGAGATAAAAGTCTAAGGGGGTCAGATCGGGAGACCTTGGGGCCATTCAACTGGCCCACGATGACCAATCCACTTTCCAGGAAACTGTTCATCTAGGAATGCTCGGACCTGACACCTGACATATATATAGGCTCTGGACCCACCGCGACCCTGAACTGGATAAGCGGTTACAGATAATATATATATATATATATATATATATATATATATATATATATATATATATATATATATATATATATAACATGCTTACCTTTATGTTCACAACACATTCATTTAAAAAAAATGGTCATGGTCACATTTACTTAATGTTATTATAATAATGAAAACATAAAACCATGTATGACCATGCCTTAAAGGAACACTAGGTAAGATTCGCACCTGGGGCTTCCTCTAGTGTAATTACATTTTGCATCACTGTACTGATATCAATGGGGAGAGTGAGGTGTCCTACCCTTCTCAAAAACTTACACCGAGTCTGGTATAGCAACGGCAGATGCTCTGTTCTTCCTACTACAGCTCAGTGAAGCATCACAATTATTTTAAATCTGTCATTTTAAGGTAAAAAATATAACATAGTCAGGGGGAAAATGACAGATGTTTTCGCTTGTAAAGCTCATTGATTTTTTTTAAACATATATAGATAAATAGCATCTTATATCATTTCAATTTATATAAATATTGCCCAGTTTTAGAGTTTTGCTCATAACTGTAAAATAATTCTGTGAGAACACAGTGACATACACAATAAAGATATTGTTGGTTAGTGTTATTTTCATGTGGGTTTTTCAGAGAAATATTTGGTAATTAGCTTTTCAGTCATAATGTTCCTGAAGCCTATAACATTTCCCCAATACGATAACTAGAGTTAACATATATAATGTACAGTAGGCTATAGTTGTCAAGCAAAATAACAGTGAAATATTAGCCTGTTTCATGAACACATGGTATAAATACAGTGGTTTTAAGTAGCCATCAATAGAGAGTTGTTTATATGTGTGGTAATGTGTTTATAATAGATTTTACAATGGCTCTTAATGTGGTTCAGCTAAATCAGATTTCAGGACCCGAACTATCCATTTTATAAAATTGATTAAACGTTTCAAAATCAATGCAGTTGACTCTGCACCCTCGGATCGATAAATCACTCTGTGGTGTGTAGTGTCACATCAAAAGCCTGTGTGAACACTGGTTTAGGTTAAGTCCTTCTAATTGTCCACTGACACATTAGCTCTCAGCGACCTCCTCTCTTCTTTTTTGTTTTCTGCTCTGATTGCCAGTCAGCAGCCCTTAAAAAAAATCCCATGGACAATCAGAGCATGAGGGTCATTTTCTGCAAGAGCTCACCTCTCCTTCTCCAAGCAGCCTCTCTCCCAGCAGGAGCGCTAAATTAACACTTCACGGCTCTGCGTCTCGGCCTGATGAGTCCTACCCACAGTGTCTGGGGGTCGTGTGTGTGTGTTTGTGTGTGTATGGTGAGGCTGGGAAAAAGGGGAGAAAAAAAGAGTGTGGGAAAACAAACACTCCATCATTTCTGCTTCATTTGGCCCCTAAATGGAGAGATAAGCTCACCTAGAGGGACGGTGACAGCCAGGCAGGGGACAGAGTCACCATGGCTACACAGCTTCACCTCTGGCCTAGGCTAAACCTGAGTGAGATTCTACATGACTGGGACAGGGCATCTAAGCAGAGTATCTAAATAAAATGAAGCTAAAATGCTAGCTTTTAGGGTTAGCACAGACCATGATTAGTATCCACTCTGGCATGAAAACAAAAATGTGTAAATACCTTAAAGGCATGCTAGGTCTGTATGACTGTGAACCTGGAACATTCCAACTACAGTTTTAAACCTGCTGTATGTGTAAATGTTTGAATGCCATGGGCCAAACGATAGCTCTTAAATTGTAGCTGAAAATAAGTTTATATATCCTCTGGGAACAGCATTAAAAAGTTTCTACATCACTGGTTCAGCTAATCCCATCTCTGGTCAACTTTGAAAAATGCTCTGATTTGGTCGGGCCATAGTGAGGGCCACTGTAAACAGAGGGGGGCTGTGCTTTTGTTTGTGTTGTTTCCATAACTACAGAAAAACAAGACCAATGTGACACAGAGGAAGGAAACATGAAAATGAGAAAGCAGATGTGTAGTACCACTGCAGCATGAGGAGGGCATCATCTGCAGGTGAAAACTGGCTTGAAAATTTGCATACCGTGACATTTGTACGTCCAGCATCATCTGTGTTTATACCAGAGTTGAACCTGAGGGCGACGCATAGTGGCACTGACCACCATTTATATTTGACAGTTTTCAGAGTTTAAGCATGTCTTGTATGTTTTATTACTCCAAAGCAATACAACTCAACAGTTACTGTAAAACAGAAGGGTTTTGGGGGGGAAATAATAACAACTGTAATTTGCCATCACTTTATATCAGGACATATACTATATTTTAAATTCCAACCTCCAATTGTGCAAATTGTGCAAATGTACTGTCCAATGAAAAATATATATTGATATAAAAATGCAAATATATTTAAAACTGACAAAAAAATAAAAAAATAGATATACTTGGTTTTAATTGAACAGCGACGATATGCAGATGTGTGTCCTTTGGAGAAAATACTGAAAATAATATAAACAATTCAATAGTATATATTAGTACAATATATATATTCATACAATACAGTTACCGTATGAATAATACATATCAGTATATTGTATGACTGCGTCTTGCTAAAGTTCAGCCAGCTTCTGAACACTGGCTAAAACGCTAAGCGATCTCTTCAAGTCAAAGTTAAAAAGGTGACTGAGAGTGACTCTGTGGTCTGTGAGGGTGATGAGTTGAAGGCTGCTGTGTCACAGCTCAGGACCCATGGCCTCACTCACACCTGTTGGGCTCAGTCTAATTACTCGGCCAGAACTGAAAACATACAGCCGACTGGCCTCGCCGGGCCTCATGCTGCTGCTGCGGCTCTGCCAGAGCATGAAATATGGAACAGATCATGTGTGGCTGTGAGATATGAGAGGGAGGAGGGTGTTAGAGTGGGATGGGAGTGTGAAACTCCTCTGTGTGAGTGAGCTTGTTTTTATGTATTTTCAGGACAATACTGTCCTGTAGGAAAAACACAGTTCTGATGTTTTAGTTTGATAAAAAGTTAAATAATAATATAAAAGTTAAAAGTAATAATAATTATAGTAATAACAATAAAACCCCAAATAAACTGGAAATATGGTATGGCTAGGAACAGACGTTTTTGTATATATTGGAATTACATCAGGAAAAGAAGTATAGTATATACCTCACAACAAATTATATTAGTAATACTGATTCATTATCAGTTTCTTCAGTGTCTAATGCAAGCTCTTTACCTGTTTTATACCAGCCTTTGTCATTTTTTTTCAGTAGACTTGCTTTAGTTTTCCTTTTAAAGAAATCTGCAGGGATTTTTCTTCACAACTCTAAAGCTAGTCTTAGATGTTCAAACACACTGGGGCTTGGGTTATTCTGAGGAAAAACTGCCAATTTTAATTTCCATAGTTTCTGCCTACTTCCTTCCTCTGTAATGACCTTTTAACAGATACACATCCTTTCAGACCCCCAGCACTGAAGAGTCTCACAGAGGAGGTATGGAAGCACACACCTGTGGATTTAATCATTTTCTTTTATCTGATGGTGATAGTTTTGGTGTTCTACCAAGTCCCATTGTCTCGTCTACATTTTATTTAATGGTTGAGCTCTAGTCTTTCGTTCCCCTTTCCTTTTGAAGGTGGATTATCTTTTGTAATTTCCTTCATAATCCCCTTCAAAATGATAAATTGTTGCACATCTGTTTGGCTGGAAATGTTGGAAATGATATAAATGAAAGCTAGTCTCTGACGCAGTACTCCAGGCATGGCCTTATGTCCTGACTTTGCCTAAAAACCAATGTACATGTGTGTGAGAGTGTTTGTGCTAAGGAAAGACAGGGTTTTGTCTGAGGCTGAATGAGAATATGCGAGTGTGCCTATGTCTGAGACGGTGTGAAGAAGAGTGTGAGACAGACATTTCTTTTTACACTTGACGTGTTCAGAAAACCAAAACATTGTGTAAACCCACGCTTGACATCTCCCGCAACCAGTTCGGAACCATTCCGCCAAAGCCCAATTATGTTGAAGAGATGTTCCGTACAAAAAAAAAAAGCAGCTGAAACACAGGCGTTTTGCTCTGTGAGTAGAACTCATCTGCTGGGGGTGAGGGTAATTTTACAGTGTGGCATGAGCGGGTTTCTAAAACATTCATCATTTCGTACCCTCAGTCAATTTCGATGCTGTGTTTGTTTGGTTTTTTTTTTCCTGTTCCCTTTGTTGTTGCGAGTGTTTATTTGTGCGCATAAGAGGGATTTGACGTTTGGTATCTGAGCAAACAGCAGTGGAAAGTGCTTCAGAGTGGAATTAATTAGCATGCTCTTAAACGAGGAGCGCAAGGAGAGTGTTTTTGTTTGTGGTGTGAGGCTGAGCAGTGGCGTAGTGAGGGGGCGGATCACAGGCAGGTTAAAATCACTTGTCATGGTGGAGATGGTCATGATGGGATTCCAATTGGTCAGCGGAGGGAAACAATCAGCATGGCCAACTAGGCAGCGCTCCATCACGCCTGCTATGTCACTCGAGTGTGTGTGTGTGTGTGTATGCGAGGGAGACAGAGTGGGGGGGGGTGTTGTGGTCATGTGCATGTCACAGTAATGACACAACATATGCTGCACATCAAAAGTTAGCTAAAGGCTTTCAACTCTAACTTCTTCTCTGTTTTCTTTCTTAAATAAGTTATAACTTGAAAACATATTCGAAATATTCATATAATAATGTAATATTAATATAACATTAACAAATGCCTGCATTTACTTGACTAACATTATCCAGCGGCCTTGCTCATGTTGATTAATGTGAATGTACCTGACAAATAAACAAACCAGCACATATTAAGGGGGCGATGGCCTGTGTGTTCATACTTGGGACAAAATTAGTAACAGCGCTTTGCTGGTTTCTGCTGCATTTCATCACCTCGTTGTGATGTCTGCACTCACACACACTCAGACCTTTTAGTTCAGATGCAAAACCTGTTTGATGAACACGAAGCTTGCAAAAAAATAAAAACAGTATGAAAAATGTGAAAGCTTATTTTGAGTCTGATTAATGTAGTCAGAATTTCCCATAACCCCTGTTTATGTTTTTAAACTGTATCTGTATTCTCACTCTATAATGTAGTTAATGAGCTTACTCAGAAAAAAAAAAAAACCACAAAAACTCCACCTGCAGAGTAGGTTCCCTTTCCCACATGATGCCCCAGGCTGGAGAGATGAGGGCTTCTAGCTATCACAGTGCTCCTTTCCATAGACAGCCAATAGGATTCATACTCAGGATCTCTGCATGATGTGGCTGTTAATGGCATTAAATAGTACAAATATTTCAGACTCCAAGGAGCAATGAAACTAAGTTACCACAGTGTGACATTTGTGTGGTGGCATACATCTGCTAAAGTGTTTAAAAGTGTTATTTGGATGCTAGATTGTCCATAGGATTGAGTCTGCGAGTGAATGTTCGACTGCAATGGACTGTGGCCCCACCCAGGGTGTGTTCCTGCCTTGTGCCCAGTGATTCCGCGTAATTTTGACGTGTGGTTACACTCTCTCAAGTTTTATCAAGTTCACCATAAACTGTTTCTGAATTCAGAGTTAAAATATGTCCGAACTTTTGAATCGACTACATTAAGTTCACTCCAAAAAGCTATGAAATCAATTACCTTATCATTTTAAGTTGATCAGAGTTTTGTCGAGATTTTCTTTATGGAAAATTACCATACAATGTCCCAGTTTCTTTGACAGGCAGCGTAAGACCTCACAAGTCCAACAGACAATATCGGCGTGCAGAACATTACCCAGTAATCAGTGACTTCTCTATAACTGTGTAGGAGGTACATGTACGATGTGTGTGTTTTAATCGCATGCTGCTTGTCACTAACATCTCCATTTCACAACATCTGAGGAGTGTGTTCTTATCAGAGATTAACAAGCTGATAGATTTCCCAATCTTAAATGGGCATGACTGACTAGCAGGCACGGCTTATAGATCCTCAATTAGAGAAACATAATACACTTTTCATTAGTACTAAAGAAACAATTAAGCGTAGATATGCCTAACTCAAAGGGGCAAGAGATAAAATTCACAAAGCTTGCAGGGGAATGTGATGCTACGCTACTAAAATCAGTCTGCTTTGAGTTCTTAAGGATGAAACATTGAGAAAAGGCTGAGAGGACAGTGGTTTTTTTTTTTGTTTTGTTTAAACACGGACCCTCCCGCCTACCACTGCTACCACTGCTAAGCTCCCACGCTCTGAAGTGGAGACACTTGAGACACTAAAAGTGACAGCAACTTAACATAAGCTATGAGGGCCCTGTCACCACCCCCTGACCCTCTCTCTCTCTGCTTCTTGCTCTTGCCCCTTCTCTCCCATCAAACCCAGAGTCTGGAGACTGGAGCTGCCCTTCATGAAAGCACTCTGTTACAGTCACAGGTAGGGATTAGAAGGCTGATGGACCGTAAACACCACCTCCTCCTCCCCCAATAAAAGAGTGAAAGGTGGTCTGGGCAGGGGGCTCTCGTCCTCTCCACAGCCGGCCCGTAATTGTTCCCCCTCAGTTTCCCGGTTACAGGTGCCACCCAGCAGAACTGCAAGCATGTAATCCCCCCAAATCCAGCCTCTTCCGAAGAGTGTTAACCAGGAATGTTCCGCCGGGGTCAATGGATTAGGGGGAATTCATGGTGGTGGCTTGGCTTGAGAGGTGGAATTAGAGGAAGGCGAGAGAGAGAGAGAGTGAGAGAGAGAGAGAGACTGGGAGAGAGAGTGAGGCAGTCTTATATTAAAATGAGCTTACCAGGTGGTCCCCTGAAAAGTGGACAGTGTGTCGAGTAATCTGAAAAGCCTCTGGGCGTCTTCGGCTGCTCATTGGCCAGATAACTTGCTTTAAAAAGCAAGAGAATGAAGGACAGGGAATGGGGGAGGTGGGTGGGTGGGAGGAAGGGGGGCTTCAGAGGTGGGCGCTGATGTGGTCCCATTGAGGCCTGGGTAAAATGTCTGTCAGGCTTGGTTTACCACAATCACAGCAGTGATTAGGCTTCTTTTGATGATAGGTTTAGTTTTCTGGCCATTGGAGGGAAAGAGGGGAGGAGTAAAGGGTGTGTATGGGTGGGGTGGTGTTGAGGGGGGCTGGCGGGTGTTAGGGGAGGCAGCAGAGCAAGCATAAGGAAAAGGGAGGGGTCGGAGGGGTTGGTCTGGCATGGCATATTAATGTCCCACACCGGGAGGGACCTCCTACGTAATTTCCCAGCGGGTCGTGGGGGTCAGGTTTGTATTTAGTTAGTGGTAATGATCTCGTTAGGGATCTGAATGGACCACCGTCTAAGCTCTTTCAGGCCGCTGAGCGTGCCTGCCTGCGCCCCCTCCCCCGCCCGCCTCTGTGTGGGCTTACACAGCCCCTGAACTGTGATTAATAGACTTCCAGGGCTTAATAACTTGCAAAACAGCATTAAACAAGGGACGGCCCGGGACAATCGGCCCAGGGGAGCCCCGGAGAAGGGCGCGGAGGGGGCAGCAGGCCCATAAACAGGGCCCGGCAACAATTGCCAATGCCTGGAATTAACTAAGACGGGGGTAGCGGCGGGCACACAATGCTACAGCTGGCCACTGGCGAGGAGCCATGGGGGAAGAGGCGGGAGGGAAAACTCGTTTGCTGCTTCCAGGTGGCCCAGGCCCGGCCCAGACCGAGCCCTTTCAGTTTTGTAAGTGTTAAAAGATAGAGGCCGAGAGAGGGAGAAAAGGGGAGAGAGAGAGAGAGAGAGAGAGAGAGAGAGAGTATGTGTGTGTGTGTGTGTGTGTGTGTGTGTGTGTGAGAGAGAGAGAGAGAGAGAGAGAGAGAGGAAGCCATTGAGTAGAGACAAGAAAGAGAGTAAAGAGCAGGGAGAGAGTGATAAGCAGATAATGGTGAGCACATTCAATGGAACAAGTAATCCTTGACACGCCAAAGCCCAAATATGAGCGCGCTTTGTTTCTGCATTTTCCTTTCGCCCACAATGCTAAAGTGGGAAAAAATGGGCATGGTGACCCATACACACACAAACACACACAAGAAACACACACAAACAAACGTCCCCTCCTCAGCCCCCTTCTTGCTCCAGCAAGCCCCACAAATCTGCCAGCCCACTCACTCTTTTTTTCCCACCCTTGTGTTCTCTTGTCTAAATACAAATGAGCTCAGCATGGTGGCTTGTGAAGAGTCGTGTTCAGACCGCCCTCTCTTCTTATATTGTAGCATTTCTTTTCTCTCAGGCCTAGGTGTGCACTTGCTGCCTATATAATATATCACCGGTTTGTAAATAACAGCAATGAAGGTCCCTCGTGGGCCTGAGAGAAGTGCTTTTTGATAAACAAAGAGCTGGGTGCACAAATCTTTTTCATAAGCCTACAGGTTGATTTTGTTTTTCCTTTTCTAAATTATATGCAAATCATATGCTATAATTAAAATCAACACAAAGTTTTGGGCAGGAAGACAAACAGATACACAGACAATAACTGTACACCTTGAATAAAGTTTTTTAAAGAAATACCTTAGCTATGCATACTATTATTATTATTATTATTATTATTATAAATAAATAAAAGTACAAATCGTTATCTTGGTCTAGATTTATTCTGTTTTTTTTAAACAAGTAAATGGTTTTCATATCAGACTGACTGATGTGTTTCTTTGTGTGAAGGCACTGATGTGCTCCATACTGAGAACATGTGGCCTTTTTGAGCAGGGAAAAGAGATGGGAGGAGGTGCAGCATTTGTCTCACAGAGAAGCTTATAATCAGAGCATCAATTAACCAGAGCAAGTAAATGGGCATTGGCATGAGACACATAAATTGCACAGCGTGTGTTCAATTATTGACAATCATGAGACAATTTTGAAAGTATCTGTTTAGAATAGGAACAGGTAACCCCACCCCCACCACCACATATCTGGACTAATCAGTGGTGATTTTACCTGAAACCAATCAATACAGTTGGAAGATGTAGTTTTGTTACTGAAGGAAAAGACTACAACAGATCTTTAAATGAACACATTTTCTAGCAGAACCTGCAAATATGAAAATGCTGGTAATGTTCTCGCTAATGTTGCCGTTGTCTTCAGGCTGCATGCCACTCCATGTGGGCTTTTGTGTGTTTTTAAAGGGGAGTGGCTTACTGTGGGATAGTGCTGTAATTGGATGCAAATAAAGGCCACTTGATGTCCTGGTCAGGCTCCACAGGGCTGCT
This sequence comes from Hoplias malabaricus, assembly GCF_029633855.1. Taxonomy (NCBI): domain Eukaryota; kingdom Metazoa; phylum Chordata; class Actinopteri; order Characiformes; family Erythrinidae; genus Hoplias; species Hoplias malabaricus. The sequence continues at coordinate 62,005,149 of NC_089800.1, forward strand.
GTCAATTTACACTTGCCCTTAAAAAAATACAGAAAAATGTGTGCGTTTATTGACCATCTTTATCTCCTCCAACATTACGAACCAACTCTGCAGATCTGCCGAGCTGTTTGACATTCTCTTCAGACTGTTTGCCGAGAAGTGAGCTGTGACTAAACTCCAAATGAGTGACCGCAGAGATTTCGGGCACTTTCTAATCTGTTTTTTTTTTACTCAGATCAGGGGTCTTTCAGTATTATCTGTTATATTTACTGCGCAATTTTATTATTATTTTCCACAGAATATTTGTTTAGACCCTTCACCATGCGAGCATAGCCTAAGAGCTTGTTGGCTGTGTAGTGGTTTGTGTGTGTGTGTGTGTGTGTGTGTGTGTGTGTGTGCGAGTACATAAAAGAGAGTTTGTGAGTGTTTTGGGGTGCTCAGCAGATTTTTTTCTTCTCTTGGACTCTTGCTCCTCCTCTTTCTCTTCACCTCAGTGCTTCACAGCCCTCTATCTCTTTTTATGTCTGCATTGTCTCTTCCTCTGGTTTTTAAGCCTTTCTATGTTCCCTCATCCCTCCCCTCCTCTCTCTCTCTCTCTCTCTCTCTCTCTCTCTCTCTCTCAGCCTCTCCCTCTCTCTCTCTCTCTCTCTCAGCTGTCGTTGGCTCTGGCCCTGTCTCAGAGTGGGGGTTTGGGTGGGCTCGTCCGTATTTCAGCCGTTGCGGGTGGGCCCCTGTGCACGGCTAAGCCCCCTGACTCCATGCTCAGCCCTGTCATGAATAATGGATTGGGAAAATACATTTATCTTTTAATAGCCGCAGCCCCCCTAGCTACTTGCACTCGGTTCGTCCAGGACCGAAAAGACGAGGTTCACGCTTCTCGATTGTCTCCTGTCTTTTTGATGTCCGTCACTTCTTAGTGTCCTAGAGAAGTGTAATCAGGCTTGATTTGATTGGTCAGTAATTTTTGTTGCAGGAAAAAAGTGAATTGTCAAGAGTTACTTTATATTATTAAAAAAGTTCTAGGCTAAACAGTTGTTTTTAACATTTTGGATGTCAGCTGCAAATTACAGATTTTGCATACTTCACAATATGCATATTTGTTTACATTTTAACTTTTATAATAGAAGCAAAAATGGAAGTGCTTAACTTAAAAGTGATTTCATTCCAAGCAATTTAAAGCATTTCCAAGAATTCTTACGAGTTCTTTCATATGGAATTGTTCATTCAGTGTAAAGGCCAGAGGGGTATTGAAATGGTGTGTAAACTATTAAATATTATTACAAAAATGCAAACATTATTAGCAGTTTTTAATTTAACATATAATTCTGAATCTAGGCACTTTATATTGGAGAGAAAATATAAATTTATCAAACACTGATTAAACATTTCTTATTAAAAGTGTACAGTTACAAAATCTAAGAAAAGAATAACAATGAAATTAATATGCACATCAGAAACACCAGGAAAAAAACGACATACTTCAGTATTTGGTATTCAATTTCACACGAAATTCCATATCATACCTGTAGAGAGAAAACTAGAGCGAGAGAGAGAAAGCGAGAGGGAATTATTTGTGTAGCCAAATGAAGTATTTGCAGCACAAATAAAGGAGAGCTACTTCAGTTGATCATTTCCCCTCACTCCTAATAAAGTGCCTTTGAATCTCATCTCAACCAGGCTCTCAGGCAGTAATGTAGCCCCACTCTCCAGTGCGGGTATAACACGGCTTACTTTGTTTAAGCAGGCTGAGGAAGATTTGCGAGTGAGAGAATACATCTAGCTTCTCATCCGCACATCTCTATTTAAGCCGCAGGCTTGGAGAATGCAGCTGGCATCACTAGCAGTTGTTTATGTAGGCTAATTTTGTTTATCCAATGAGCATATACCAGTTTTGTTTTAGTTGTTTATTTATTTATATATTCTTTTTGTTTTATTTTGTTTTGTTTTTATTGGCGCGCCAGAGCTTTTAAAACAATCTATGCTTATTTTAATATAAAATACATTTTTTTAATTGTCCTTACGTTAAAAAAACAATCTTAGTGTTCCTCTTTAATATTTAGTGAATGTTAGGGATTTTGTTTTGAATATTCTTAGTTCAGTGATAAGCTTTTAAAGCAGTGAAAAAATATTTTTAAAAATCCATATTTAAAAGAATTTATTTATAAAACGATTATAAAATGATTGCAGTCTGAGAAAGCCTCTCTAGTGCAGCATAAAAAGTAATAAATATTTTGCCAGATGTAAGAGCTTACAACTTCATCAGCTTTATATATTTGATGTTAAATTAAAAATAAAAAGTATAAAGTTAATGAATAATATATATATATATATATATATATATATATATATATATATATATATATATATAAACAATGCTCTTTTGGGGGGCCCAAAGTTTGTAGCTACACCCCTGGGTGTGGATGACAATTATTGCTATTTGTTATTCTTTAATGCTGTCTTTCTAAATTCATATCATTTGTGCCTTAGATTTATCTGTGCTAATTACGATCGCCACATGTTTCCCTGAGAGGAACCTGAGGCACATCCAGCTACCGTCTGTGTGTGATGTGATAGCACTGCAATGAGGATGAGACTTGCATCCAAATAATCTTCATTTGAGTTGTGATGAAAAACAACAAAACACAAAAACACGGACAGACACACCACACTCAGGATACTACTGCAAGTGTGTTTAACTTTGTGACATGTGTTTTGCGGAGTGGGGAAATACTGGATTAAATAAGTATTATAAAATGCTGTCAGGAGAGCTTCCTCAGAACAGGTCTAAAAAGTCTTTGAGCCTCTTCCCAGGGCAGAGTGACTACAAAGACGTCTAAAATGATGATGGTAAGTATAAAAAACACTTTTAAACATGCTAAAATTTCACAGCTCCGACCTCTTCACTCATCTGCCAGCCGACCTCTCACACAGCTAACACACTTTCTCTACTTCCCTGCCCCATCTTCTTTCCTCTCAGTCTATCTCTTGTCTAAAGCATTATTTCCACAGCTCTTTCTTCCCTCCTCTGCAGTAGAAGCCGCTGTACATTGGCCAGAGCCTCCTTAGCACTGCTTTATGGGCTGAGAGAGAGAGAGAGAGAGAGAGAGAGAGAGAGAAAGAGAGAGAGGAAGCTGAAAGCCCCATTTATCATCACTTGTGTGGGCAGTGTTGCCAAGGCAACACTCAGGCTGGCAAATGCCACTGTGTAGAATACTAATGAGGCACTTGGCAGGCCTGCTGGCGGAGCTGCGGCGAGCGGCCCGGAGCGCAGGCCACTGCTGCCGCTCCACGAGCCCTCCCAGCCCCGCCAAACAGTCAAAAGGGAAATCAATTAAGGACCTTCCACAGGGCTTGGCAAGGACGCTAATCTGCAAGGCCACATTTAAAATAATGCTGCAATCTGCCTGTAATACCCTCCGACTCAAGCAAACCAAGAAAGAAAACAAAAAATGAACAATAACAAACAACACATACAACAAAACAAGAGAGTCTGCAACTTTTTCCACTCTGGAGAAGCTTAGAGCGGAAAAGGAGAAAAGCATGCTTTATCGCAGCGGCAGTCCATTGCACATTGGGATTATCATTGGAAACAGCTGACCTCTGGAAAATGCAGTAGCACATATCATAACGGCAGTGTAAACCTGGCAAAAGTATGTTTAGCCTAGCTTCTGTTAAGTTATAGATTTGTGCCATCACGTAAAAGTTTAGATTAAGCAAATAATTATGAGAATTACTGAAAAATACAGTGTGAACAATTAAATAAAGTGTAAAATTAACACTTGAGTACATCACTGAGTGTTCTACTGGCAAAGAAGTTAACTCTATGAATACTTGCATAGTTGAAACTGTAATTAACACCTCTGCTTTACCAAGACTGGCAATTTCCACCTGACAGATTACCGTACCCTTTCGGCCCTCTGTCTCTCTCTCGTTGTTTCTTGAGGAAACGGTGCAGGGAATAAATTGAGCTGGAGCATGCCTTTTCTCCGTTCATTGCTCTCCTTCAGTGATTCAGGCACTTTGATCGAGCAGGTCCTAATCAATTCTTCAGTGGCAAGACGGGGGCAAAATCATTTCCCTGACAAACCCCTTCAAATGACTTGTCATTAATTTGCCTCTTTACTGGCACTTGTTTGCTCAGAAAACGAGATGCGTTTGGCTTTCTCTGTCTATTAGCGGGGGTTGTGCTCTTTGGGGGATTTTCATGGGCTGCTAAGCGTTGGGGAGGGCGCACTAAGGGATTGGATACAACATGTTTGCTCATCCTTACCAAGTCACTTATTAGCGCTAATTGGGAGGGACAGTTCAAACATGCACGGCAGAGTGGGGTGTCACAAGAGCGTGACATGGGTACAGACACAGACAGTGGTGGTAGTGACAGCAATGTGTGTGTTTGTGAGAGTGCATTAGATAGGGATATGTTACATGGTCCATGGGTAGGAGTGTAGTACCTCAGGGCTTCCTCCTTGGCCCTTTGTAAAAGTGGACTGTTTGTCTGACTTTTTGTCAGGGAAGCCCTAAGCTGGGGCTGGAGAGAAGCCAGTGGCCATATTTTGAAACACACAAGGCTGTATGAGACACTTAACGAGTCAACAGTACAGTGAAGGATGCTGACAAATTTCATGAATGTTCAATGTTGAATATATGCTGGAATACACTGGGGGGGGATTATATATATATATATATATATATATATATATACATACACACACACACACACACACTGAACCTCATTAATTCACATCCCACACGTGGTCTCAATGACAATGTGATATTACTGACAAACCCCCTTGGCCCCTGGAACCTTAAGCTAATGAAAAATCATACACTTCCCTGTCAACACCAAAACCCCTCTCCCCTTAAAGCACCCCCATAGCACTGTTTAGGATGCATTTTGGCTAAAAGATGCTAATTTTCAAGGATTATTTACCACCATAATAGCTGCAATTATATTCCGTGCTAAACGATTTAAGGTATAAGCACCAATTAGTAACTGGTCATTATCTTGAGCATTTGAAACTCACAGTGAAGTAATAGGCTGACATTTGCTAGCCTGTGCAAGGGAACTGCTGTAGTGCTTCTATAATTAGAGGCTGTTTACCTCCAGTCTTGAGAAGATTATATGAATTCATCTCTACTGTACTGCTCAATGCCCCCACTTTCTGCAATTTTCTGGCCTACCTCAGCCAGCAGATAAACCAGATAAAGAGGAGTGCAGTTTTTTCTGATTCTGAAATCAACCAAAACCTCCGTAATAGACCCAGGCAAATGGAAATAACAAATTCAACAGCATTTACAGTGAACCATGGCTAAAACTGGCTGAGGAAGGGATGTTTTTTCCCTCCAGTTACGTGAATTAATAATAACTCATCTGAGCTGATATTTTGGTAAAATATCTGGACTTTACAAGATTTTTAGAAAAAATTTCTTAATCGTGGAAGTAGTAAGAATAAATATAACAACAAGAATCACCATGTAAGTACAAACTAAGTGAAAATCTGACAATATTTTATTGCTATTGTGTTAAAGTATGTTATCGTGATAAAAATTGTTCCAAACATTAAGATAACATTAAGTTGAACCATCGTTCATTCATACTGTATATAATAGTTGTTATATTAGTGCACTACACGTGTCACAGTTTCAAGCAATGAATATAAGAATATATTCTTAAATGCTACAAATTTGAAACAGGCAAAAGGCTCATTTAAAATGCTAAGAAGCTAAAAATACAAAGGTTATTTGTGTGTGTGTGGGGGGGGGGGGGGCATAGAGCACTGTAGATGTAATTAAGGTTGCTAACAACAGACAGATACAGTAATGCATCTGGTCAGCGGAGAGCCACTACCACCTCATAAATCAAGTAAACACATTGGGCCTGGCTAATAGATGTTTAACAAAACCTCTCATTTCAAACAGTTTGACCCCACGTCCTAAAACACAATGTGAAAACTCCCCCAGGATTACCACTGACCCCGAGGGCAGAGAGGCCACACAAGCAATGAAAGAACCTGCCATTGTGCTGTCTTGGAGCAAAGGGTACATGTTTGTGAGCGTGTATGTGTGTGTGTGTGAGAAACAGAATAGTTTGTGAGTGTGTTTGCTGGTGTGGTGTAGTTGCATGTCAGTGGGTGGCGGCAGGTCACTGTAATGACATTTTGATGGATCATCGTTCACACCCACTAAAGCTGCACTGTGTCTGGGGGGCTTTTTAATTAGACTTTGTGTGCTTGCCCACAGACAAACAGTCATGAATGTGGACATGTTTACAACATGGCTACCTCTTCCACTGCCAATCATCTATTCCCTGGATGTATTCCATCCTGATTATCACCGGGTGGAGGAGAACTGCATGTTAGCTCCGCACATCTTTCAGCAGCAGGACTCTTTATCCTATTTATTTGTGTACACTCATACTAGAATGAATGCATGTCAATGAAGAGTCTTAGAAATAGATAGGATTCTATTGCCATGCATGCCATTCTCCGTATGTGCCAATATCAGCATTTATGAACATGTAAGGACACTTGTCTCTACCAGACACGCTGGAAGAGCTGTCCAAACCCACAATCCAACCAGCCACCACTCATCACACAGCTCCCGCCCTTAAGATATCCCCTTTCATATTCCAATATCAAAATCAACATTTATCTTCAAAACAGGCCTGTACACTCCAAAGTGACCCCCTTAAGGACGTGGCAAATATACTCATTAGCAAAGGAGTAGAGGGACTACTTTTTCCACACGAATGAGGAGTGGAAAGATAGACTGTGTTGGGAGCAGACGGGATGTAGCGCAGATTTTGTTTTCTTAGTAACCGACCTTGATCTGACTATCCGCAGGGTCAAAGACTCTCTCGTCGGCTTTTGTTGGGCCCAATAGAATGTTAATGAATAGGCGCGCTGCATATTAAAATTCAGCTGGAGCTTTTCAGTGCTGCTGTCAAAACTGCTGCGGCATGTCGAGTACCTTTGGCTGAGAGACGAGAGAGATCTGGTTGTAAAACGGGATGGAGGGATGAAGGAGGAAAAAGGGAGAGAGAGCGGCTGGAGCCTTTCCACTCCTTTCCAGCAGGGTGGGCCTTTTCTTCCCTTTTTCTCATTCCCACCGTCGCTGCCACGGCGGTGTGCAAATGAAACAAAGTGTAAATAAAAATTTGTCTCAAATGAGGGCCATGTGACATTGTGGTGTTTTAGGGAGCACAATGGGTCCTTTCAGGGCCAAGCGAAAGCCTAGTCGTTTCCGCTGGCCTGGAAGTGTTTGGGTTTTTATCTGTGGTTTTGTTTTGTGGACAGCTGCAGGCCTTGTTTGTCTTGGGCTGTTTTTGATCGGTTAGCATGCTTGAAGAGGGCACGAGTCACAATTGTTTCAAAACAGAGACGGGCATTGTGGCAACTGGGGGTTGTTTAGTGACTGCTGGCTCCAAAATGCAAACAGCAAGATTAAAGAAGCAGACACTGTTCTGAAAGCAGGAAAAAAAAAACCTGTAAATGTGGCTGTCAAAACAATAGTCATTGAAACAATATTCTCCACACACACAGAAAAATACCACTCTTAGTAATCAATGTTTCTCCAGCAAATACCTGTTATTAGTTGCCATAAATGATAATGTACATATTGGATTTTTAAATTTTGCTACACATAATGTCTTCCCTCACATTTGCATGATACTAACAAACTTGTGTTGTTGCTAGATAGTCCCCAATTACTTTATGAATGGGGAATTTATGAAATGTATTTAATTATACAGCAGCAAATGCCAATAGTAAAAGGGTAACCTCGCACCAAAACCTGTGTTTACTGCATGAATGATGTCATGTACAGATAACAGTGAATCTGATTTTTGTAGTTATCTCTAACCAATGACTTATATGTTTTATTATATTGATAATAAATCTGATATTTTACACTCACACCTAGTACATTTATCAAATCTGTAAATCCAGAATAAGAGGCTGATGTGTTTACATCGAAATGAATGAATGAATGAATAATGTCATTCTGGAAGTTTAAATTAAAATGTAATATCCAGCAATCCAAGCTTGTCATGCTTTTTTATTTTAATATAGACTTTCTCCCTCTGATCGATAAAATAAATAATAACATTAAAAATCTGTAAATAAATATGAAGATGTATATAATATTATATCATTTGTTAAAATAATGATATCAAATTTTGAAAATAGTACATATTTCACCAAGTGATGATATCAGGCACGAAAAATAAACATAATTAAATACAAATGTTATTAAATTAAAAATAAACTAAACAAAACAAGAGACAAATGAAACTGTTTTCACAATATCCCCTCTGCCTGCTCTCTTCATTCTGGAGTACTGACATAGCTCTGCAAAGAAAGGAAATACAGACAGTTTTTAACACCGCTCTGTAGAAGAGTCCTTTCTTCCACAGACTCAGACAGTAAGCTCTGATGACATATCTAAAAGAGAGAGAGAGAGAGAGAGAGAGAGAGAGAGAGCACACTGGCTTGTTGAACCTTTAAAAACGTGGTACAAACATCTCAGAGCCCACAAAAAGAGCCATTCTCTCGTGTCTAGTCTGCCTTTGTCACAATTTCTACATGGTCGCAGCTGGGACAGGGAAAAAAATCGAAGGTGGAAAAATATATCAGCAGACAACATCTGCAGATGGTGATTAGCATTAGGAAATTGCCTCCTTGAATGAAATTGGAATGTCGACTGTCAATTTCCTTTCATGCTCGCGTCTCCTTTTCTGGGAAGCTAGAGGGCACTGCTTTGTCCTTCAATTGGTTACAATTTGGAGAAAAAGAGAGAGGGGAGAAAAAAAATCCTCCTTTCTTCCCCGTGCCTGTTCTGATGTACTATGAGGACAAGAAAGAGACACCATTAATTGTGCTACATATGAAGAGCTGTATTTGGTTAACTGTTTCAAAGCAGTGTCTTCATGGCGCTTCTCTCTCCTCTCCTATTTTTCTCTTCTTCTTCTTCTTCTTCTCTGCCCTTATCGTGTGGTGTGGCTGGGTGAGTGTACGGCACTATAATCTCCTCCTGTGAGTCTGCTTTGGCCAAGTCTGAGGCAGTGTGTGAGCAGCCCGTAGCTTTACACTGTGTAGAGCTCTCAGCAGCTCATTCAACTTGAGGAGCTCTACGTCTGCTAATATTATTTACTTTAACTTTCCTACACAAAAGACACACGCTCTACTAGAAACCTACAGAAACACTGCACAGGGTTATACACATGGTGTGTATTTATTTTTTTTCCATCTGCAAAAATAATAATAAAACACTTCAAATAATTATTGTGTAAAAATCTGTAATTAATTATCAGTGAATTATTTAATTGTCTGTTTTATAAAAGTTGATATCTAGAATTTTTGAATATTATACAATATGATGATCTAATTTGGAAAAACAAACAAATTGTACTGATGCGGTTACTTTAAAAATATTTTATATGTAAGGTAAGTTAGAAAAATATTACGTGAGTTACTATTTTTCACCCTCTGTGTATATTTATGCCAGCAGTAAGAGCATGAAAAAAATCATTCTCAATGTAGCTGTCAAACAAATACATTTTGCAATAAATATTAAAATTAAAACAATATTTTAATTGTGTAAAACGTGATCAAAATAACATTTTGATACAAGTCACAGCACATATCCATGTTTTGTCTGTACTGGGTAACATTAAAGCAACTAATAAAAATGAAATAAGATAATATGTAGTGGCAATGCGGCGGTAATAATACACAACAAATACAACAGAAACCATTCTGTCTACTTCCACCTCTTTACTCCCTCTCCACAATACAGGCAGGATTTACACAGAGGCCAGATGTGCTGCATTAAGGTTTTAATGCTGGAGCTTTAGATAAGGGTACTGGCTGTCACACACACACACACACACACACACACACACACACTTACGCCAAAATATTCCAGCAATTAGCATGGCTGTTAAACCCTAGAGTAGCCACTAAAGAAAGACGCCTTGTGTTAGAGTAAAGAATCTGCCCTGCTTATCTCCCACCAAACTCCTAGTGGCTTCTGCTTTCTTTTTTAGTGCCACATGCGCTGTTATATAGAGTGCCTCCATACTGAACCTGTGCTGAGAGAGTGTCACTGCGATAGGGCTGATGAACTGATGGAGATATAGTGATATTTCTCTGGTGCTCAGGCTGCTCGAGCTCTCATTAGTTAGTGTGGCGCAGCAATGCTTGCGCGCGGGCATAAATGAGCCAGCTATCAACCGCTGCCTCCATAGTCTGCCTTATCTCATTAGGTTCCACATCAAAGTTAATCAGAGATGGGCATGGTAATTGGTGGAGGAGACAATGCCATAGATCGGGGTGGGGGGAGAGGGGGGTGGGACGTGTGTCATCTTGAAACATTGGCAAGGCTGGTCACAGTAGATAGGCAGAAGCGAGAGAGAGAGAGAGAGAGAGAGAGTGTAAGGGGGGTAGCAGCTAGAGTGGAGGAAAAGGAGTAATGGCAGAGGCATAACAAGCAAGCTGCTCAGAATTAATGAGCTTAGCCAATAAGAAAAGAATAACCAATCAGTGTGTGTTGGGCAAATATAATTTAGGAATAATTGCTTGATTGCTTTTCTATAGTAGGCTGATTTGACCACACAGAAGAACTGAGAATTAAGATGTCAAGACAAGAATTAATTTGGCATGTGAGGGCACAAAAATTCTCTCTCTCCCCTTCGCCGTCTGGCGCCCGCCGATGCTAGCTGAGTTGTTGCACGCTAATGATGAAAACACAGAGGTAGATTGCACATTCATTTCCTGACTCCATTATCCGTAAGGAGTCGCTTCCCTAATGCCACAGATGCCCCGATATCATGGAAAAGAGTGTGTATGCTAACACATTTAATTGCTGTTTTTTGCATATTCCACTCCAGCCGTGATAGCTAGCTCCGGCTGATTGTGCAGTTGGTTTCGGTATTGATTTCCTCTTTTTTTTTTCTGAGGAGGAGGATGCGGGCTATAATTGTGATGGTTGACTGGCAACCCCACCCCTCCTCCACCACCCTCCTCTCTCGGAACAGTGCTTGTTTTGAAGCCCTTTCTCCTCTCGCTGGATTGCTAATGTGCGGCGGCTTAAGAGAGCACATTTTATTCCTTGCTACCTGCTTTGAGAAATGAGGCGCGACCTCTCTTGACGCTCTCCTCAGAGAGCCTTGAGGAAATATTTTTGTCTCGTCGACGGCAACAGAGACATGGCCAATGTCCCGCAACCGCAGACCATGCTCTTGGACACTAATTATCTTCTTCACAATTCTCCACTACTCCTTTTAGTCAATACAATTGCTTTATTTGGGCCAGACTGGTAGGAACCGGGCCTGCATGGTGTGGTTACTTATTAAATAAGAAAGGAGCTGTTGATAACCAGTGCATCTAATTCAAGGCCGGGTCTGACATTAGCGTGAGCGTTTGGATTGAGTTCGAGCAGCCCCAGCTCAATTTATATTTAAATAGGTGGTGCGTCCAAATAGGGGTCCGTGCATATGAATATAGCCGTATATTTGCTCCCACATGCGTCTGCTACTTAGTTCCAATTAGGCTGAAAACACTGCTGCTGATTTGAAGCCACTGACTTATCACTGCTCCACAGGTTCCATTGCTATGTGTTTATTTTCACACGAGTGAGTATGTGTGCTAACATAATTTCAGCAGTAGGCCGAGTAAAGGGAGGTGGGGTGGGGGGTGGTACGGGGCAAAGAAGCCGAGAGGGCTTGTCAGGTGGGTATTACAGCTGCCCTAAGTTTGCCTGAAGCTTCAGTTTCACTGCACACAAACAGCCACACATACATACACACCCTCACTCTGTCCTCACTGTCACCACACTGGCACAATGTGAGGCCACACAGGGTACAAGGTAGCCTAGTTTTGATCTACGTGGGGCCTAATTGAGTCACAGGCGATGACTCTATCGCTCCACATCAAGGAATTTGCCAGTGTTCGATTATTTCACTGGGGGATTAAACCTCATTTTAGGGTGTTCCGCATTAACCTATTAGGCAGGCTCATCTGCATTGCTAATGCAGGCGGGGGACAGCTGTCAGGGGCGAGGGGGAAAACATGATCGCGCAATCCTTGAGTGAGTGATCCCAGCTCCGATTAGCCACAGTGAAGTTCGCTGAGCCTAAGTGATAAGGCAGGCACAAATTCCCAAGTTGCCAATAGCTCTGAAAATTATCAGACTGTAGGCAAAGGCGAAATTGTGCCTGCCGGCACCCGGGCTTCAATCCAGGGACTGCCCAGATTGACATTATTTAAAGCTATGGAAATGTAGCCTGCCTGCCTATCAGGCCACTGCTGAAATAAGATTTTTTTTCACTCCTGCTCCATTTATGAACATGTCCAGGATGCCTGCATTCTCGAAAAGGCAATTTGAGCGTAATTTAACAATTTTATGATCTAATCTGGATAACGGAAATAAACAAACATGCATAGGACCAGGCAGGGAGCTGGATGCAGTACTTTAGGAGGTCTGAGGTAATCATACAGAAAACCTATTTCAACCTGAAAAAAATACCAGCTGACCATACGTATTACATATTGTTTCACGGCATCGGCTCTGCTGTAGCGAGACTTGAACAGTCATCATATAATGCATTATTTCCAATGCAATGGTCGCTTATTATTTGACTATAGCTCAGTAGCAGCACATATGTGTTTGTCTGCTTAGAGGAATAGGGATTGTGTTAAAATAACTGTATTCTAGCCCACTTGCATCTCAGTGCTATAGGATTACTACAGCCGTTCCCGTCGGTTCTGATTGCATGGCTGAAAGATACATCTGTTTATTGAAAACATATATTTGTGCTACTACACCTGAAAACATAGTACTTAACTTGGGTGCTCAGAATGACAAGCTCCAAACACAGTTGTGTATTTGCAATGAACTGCTTTGAATTTTGGCTCTTCAAGAACACAAAAGCCTTCATATATGCTCCTCCATATTTTAAGCCAGTTTAATACATGTTTAGATGCACTAGCTGTGCAGTACACCCTGGAAACAATGGGCATGGGTGTGACTAAGTGCCTAGATGAAACCAACCCAAAACAGCAGTCCGGTGCCAGCATGAGTGCGCACAGAGCATAGTGGGTCAGCGTGTAGTGGTCTGCTCCAGGGACTACTAGAATAATAATGAAAACTGCACATTCTCTGGTATGCAAATTATGTTTTTTCTGCAGTAAAAACATTTGGGACAAGGAACAGTGAAAGTCATATACTCTGATTTACATATATAGGAAGTAAAATTAGAAAAACAGCAACAAGACTTGATTTCTTAAATTCTGTTGGATAATTTGACTAATTTCTATTGCTCCATTAATTCTTAAATGTTTAAACTATATAAATGGCAGCTGCTGGCTTCAAATTGTGTTAAAGGGTTAAAAGGTTTTTGTCACAGCAACAATTTTTTTTGACATTTACACTCTTGTGTGCCAACACCAGCCATTACTGAAAGAAGGCTTGTCTGGCTATAAACATAATCAATGTCAGAGCTGGATGGAGAATCCTCTGGCCCTGCCTGTTTGACTTAAGCGCTCCATTTGTGTTCCCCCTGATCCCACAGCCTTTGTGTACATTGTAATGAGTGTTGCCATAATCCTGGGATTTTGCTGGGGGTCGACCCATGGCAATGCCTCCTCCCTGCCTCGCCACACAAGGCCTGGAGTTTAACCCAACCAGGGCACAGGGAGGGGCTGCAGAGAGAACAACAATGACCTGTCTCCCATGAGATACCTCCATTTACGGCTGGTTTGGAGGTTTCTGATAGACCTGCTAACCCATTTTAATCCTATTAGAGCGAGCCCACAAAGGGTGAATCTGCAGCAGGCTGGATGGAGGTAGAATACTCCTGATTTCAGCCATAAGGGAAACAGGGACGGCACAGTTCTCCCATCAATGCTCATCTATTATAGAAGCACAGAGAAGAACGAATGTTAAAAAAAAGAAAACACACAAAAAAACTAAGTAACAAGCAGAGCCATTGTCCATAGACAGATTCAAAGAAGAGGACCACCAGAGGCTAGACATCTACAAAGTCAACTCACTGGACATCCATCTCCAGCCATAACGGACGTGCTTCTGACTGGCCGGGTGATAAATTCCCCGCGAGGCATGCCGCAGGAAGTGGTACTGTGGTGCCTTGTAGGCATTAGTACCTAAGGGTCACCTAACAAAAGCTCGCGGAGGCCGAGAGGCCTCAATGCACCTTTGTTTCGGGCTCTGGTTATGGGACACGCGGTGGCCAAGTACGCTGGTGGTCCGTCCTGTTGCCCCATCGCCAATGTCGAAGCTTAAAGTCCCCCATTGTGATCGACGAGGAGGGGGGAGTGACAGGGTCCATACAGACAGAAAGTGTTCTTTAGCCAAACAGGGCAGGATATGACTCTTTAAGGGCCAGAGGGTGTGAATGGACAATGCCACCATGGAAGAAAAAAGCAGCTCTGAGTGAGAGAAACTTGGAGATGATGCACTTTCACACCAGATGTGTTCCAGCCAAGCTGCTATCATAAAGCTTCCTGTTTTAAGCTTTCTCAACAGCTGTTTCAGATTCATAAAGTTCAGTCTTAAAATACAACGTCAAAAATGGTACAAAGGGGAAAAAATACAAATTGGTAAAGAAAATATATTTACATAATACATAATACTTTTAAACTTTTAGTTTTTCTTTAAAGACCCACCCATTTACAAATTCAAAATGGTTCCTCTGTGGCATTGCTAAATACACCCACCATTTTGACCCTTTTATATTTAAAAGAAAACCCCCAACCAACGTGGAGAAATTCTGAAAGCCTCTTCTAATGGACACTTTCTGTCTGCATGGTCTACTAGAGATTATATATGCTAGTCAAAACTGTCAGCCATTCAGTTCCCTAGGGGCACCTGCAAATGCAAAAATAAACTTAAAGATGTCACCATAAGATTCCTCAAAAAGCTGTTAACGGTGCGAAAGCAAAACTTCTCACTTTGGCTTACAGTTTTAATAATTATATAAGACACAACCACACTTAAAAATAATTTGACTAGTAACTGGAATGCAGAGCAAGATATAAGGTGACTTCTTCAGAATGTATTTTACGACAGCATTCCACACTGTCACTCTTGTATGCCCTACTTTGGCATTATTACATGAACAATGACTACAATCTATTTACAATTTGTACTCTGGCATTGCAGGGATGGGATGGATCCAGCTCCAGTTGATGGACAGCTTTTTAAAGCTCCGGTGTGGTTAGGTCTAGACCCCAGGCTCCCCTGGGGCCACTGTGTTTAAAATAGCACAGACCAGGGATGCTAAACACAGTGTCATACATTTATGTATGGGCCTGACCTTTACTATAATGAGTTCACATCATAACCGTTGACCTAAAACAAATTCACAAATGTTCACTGCTGAGGTGGGTGACAGAAAACAGAGAGGATAAAAACAGCCCAGCTGAAATAATATTTTCCTTGTGCAAATGTTATTTCTATGTTCATGTTAAAAGGTGATTAAAGAAATTATAAAAAAAAAAATTTGAAAACAGATCACCAGTTTAAATATGCTAGAAAGTATATTCCATTCTAATCCATTGAGAACCATGTATAACAACACAGTAGTAAGATTATGTTAAGGAAGTGTCAAAAACTTGGAAAACAAAACTGAAAATATTATATAACCAAAACATTAAAAAATTGCTTTGTTTCAATAATTCTCTTTTACTTATCGGATATATACATACATTACTGTTCAAAAGTTTGTAATTACTTGTATTATAGCATTATAACAATAAAATGTGCATATTATTCTGTGATGTTTTTGACCACATTATTAGCGTAGCATAGAGACTTGATTACCACTTCTGCAATATGAGTCATTCTGGATATTGATTTCATTAAAACCAAATATTACATTTTACTCAGCTTTCTCAGACCTTACTATTCTCTTCAGTAGGACACATCTAAGGTTTCATCACTGTTTACAGACACCCACAAATAAGTAGTATACTAGAAACATATTTAAATCATTTCATAGTTGTACCTGCAGTGATTACACAGTGAATAGTAGTAAATTATACAAACATGTTATAAATCTTAGGAAACGTTGGGATTTTTAAACTGCAGTATAAACCAAAATCTTTGATTTACTAATTCTCTTAAATTATTATAATAGTATAAAGTATAAAGGCTCTGTCTTTGCAAGACTGGTCATGGCTTATATCTTTATGCCGTAGATATCTCAACACAGGACTGCATAGAACTGTGGTCATTCACAACCTACTACACGTAATATTGTGAAAAGTTTCAGGGAATCTGGAGAAATTTCAGTCCATGTAGGACCACGTTGGAAACCACTGCTGAATATGCTTGGGCTTGGAGTCCTCAGACTGCCCTGCATGAAAAAACCCTCATTCTACTGTGATAAATATCACAAGAGTACTTCAAGTACATCAAGATATGCAACATGAAAGCCGTATATCAAAACTATGAAGAAACAGTGCCAACATTTCTGGGCCCAGGCTCATTCCTGATGGTCCTAAAGACTTTGTAAACCTTCTTTGTGCCAAAAACAAAAGGGACAGTCTAACCAACAAAAGGTGCAAAAGCAAACATCTGTCATAGTACGGGTGTGCATCAGTGCTCATGGCGTGTGAGACTTTTGTGCAAAGAAGTTTTATATTGGGATTTTCACAAGACGTATGGACGCCTTGACCAAGGAAGTGCAGGTTATTTCAGCAAGAGAGTGCCAGGCCTCATTGTGCACATGCTAAAACATCAAGGCTTCATAGACACAGAATGTGTGTGCTTGATTGGCCTGCCTTGAGTCCAGATCTCTCTCATATGGCACATCATAAAAAGAAGATTCATTCCATGGGCTACTGAGCAGCTGAAGTATTGTGTCAAGGAAGAATGAGTAATAAATCTGACTTTCAAACCAGCAAAAATGTGCATGCTCATTTTCTAAGTGATAAAAAGTTTTACAGAAACACAGTGGTAAACCTGCCTCTGTCCCAACTTTTCAAGTGTGATTTTTTTTGTTGTTGTTCATATTTGCAAAATAAACTCAAGTTTGCCGTTGAAAAGACTGGACACCTTTTCCTTGTATATTTTCATAAGTAAACGTTTAAGAGAATTAACAAATCCCGATTCTGGTTTTCATTGCATTTTAGAATAACTGTTCTAGAAACAGGGTTTATATTAGGGATGGACGATATGGCCCTAAAATAATATCACAATATTTCAGGGTATTTTGGTGATAATGATATTCTTGATGATATGCTGAAAAAAAAACACTGAAAAATACTACTTTTATTAATTTCCAGAATAAACCATTGCAGCAAAATAAATGTTATATTAAAATGTATTATATTGAATTAATAATATATTTTATTTCTTATTTAAATAAATATATATAACATTATATTTCATTCAAATCAACATTCAGAAGGAACAACAAATAAATATTTAAGCAAATGCTTATTTTGTAAACAATCATAACTTACAGAGGTTCTGACAAAAAAAAAAAAAAAAAAAAACCATATATATATATATATACCTCCACACGAGGAGGTCGCTGTGCCTAAATAACTCATGTAATGAATGTATGCCGTATTATGGTAACTGCATGACGTCATTACATAAACAAGTCAGAATATCACAATTTTGACTTTTATTTTATCATTTGAAAAAAAATTGCAGATATTATTGCATACGCCCTAGTTTATATGCAATTATATTTCTGGATTTTCTGTGTCTGAACTGGGCATTTTTCTACAAAATAGAGGGAGCAATATAAATATGAGAAGGAAGAACCTTCCTTCTTCAGAAAAAATTCATTGGCTTCCTGATGAAATATCCAAACTTTCCTTATAAAAGACTCCCAAATGATTTAGCCCTGGATCCAACCTCGGAATTGTGTCAACTGAATTGACAGGTAATATTGACTATGACCTGCTGGCTACAGGTATATGATAAGCACTTATCTGTTTGCACTGCACAGTCATTCAGTGTCTATGCCTCCAGTGTGAGTGTTCTTCCCCCTCGTGTTTACATCCTGTGGTAATATCCACACACAATGGACACAAAGCGGAGGACAGAGGCGGCGGGCTGCAGAACGCTTCACCCCTGATCAGCCTACGCATAATTGCCTCCTTTCGGCTTGTTGTATGCTTGCGCATCTCTGCCACAAAACAAGTGCTTCATACTAGGAGCAGTTTGTAACCATGTGAGGAGGCTTATAGAGGAACGGAGCTAAACAGAGCCTTTCCCCTCATCCACCGTCAGAATCCTTTAGCAGTGGCATCCATGGAATGCTGTCGTCCCTCACCATTGGTGTGTTGTATCATGGATGCAGCAGGAGCGGCGCAAATAAGAGCTATGCATTACAATACAACGGCAGTTATTTTTCCAAGTATTGAGTTTGCCACTGAATACTGTTGCAGCAGGTCAGAGAGTGTACTTGACAGGAAATATGCATACTGAGTGGCTACTTGTGCTGCTTTTCATTTGCATTGTGTATTGATTTTTTTTGGGACCCATTTAATCTAATATTATTTGTGGGTCTCGCACTGCTTTCAGCTTTTTCTGAGAGGCATGGTTATATAGGGGGTTTAATGATAATTGCACCAGTGGAGGCAAATCCAGGTAGATTTCAGTCAAAAACTGCCCCCTCCCCCTCCTCTCCCTCCTCTCCTGATGGATGGAGGGATAAATGATGGAATGGATGGACAAATAATTGGGGAAATGCATAAATAGTGGAGGAAAAAGTGTGCGTAATTCATTTCCTCCCTCTGAAAAATACAATTAACCTCACAGGTTTCATACTACAATCTATTCTGCATGTCTCAATAGGCAAGTCTGAAAGTCTTTTTCAAAAGGTGACATTTCTAATTTGTGCAAGATTACTTATTCTGTCATTGTGTCCCGGGTTAAAACCTCTTTTGGTGCTATAGAGTAGTTCCTCTTCCTGGCCTATATGAGATGTTACTCTGAAATGTCAGCGCCTAAAGAAGATATCAAATCCTCTACAGATCCCAAAGGATCTTGACAAATGCCATTATTGTAATACATTCACTCATCGTGTTGTCTCTGTTTAAAAAGGAAAAATGGCAAATACATAACCCCCATAATAATGCGATGGTTATCATATTGCATGCATAGAAAATAAATGAGCCATGCATCCAAAACATACCAAATCATATTATTGTCATGGTCACGCTTCCGTGTCTCCTGATAGAGCCAGATTAAGCTGTCAGAGACAGTGAAACGATAAGCTGCTGTTTGGTCTACAAATGAAGAGTAATTAGGGGCACTGGCTGCCAAATACAGTCCCAGACATCTCCATTCCTCCAGGACAGCATTTCAATTCATGCCTGGATTTAGCTGCACAAACCTCGCCAGCAGAGAATTCAGGTGTTTTGGAGCTCAAGCGTTTACCGTATTCTTTCTTTCTCTCTGATATTCTTCTTTTGCACCAAGCCTGTCTCTGCCTCAGGCTGCCTGCGGTGCAGAGGAAGTGTGATGGTTGCAGCCCTAAAGGGGCTTAATTTCGACAGACATGCGCAAACATTAATGAGCTTAACAAAGAGGAAGCAAGCAATATTTATTAGCTTCGACAAACAGCTCTGGGCTTAGCAGGTTCTGGAAGGAAAGGATAGGTTATAGAGTAATTTCATAGCAAAGTTTTACACAGAATTCTATAACGTGCAAACAAAATTCTAAGAAAAAATATACTATATGATATATATATAATATACTATATAACTATATGACTCTTTGCAGTAGTTTGATATGTATATTTACTTGCTTTTTTGTCCGTTTTCATTTTCTTTCTTTTTTTTGTGGATTTTGGAGATAAAGTCTTTTGTTTCTGGAGCCGTTTATGTTTTTGCTTTTGAGCTACACTTCTCATAAGTGGATTGGTCTTCGAAGAAGGTGTTCACCTTGAAGGTGTTCTCCATTGGGAAACTGAGTTTGAACAGACAGGTGCTCTGAAGAAATTGCAAAAATAATCCAAAATCCACCAAAAAAGATTTAAAAATGAAGCAAAGATTGGAAAAATGCAAATGAAAATACATAAAATAATTGCAAAGTGTAATAAACATAGAATATTTTTAAATACATTTTCAATTTCAATATCGATTTAAATACATTAATCCTTTTCTTAGGGTTTTATTTGCATAGATTATATTGAAATTATAGACCCCATTTAAGAAAGAGTGAAACATCTTTCTCCAAAACAGAAGAGTACAGCATGACTGAACTACCAGTCTTAAGCTAAAACACAGGTGAACAGATAATTAACATTCATTGAACAGCCACACTACCAGAAACCACAGACAAGTTTGTAGTTCCCAAACAATGACAAATAAAAAAAAAACTTTAACGGTAACATAGTAGGATACGATGGAATTCAACATTTTTTTTAAACAGACTTTGTCGAGAATACCACAGTTAATTCATTGTGTTAACTGTGAAATATGTGTTAATATAATAAACTGTATGATTTCAGATGGTATAGACAGATGACTATTTTAATAATTGTTTATAGTTCAACATTGAAAGAAACAAAAAATATCAGCTATCAATCAACATTAATATTAAAGATAACACTGGAATTTTCCTCACAACTTCCATATCAATATATACCTAATATTAATACAAGAAAATGTAGATTGGCCCTGCACCCAATTTTCCTGCCAGTCAAGGGAATCTTACTTATGGTTCCAAGACCCCTTCACTAACATTTACGCAATGGCCGTCTCTCTTTTAGAAACACAAGATGTTGTTATGCGATTGAAAATATACTCATTCCCTATTGTTTGGACAGAATTTAGGCGGTGTATGATGCAAAGGATGTAGAGGCTATGAATTTGTCAACTGTTTTGAAGTTCTGAAATTCACTTGTTTTGATCATCGACGAGCACCTCTCAGTGGTTTGTTTTAACCTCTATTAGGCAGGATTACGGGGGCTGCCAGCACGCTGGCATTTGGTAAGTGTCACAGTGACAGCACTTGGTGGTGGAATGCTGGGTTGTCAGCAGCGTGCTTTATCACCAGGCTTTTCTCCTTTGCAGAGTGTGGACTAATAAGCCTAGAAATTACAATTGCCTCCCTGCTGAATCCCCGATAGCTGCAAATAATGATATCAGTGCCCTGCTAATCTCCTCAGCTCGCCGCTTGGCATCAGCCTATTGAGTCACCTGTCATACTCATGTCTGATGAGGTGAACTTAATCTCACTGTCTGTAATGACAATGGGGGCCATTTGAATGTTAAGAATGATATTTGTCAAAGTTTCCTGTTTTTTTTCCTCTCTTTTCTGTCCTCTGACATCTTTCGCTAACAGGCAAATTGCATTGTTCTGTCAAAATGTTTGAAGCTCTGCACTGCTGAGACATTACAGATGAGTCATGTTTGTTTTTCTTTTCTTGTGAAAACAAAAGATGTTTTCCAAACATATGAGCATTTTAGTTCAGGAAATAATGTAAAAACTGCATTTCCAATATGAAACACATTTTTTTCTTTTGCTGATTTCACTGTTCTAAATATAATATAAAGTGTGTTATGCTTTGATGAAAATTCATTCAGTCATTCATTGTCTGAAACCGCGTATCCAGTTCAGGGTCACAGCGAGTCACCCTGGAGGGGTCACCAGTCCTTCACAGGGCAACACACACTCACATATTCACTCACTCACACCTATGGACACATTTCCAATCCAGCTACCAATGTGTTTTTGGACTGTGGGGGGAAACCGGAGTAGCCGGAGGAAACCCAAATGACAGAACACACCAAACTCCTCACAGACAGTCACCCAGAACGGGACTTGAACCCACAACCTCCAGGTCCCTGGAGCTGTGTGACAGTGACACTACCTGCTGCACCATCGTGCCGCTTTGATAAAAATATTTAATATATGTTGTTAAAGGTTTCTAATAATGAGAATGATGGCTTCTTGTTAAGATAAGTTCCTAAACTGTGAATTTGAGCTGTAAACATTAGCTGTTTTCAGTTTAAAAACAAATGAGGGAAAATATTGATTCTTACTTCAAATAAATATCACAAATGTCAAATAAATATAGACCAAAAGATCACTTTTTAAAATGGGTTCTCTTTCAGTTTAAGGGTGAATGATTTGGAGAAAATATCAAATAAAATTTCAGTTTAAAGTGAAATTATTTTCTATAAGTAAAGACCAAGCCCAACTGCTATAGTTTTGAAAGTGACAAGTTTTTTTCCCATTCATTCATGTTACAGGATTTCAGCTGCTGAAAAGCTCAGTGTCTCCATTATATTGCTTTTCATTTCATTATGCAACAATTGCTCTTCAATGTGTAACAGGTTTGGATTAGTTTAACATGGATTGGATTAGTTTAAGCCATGCTGTTGTTATCCATGCAGAATGTGGATTGGCATTGTCTTACTGAAATAAGCAAGGTCTTCCCAGAAAAATATGTTGTTTGGAAGGCGGTTTATCATTCAGCATTAACGGTCCATTCACGGCTGAGCTCAAGCCCAGAAAAGATGGGTGCATACTAAACCAAAATTGGTTTTAGGCCTTGTCCTTTGAATATAACGAAACTGAAACTTTCAATATTATGTACTGTAGATGAAGAAATCCCCAGTTACTTTACCATTTTAAGCTGGGAAACCTTATTCTTGAATTGTTGCACTATATGAATTACTCAATTTTACCACACATTTATTGCCCTGTCCCAACACTTTTTAGAACCTGCTTTTGACAACAGATATAAAAAAAGCCATCCATCCATCCATTATCTGTAACCGCTTATCCAATTTAGGGTCGCGGGGGGTCCAGAGCCTACCTGGAATATAAAAAAGCCATATATTAAAAAAAATACAAACATCTATCGTTTTCAGTATTTTAAATTGATTTTTTCTATTTTCAAATAAACGTAGTGTTTAAATCATATGTACATCGTTGCATTCTGTTTTTATTTACATTTTTCACAGGGTCCCAACATTTCTGGGGTTTGTGCACAGCAGAGTGTTTGGCTGCCTCTGATTGCTCTAACTCAGTTATATAATTGTCGTGGTGCAACGGAGACGCAAGAAGGAAAGCATTAATAGGAAAAAAACACACACCTGGATCATACTAAGCAGGAGAAAAAACGAAAATACAGAACACAAAAATGACAGACTAACAGGAGAAGGTGTATATAGGAAATATGAAAGGAAACACCTGTGAACGCTCAGGGCTCACAGGTGAGGGATGTGGCTAGGGAACAGAGCAAGAAAAGGCATGGCAGGGAAGACAGAACTCAATTTGAAACGTGTAAAAACATTTTTCCTGATAATTGCACTCATTCAAATTGGCATTTCAATATTAAAATCTTTTTTTGCCACATTAGACAGCTGGCCAGATACATTTTTACTTTCCTATTTAACTAGCAGGTATTATTTTTGCATGATCTAATTATGATGATATTTTTGCAACTAATTTCAAAAGCCTCCACTTCAGAGTATGACATAGGCATGTGTAATATCTCCAAAGAACCATGATGAATTATCATCATGATGAAGAAGTCAGTCTTGCTGGAAAAACGGGAATTAGTTTCAAACGCAACACCCATGCTTATGAAGGAATCCAAGGTCAGGGAAAGTAAAGTATGCTCCAATCTCCCCTCTCTGTTGTGTTCATCCAGTGGCGGGCAAAAATGAATTGAGCCAAGAGGAAGAGAATGACAGAAGTATGACTAAAGTAAAACAAAATAATCTTGAGAGTCAGCTGAAAGAGACATCCATCTATTCATAGCCAAACACTGAAATGCTTGACTGCCTACCTCTGCAACAATGTGAACTGTCACCTTTAAGAGAGAAAACAAATTATAGAGAGATGTAAAATGGCATAAACTAGACTTAACTATGTAAACAATATCTCAGAAGGTTCATAATAAAGCTATATGACTGAAATCTTCTGTGTACAGGCACTCCATCACACAGTAGCTTCCAAAAACACGCAAGTCATTGACCACTCGTAATTAATTTCTTTTCTAGTCAAAACCACTATAAAATTGCACATTGGTCAGGAGATCATTGACAAAATGTCTTTATAAATGCATCACAAGTTGGTATTTATTGTGTACACAAGTGTGTACTTTTGTGTTGGAGTGAGGGGAAATATCCTGATACACTTCATCTGTCCCACAGAAGGGAAACAATAAAAAGAGTGGTGTTTTCTGAAGAAAAGGTGTCCTTTACTATCGCCCCCCTCCCCCTTCATCACTCATCGATCAGTCTTAGGAAAAACTGTGTCATTAGATAAGTGACTGTTTCCTACTGCTGTCAGATTACCATTGACAGGACAATCAGTACTGCCTTACTAATGTCAGTGCTGACAAAGAATCATTTAGGTCCAGCATGTACTGCACTGTGCCATCCTCCGCTTCACCCTGTCAGCAAGTCGACAAATGCTGGCAGTTACTTCACGCCATGAAGGAAAAGAGCTTTCCACTGAACACCTAATTTACACAGCATCGGCTTTATATAGAAACGATAGGTTAGCTCTGAAGGTAATTATACCGTATAGTAAAGCTGTGGATCCGCCTTACACAGTTTAAAAAAAAGAACGCACATACAATTACCGTCTCTATGACAATATAACATGACAGAAGTGAGAAAAAACAAGATCCGCAGCAAAATACAAACAATGCTGTGTCAGTGGTGACAAAAATATTATCTATATGTCGACATACTTTATACTTTAAAACCCACCAAATAAGATGAGCGATCTAAAGCACAAAAGAATGTGTATGTTCCACCATGTTAATTTTCAGAGTAGTGAGTGATTCCTTTCCATGTGTTTTCACATAATTAAATCTGAATAAAACGCTGTTACACGGAAACGCAGGCTGTGCACGTTTCCACTCCAGCTTGAATTAACCGAAGGACAAGAAGGTCAAAATGTTGCCATTATCAACACAAATCCTTCAGCAGACTACCTGTGAGCTCCCTCTGTTAACACTTTCATACACTCATTCAGTTCGTAAGATGGAACAGCCAATGTCCTGCCATTCTGGAGGATGTGCCAGTGCACAGTGTGGTGGGTAATATGCAGTACATCAATGAGAAGAAAGGGCATTGTAGCAGTGTAGGTGTTTAGTGTTTAGCAGAAACTGCTGTAATAAAACCAATCAGACACAGAGCAGGAGAAAACAGAGGAAATGTGACAACGTCCTTGCTGAAGTACATTAAGTGCAAGGTAATAGGTAGGAAATTGTTACAAAGAAACAAGAGTAATGGTAAAACATTGCATTTAAACGCACAAGAACTCTCCCAAAGCATGCATACCAATTAGGACTAAACAGAGAGTCTGTTCTGCGTGCTCAGTATTTCCCCCAAAATGACTGTCTGCTTCTTTTATGCTGTAATTTGAAATCTGTTTGGCTCCCCTGAAGAGGAATATTATTTCTGTGTGAGAGACACAGTCGCGCTAATGAGCGTGGTTAAGAACATCATTATATTTTAAGTATCATTCTGGTGTTCACAGCAGGGAATGTAAGAAATCTCTGTAATAATCTGTTTCTGTGTCTCACATTCAAAGTGACATCTGAGGCTGACGTTTTAATGCCGTGGAATAATTAGCATGGCAGCTTCTTTTGACATTCCAGAAGAGGGAAAAAAAAACAGTAATGAAGATGTATTAACTAGGAGTAATTTAGTTGTGCTTCAGCTGAAGTTTCTGCCGTGCTGATATTTGGATTTTTACTTGCATTGATGTCTTGGCAGGAGTAGTTTGTGCTGCTTGAACAAAGGGCCTGGAGTATGTTAAGTGCTTTTGAAATGGCAAGCTTTCCAAAGCTGCACAACCATGTCTGATGAAAGGGTGTGAAATACAATGTGGAAATCGATTTCACAATCTCCTCTTTCGCTCTGCCGATAGAGTGGCGCTATGTCAATGCTTACGCCGTGCATGTCTGCACATTTAGCACACTCTCAATGAAGGACTTAGCAATTTCTGCTACTGTTGTTAAGCCTGACAAATTAATGCATGTTTGCACTTGGGTGAGTGGCAGAGGGAAAGGAATTTTCAAATGGTTTGAAATTGATTGGACTGTTGATATAATGTAGTGCCACTACAGCCACATGTCTGGAGAGGAGGCTTGATTTTGCTTGACTGGTACAGCTTAACCAAAGCTCAGAATATTCCCCAATGAAAACCACCACAGCAACAACAACAACAACACCATAAATAAATAAAACAAACGCCTAACATGACATCTTGGGTTGCATATGCTACATAATTAGCATGTTAAGCGGCGGTAATGACAAATAAGGAGTTAAGCCCTGAGCTCTTCTGAGTGAGATTGTCATCTGGAGCACTCTTGTCGTGACTCGTGATGTATTTGTTTTTGTCTTCCTCACATCATTTACAATTTGCACTTTGTCACCCAGATGCATTGTCGTTATGAGCTGGCACATCTCTGTCTCCCTCTCTTTCTCTCTCTGTGTACATGTGTCCATTGAATATAAATGGAAGCTCAATGTCTGCTGATGACAAAAGGGCCACAGAATAGGAAGTGATGGGACGGGCGCAGAAAGGAAGAGCCAGTGTGTGGAGCCCTGTCTGTACCATCTGTGGAGATGAGGAAAAACAGGATGCGAACACAGTGAAATTAAAAGGCTTTTTTCTTTGTGATTAATGGCGGCGATACACGTCAAGCCGTTTCACCATATTTAACCCAACTATAGCAGTATGCAGCTGTTGCATTCTCTTCTCTAAAACGACCATGGAGAGAGAGAAAGAGAGAGAGAGAGCAGCAGGAGGTGGGCAGATACAGGAAAAGGAAAATACAGCCTAGCTATCATCAAATCCTACACTATTTCACTAGCACTTTAATTCTGCAAAGAACGAATAATGGGACTGACACATAAGATCACTTCTGTACCAGCAAGAGCAAAAATTATAATGACACATATCCCCATCTTTTTTTATCTCGCCAGTAGCCATCAGTAATTAACTGTTTTAGCCTTTTTACAAAATGCCTGGAGTTGTTGCATTAAAAAAAAGCTGCAAAGTGAGATGAGTTTCATAGTCAATTAAAACATTTAATAAGGCTATGAAGCCAAAACACAACAGCATTATGTTAGCCTTCGCCATAGGTGGGAAGTTCTCTTTCTTTTGAGACTCAGGCCAAGTAAATAAACAGCGAAACAACGGGGAGGCACAAAGCATGGCCTAACACAAGATCCCTAGACACCTATTATATGAGAGGGGAGGCAAAATTATGCCCTAGCAAATTGCTAATGATGAGCCAGTGATGTCTTGTTAAGCGACATTGTTTGGCCTCAGATCCCTTTGTGTCCGCCTTGTATTCCTTGCTTAATGAAAGACAAGAAAGAACAGAGCGTTCTGCCCCCCCACCCTTCCTCCTCCTCCTCCTCCTCTTCGTTCTTATTTCGTTTGGTGAGGTTAACTCATGCCTGTGTCTTCATTGGGCTCTGTCCCTTGGCATGGGCAGGCCTGATTTGGCAGAGGAGAGCATGCTAGAGTGGGCCCGCGCAGCAGGGGAGGGCCTTTTGATGCAGACCCCCTGGGAGCCAGCCGCCAAGGCAGGATGGCGGGATCACAGATGTGACAGCTTTCATGTAACAGTTAACTTTTTCCTAATTAAAGTCGCCCAGCTAATTATACTCGGCTCTATCTGATCATCGCGGAACAGGATAAGGTAGAACGCCGGCCCGTGCCAGGGACAGGCTCACATCAAAGAATATTTGGGAGCGGTGATTAGGGTGGGGCGGGGGCAGAACCACAAGGCTCTGCGTGGAATTCAGCCTCACCTGGGTGCAGAAGCACGTTGAGCTCCAAACACAAGCTAAAAAAAGGAGGCCCATCTCATTTACGCCAATGCCTTCCCTGAATTCTGAGACGTAATTATGAAAGAAGGGGTGGGGTGGTGGAGGAAAAAAATGACCAAAGGAAAAAAATCCTATAATTAACAAGGCAACTCCAAGCACAAGAAATGGAAATTAGTCACAGTGTAATAAATTAGCCTGTGCATACATTACGTGAAATGAACACCCTCGGGGCTACGAATTAGAGCTTTTGGCCGTGCACCCTCATGTATCTAAATAAACCATTCAGTCCTTGCTTATTACGAGCTCACAAAGACACATCTCTGAAACCGTCTTTCCTTACAAATCAGCCATGCACACATCGTTTAGAGGAAGACTATATAGGCTGCGGCGGGTGTGGTGGCGGTGGGGGGATGATTGAGCAGGCAAGGCTGTCATATTCTGGTGTGCTCTCATTCTACCTTCACTCATGCATTTGTAAACTATCGCATATTTTTCCCCCTCATTTTAGTTTGATTAGTGCTGCCATTTTCCAGGGCTATCGCATTTTTTCCCTCGACCACAGTAAACAAACACAAAATTAAACTGAGCTGAGTTAGGCTGGGGAAAATTTGCATCAAAATAATACAGCAAACTACAAGACAGCAGAATCAGATAGCAGGAACAAAGGCAGACAAATTACAAATTAAAAGGCATGATGTGAATTGTATTTTGTCATCAAGCTTCAGTAGCCATTTGGAGGAGAGAGGGGGCCGAAAGAAACCAGGGGTGGGGTGGGGGTGGAGGGGGTGGGGGGGGGGGTACACGGCAGGCAGCAGAGCCGTGTTTTGATGAGTCTTATCTAGAGCGATTATTCATACTTGTCCTTCTGCTTGAATTAAAGCAAGAGTGCTGGAGCCCGTTAAAGCCAAATACTTGAATGGCTAGTGAACTCTCACCTTCGCGCGCATCCATTTAGCTTGCAAATGAAAGCCAAGTACAGTCAGCGAGAGCCATAATGGGCCTTTCTTCTTGCGGAGTGCGGTCATTACATACTAATTTCTTCTGGAAGCTCTTCAGGAATTGAAACACTTGGCTGTGGTGGCCCTGCCTCGTGCTGAAACACACAGGCCTACAATGCCAGCACACAAGGTGTTTGTTCAAGGCCTACTCACGGTGGCTGACCACAATCAGGCTCAATTGAAGAGGGCTGATTGCAGCCTGATGCAGCGCTGCTTTCAGATATGGGGGAAAAATGAATAAAATATTGGCAGCATGATTTGCATCATTATTAAGTAGGTCGGCGAGTCTAAGAAAATTCTTCACAGTTGCTCATATTTTAGAAGGTATAGAAGTAAGTAAATTAAAAGCAAAGGAATTACTAACATATTTATACATATTTTAAACGTGTGTAATATTGTGTTTGTGAAGAAATCTGGTAACTCTGCAAAGTTGGTAAGGTCTTGTAATTATTTTATTATTTTGATAAAAAATAATTAAATTCTGAAAGCATTGTATAAAAATTACATAGTTTCACATACACACAATATATATATATATATATAGTATTTATGTTAACATAAGTTAACAAAGAGCTACAGAAATAACAATTATATAGTTTTAAATGTGCTGTAACATTTGCAATGGCAATATTTTTGTTCATTTAATCCGTGCATTAAAATATGCAGAAAACTGGAGTTCACTAATATTAACTTTTAACTTTTATATTATAGTCTGAAATAAAAAGAAATCCACGCTACTCATAGAATAGCTGACTAAATGATATTATTTGGCAATAAACTAATTTCAGTTTAGTTTCAGGTGCACCGTGCAGCAAGACTTAAATAGCTCATTTGGCTTGATCTGCTGAGTGCACAGATTGTAACATTGGCTGTACCTAGCAATGCAGCCCTGAGGGTGTGGAGAACATTTGGAATGTGAATAGCAAATTGTTAACCACACATCAGTTGTTTGGAGGGGCTGGTGATTTAATTAAGCAATTAGGCAGGTGGCTGCCTGAAAAGCTAAATTAATAGTGTGAGTAATTAGTTATTTGACCAATGCAATAGTTTACAGTAAGGTGTTTCTACACATGCTTAATTTGACATTTTATGATGACTTTCAAAGTGGCACTACAGTGATGCTGTGGTCTGGAATAATGAATTGTGTATATTTGATAGCGCATAAGAACTGAAAAATAATCTATGAAAAATAAATACCTATGATTAACTCACCATTGTTTATTAGGTAGAGAGCCCTGAAAATAAAACGGTGTTTTCGTTGCGCTGGCACATTATGACTTTCATGCAACATTATGAGGCACTACCCTCTAAGCCCTACACCCCCACCCATTCAAAAGTGTTATCTTTCTATGTCCTGTTGAAATTTTCCCAGGACGTCAGCAGAGACGGCATGGCCTGTCAGCCTGCCACAGTGTGATTGAGACATCACACTAATCCATGTTTACCCTGCTGTCTGCGTGTGTGTGTGTGTGGGTTTGTGTCATGCCACACAGAATTAGGCCATATTTGACACATGGTACCATTCAGTTCAGCCATTTTCCAAACACAACACCCATGCAGTTTGCTTCAGTGGTGAAGAGGATAATGTCACAATGTACTAAGAAAAGGTACAATAAAAAAAAGATAAAGAAAAAAAGATGTGTACTTCAAGTAGGAGGCTGTACAATCCATTGATTGGTTTAATATAGGTCTTTGGCTTTAAAAATATAAAAAGCAATTCACCAAATATTTTATTGCATACTGTCCGCTCCTTGACCGATTCTCGCAAAACCCGGACATGGTTCTCTGGGTGTTTGGATGAATCAAGCCATTCAAGCCTTTGAACAAACATGTCATTTTGGTGACATTATTTTTTGTATATGTTTAGTCAAGCTGAATTCAGTATTGACCTGTTTCACCCAGATATTTCACGTTCCTGGTCGTATTAAACACAAAACACCAAAACAAAACATTTAAGAGACATAATTCTCATACTTTATGATTAAAAGTATCATTATTATGATTAAACCTGCCCTAAACATTGTAAATTGTTTTCATCACTGTTTCATTATATTATTAATATGACATTAATATAAAACCCAATCTACAAACCAGAAATATTATTTTTCACCTGCTCCTCATACAACTCACACCTACCATCCAGGAGAACAATGCGGTAGCTCAGAGACCTTCACTCGTATAGTGTTACATTCAGAAATATTATACAGAAGAAAATATATTTCCTATTCAGACTTTAAGAACTTTCACTTTAGGAGCATAGTTGTAATGGCTAGTATAAGTGGTGGTCGTTGCTTTCATTATTTGATAAATTATGTTATGATATGCTTTTCTAAATACATCACAAATATCAGTAGCAGTATTTTTATATTAACTACATGTACATGGGCATTTGTACAAAAGATTATACAAATAAAGAAAAGTACCTACAAAGAAACAAATAGCTGACTGGATTTAAGTCCATTGCATCATCATATAGATGTTTCACTATCCTCAGAACCTTGTTTTAACAATTATGTGATTTTCCTTCCATTCTTCAGCCTGCTTCAGTCCAGCGTAATTCATTTATTTGTTCATTCATTTGTCCATATACTGCTCCTATCTGCCGCCTCTGATATACATTTTATTTGACATGAATTATAATATCACAATTGTCCCTATTTAACTATATAGTGAATCACAGGCTACCTTATATTGCATATTTATATATTTAATGAGTGGCACTTAAAACAAGCAGACACAGCACAATCAGAGGAAAGCAGACGGGATTATCCAAGACACTGCAGACAATGTGGATTGCAGTGCTGAACTTGTCATGGAGTTATTTTGTATGTTGCCGTTTTATTTCATATTTTTATTTGGGAAATATGGTGGTTTGGCCATGGCATGTTTCTGTTTTTGAGTGAATCTCTGGGTCTGTCTGTCAGCCCAGTCAGTTTTTTGTTAGCCAAAGTCAGAAAACAAGGGAATTTGTGCTGTTACTTATGTAGATAGCAGATACTTCAGAGTTGTCCCACCTCCTTATCTGAGCCTCTCCAATCACAGTATGGGACCCATCTGAGTCTCTCCAATCACAGCACTGGACCTGCATTTATGTAAGTGAGCCTTAGCAAGGTTAAACTGAGTAAAAAAAGAGAGGAAACGTAGGAGCCAACTAAAGTGATAGTAGAATCTAGCTGTAAACAGTACCACTGTGACATACTGAGGTTAAGTTTGATGGAGGTGCCTTTAAATGAAACAGACAAAAAGAACAAAATTAAAAACCCTCCTTTAAAGTTTAGAAAGTAACCAAATATATAAAGCTATATGAATCATTATTTGTGAATCAATATTATATAAATCAATATTATATATAATACCAACCCACAAACTGACATAAAACTCAGTCTATTTTTGTGGGCTGCCAAAGTCTGAAAACACGGGATAAAATAAGCAGTTCAACTTTTGTCCTGCATCTTACTTCAAGTTCAGAGACTTTAGAATTGTCCCACCAATTTCTCCAATCACAGCACTGGACATACCATTGAGTGGTCAAGGACAAAGTTCATTCATTCATTCATCCATTATCTGTAACCGCTTATCCAATTCAGGGTCACGGTGGGTCCAGAGCCTACCTGGAATCATCGGGCGCAAGGCAGGAATACACCCTGGAGGGGGCACCAGTCCTTCACAGGGCAACACAGACACACACTCACATTCACTCACACACTCACACCTACCAACACTTTGGAGTCGCCAATCCACCTACCAACATGTGTTTTTGGACTGTGGGAGGAAACCAGAACACCTGGAGGAAACCCACGCGGACACGGTGAGAACACACCAAACTCCTCACAGACAGTCACCCGGAGCGGGAATCGAACCCACAACCTCCAGGTCCCTGGAGCTGTGTGACTGCGACACTACCTACTGCTCCACCGTGCCTAAGGGCAAAGTTAAATGGAGCAAAACAAGTATAACAAGCACTGAGATACTTATTAAATAAGAATGAAAACAAGAACAGAGAAGACAGAAAACAAAGTCAAACCAGAGCTTCTCCTTGCTCCTGGACTCATCTGCTGAAATTAGCTATGACTCATTCTCATTTGAAGGAACTGAAACAGGGCTGTTTTGACAGGGGGAAAACACTGCTGTGTTGTTGGACCCTTGTGGTATTTTGACCAAAGCATATTACATGAAGACTACAGGGAACAGTGTTAACAGTTGTGGATAAGGTTTAGAATACGTTATAATACTGTTTGTCTGGCCCTTCTAACATATTTGCAAACTTTAAAAGGATTGAATTTTATTGTAATCCATATTGTGTACTGAAAAAAGAAAATTGTTATATTGTTGTGATATCACCCACTTAATTCAGTTAATTGCTAATAACAGGATATTTTCAAGGCTAATATCAATGACAATATGTCACAATTCAGTTAGGTATTTTGTCCATATTGCACAGCCTCAAGTTACACTATATAAAACACTGAAGATATTCTTACCTATATTTTTATTGTTTTGATTTGTTTTTGTACATTTTCTTCTTCCTCAACACCATCCAGATTTGTCTCTTGCTCTGCCTCTCACCCCTCTCTCCAAAACTCTCACTCTTTCTAGCGTTCTCACTTTCCCTCTCTTTCGCTCCCCTCCCTTCCCTTTCTTCCCCTCTCTCTATCTCCCTCTGCCTCCCTCTCTCCGTTGCTTGCTCAGAGAAGCAGCCAGTGTTTACTTGCCCTTATCCGGCTGGCTAATCCCTGCAGCAGTGAAAGACTCCACTAAATAGGTGCTGGAGAAAAAAAATGGCAGCGAGAGGGACAGGCAGAGCCATTAGAGGAGAGTTTATCAGAGTAGCTCAATCTGTTATCACCCCTGTCCCTCTGTCCCCCCTACCAGCCTGCTTTCCCCCACTGTCACAGAGCTGCTGATTACAGGCCACCGCACAGCCTGGCTCTGGGTGAGAGAGAGAGAGGGGGGTGGGCTCTCTTCACAAAGCTTGCATGTGAGAGGTAGGAAGAGACAGCTGTTCTCAGGGATGTCTGTGTATGTTTAGATTCATGAATGTGGGATTGGTTTTTGTATGTTTATTTTTATATTTTAAAGGAGAGAGATACATGTATTTATTTTTTACTTAAACTCGTCTGTAACTTTACAAATATGTTTGTAGTCGTTTAATGAACTTTTCGGTTGGTTTCTTTTTACACCTGCCTGATCGTTTGCCTTCTACACAGTCCTCAGAGTAAAAACAGACTGCATGTTTATAAAGGACATTTTCAGAACATAAATTTATTACCTATTATTATTATTATGTTCTGGTGTGTGACAGTGTCAGTATTTCATATTAGCCTTTTCATATTCACCTGAAATAGTATATTTGTCTTTGTTATTTAGCTGAGCTTGTATAATTTAGACATTTCTGTGGCATAGTTTATAATCATTATCTGAAAGATTACTGAGTATTACATTATTACAACTAGAATACGACTAACAAACACAAGAGTAGTAACAATAATAATAATTTTTCAGTGAGTGAAGTAAGTTTCTTCACCACTAGAAACCACCCACAGGCAGAAAAAGCTGTGGAAACCACATCTATGCCCTGTATGTTTAGCATTGAAGGTTACAGGCCAAGTGCTTTTTAGTCCACTGGCATAGTGTCATGGCCATCAGGTGGTCCTTTAAAGGTCCTTTACAGTTTACTCTATATTTACTTGTATAGTTTTACGCTGTAATGTGTTTGTTTCTCTAGCAAATCATACTGCTCAGATACGCTCAGTTTTTAACAGTAATCATGGTTGCCTATGATGTGTTTACAGCCTGACGCATAAAGCTTGATTACTGACAGGTCTTATTTTAATGTATGTAAGGGTATACATGGCTAATATCTTGTGACCTATTGTAGCTGTTTTTCAGTAAGATAAGTATCTGTGATATTTCTGGCTAGATTTTTGTTATAGAACCCAAATGGATTCACCCTATTTTCCATTTCAGATCTGGTCCAAGTTTTCTGTTGGTATTAGCCGAATCAGACTAGTACCATGTCAAGACTGACCAGAACAGACCTCTGCTGTCCACCAAGTCGGGGTATTCATTGTCCCCCAGGGCACATTAAGAGACGCAGGCCATCTGAGCTGCATCTGAGGCCATCTCCCTCTCTGTAAGGGTTCTCACTCAAGCTAGGCCCTAATATCAACATTGTACGTCATTTTACATAGACGTAATTAAAGGCCCTCTGCATGCAGAGGCACATATACTCCATCTGCATGCACTGGCACAACATCACACTGTGTGTAGACAATCCTATTCAAGACATTATTACTTGAACGTGTCTATCAATTACCTTTCCACCAATAACCCCTCAACTACCACACCATGCAAATAATACTTGCCATTTATGGTGGTTAGTGAAACAAATGCCATATATTCATTGGAATATAATGCAACACGATCTCTGCATGATCCAGGAGCATTTATCTGAAGAACGCTGGCTCAGTTCCTCATTGTTTTGTTTAGTAATGGCAGAAAATGTGCTGTTTCTAATATTTAGCATAATATCCAAAATGCAGCTTATTTGGGGCAGCCTTCCCAAGCAGGGCAACAGAGAAATGCCCTGGGCCCCTGGCAGCAGCGGGGAGACGTGTTCCCAACCCAGCATACATGGCCATACGCGCGGGCTGCTGTTTAGGCTCTAATGGCTGGTAATGTGGGCTCCATGTTTACCAAGCGGTGGGTCTCTAGCACACAGGCTGTGACAAATTATGAAAGGCAGGCCTGTGTAGCCAAGCTGAATTTCATTAAACTTTAACTGGCCTTATCTGCGGCGCGACAGAGGACAGCATAATAAACGCTGACAGGTATCTAAAGACGTGTGTTTGGACTGGGGAGAGCGAACAGCGGGAGAGGCGCTGCCAGCTTTGTCACCAAAGAAGGGACATATGTTGTTGGCTATAAAATCCTAAAGCAGATGTCGCCCCTTTTTTTAGAGACTGCAGCCGTGTTTTGCACATACGCATGAAGGAGTAGTATGCTGCATTTCATTTATTCCAACTCTCTACGGAACTGAAATCTCACCTTGTTGTGTCGCTCAGAAGCAAATGTGGTGTGTTTTCTTTTGTATTTGTGCATTCATTTGTTCAAGTTAGTAAACTTTACTCAGAACTTTATATATCTTATTATAAATATGTTTACAACAGATTACATTTAGTTAAAATAGATTTCAGCTACAAATGTATGCCCTTAGATGTCATGACCATTAACCATCTTCATATGAAAACAGAGTGGAATGATCAGATATACTTTATTTGGTAAATAATAAATAAATAAATGTGAATTAATAAAACTGCACACATTTATAATATTAATAATATAATGGACTTCTATAACACTTAATGAAAATAATATACTTTGAGACCTTTTGCACGGAATAAGTTATCTTCATGTTCTTGAATTTGTACAGTAATATTAATATTACAATGCTGTTACAAAATGTTTATGCCCAATGTATTGCTTTAATTTCACATTATAATGTGTCTCTCACAGAGAAAGAAAAGAGACATGGGGCTCAGACCAGTCACATGAGGTTTGTTTCGTAAAAGGACAACTAACCAAGGTCAGTCTTAAAGCATGTTAAATCTAGAAAGAGAGAAGACGGCCAGAGAGAGAGAGAGAGAGAGAGAGAGAGAGAGAGAGAGAGAGAGAGATAGTACCAACAGTTGATTGATTCCATAGAACCTTGTCCATCAAGGCCATCAGGTTGGGACCAAAGATATTTGAAACGTGCTTAAGAAAGAAGTAGTTAAAGCAACAAAAAGCTGCTGAAGCAGGGCTTTGTTGGGTCTCAAAGGGCTTAGGCTATGTTCGCTTCATAGGGCACTCTTGTTGTGAGTGAGGAAGACGGCCATGTAAATAAAAGCTAAGGGTAAGCCTGCATCACATCAGCATGAATGGGTTTAGCCACAATAACATTACACACACAAATCTCAACAATTTTCTAAATACAGTATTTCATAGCGCATATGTCTGTGTGTGATATTACTGCTTTGTCAGATTACCCTTTTGAAACAATTTTTCTGTTTTGTCAAAGTCCCTTTCAGCTTTCAAATTCAACCTCTTACTCCCAATTTTCCTTTCAGACTCGTGAATAGCTCCAAGCTTAGGATTTAATAAGACCTACAATCCATGTGCCATCAAAAGCCTTACATCATTTGAGTGAGCATTTTTACCACTTCAGTATTTTTTTGACATGACAGAAATGTTGTTCCGTGTAAGACAGGACACCAGGCAGACTCTGTATTATTTGAACTATAGACACTATGCCATGAGTCTGCACAAGTAGATAAACATCTGTCTAGATACATTGTACAAGTGTACAGGTAGCAGATCAAAGGGACTACTGAATGGTTTATGAACATGTAGTGCATTTAGAGCCTAAGCCTCTCATAAGCTCTGTAACAGCGTTCAAATGACACAGCTGTTCATTATCCCACTGGATGATGCTGTGCTACCAATATAAACTGTTTGGGATATAACGTCACAAAAATCATTGCCATTATATGTTATGTATTGTTACACGTGTTGTGAGGACAGTGCCCTGACACCTAAAACTGCAGGCTTATTATTCTGTTACCAAACGTATGCCATATTATTTAGTAATCACAAGAAATGTTGTTGTTTCTACTGTATTTTAATATGTTTAAATATTATGTGAATTAAAGACGCACAATAAAATATGAAGCACATCAAAAAAAAAAAAAAAAAAACACTGAAAAAAGTGTGCCATCTGCTGAGTTGATTGATATTTCCACCCGATGCTCGATTGTGTAGTTATTGTACAACAGGAGAACCAAATATATAGGTGATGCTGGGCTACTGTCACAAAGTTAAAAGTTACTTTTTCTGTAATGCTAATCCAGATAGACTTCAAGTCCCAGAGTCTAAATTCTGTAAAATACATGTGTATTTATATCAGTATTAAATATGTGTATAAGAAAAATATGCGTTAGCAGTATCAACCCAAAATTCCACTATCCGTATTTGGGAATTTTCCACATATTTTCCACTCATTATAATGAATATCTTCATGGTTTCATGGATTTGACACACGAGGGCAGGAAGAGGACAAGCCTATCCACAGCAACATCTGAAGGAAGTGTCACCCAGATGAGAGGACACTCAGGGTGGACAAGACCCTCGAGCCAAGTCCACACCCCCAAACCCCCCCTCCCCACACCACCACCACCTCCACCACACAAACACACGTGTGCCGCCACTCAAGTGTCCCCTCACTAATCCAGTTGGTTGTGTAGTTTTCCAGTTTGCACAGGCTGCTAAGACCTTCCACAAACAGTCTGAGAGAGGACTTCTGCCCTGCTACAGGAATATTTGCCTTCCTCTGTCCAGCGGCCTGTCCACTGTGACACTCGAGGGGAAGAAGATGGTCCGCCTTTTGATTTTAATGGATAGCTGTGGAAAAAGAGGGGGGAGGAGAAAAGTGCAAAAATAACCTCGCTTGAATATGCTTCAGATTCCATGGCCACTCTGGCTTGTTGTCATGGCTTGTGTGTGAGAGAAAAAGGCGATGTAATCAATAACGCACAGCCTTGAAAATGTCTCCAAACAGATGGCCCATTGAGAGAAGAATTCCAGCGCCTGTGTGCCTAAAGCTTTAGCATTTGCAGGCTTTAATTCACTGACAGGCTGCAAATTCTTTGCCATCTCAGGTTCGGGGGAGCTTTCAAACAATTTGGATTGCTTTACAGATACCAGCTCGCTGTTGTCTCTCTTTCTGTCTCCTCTGCGTGCACTGTGATTGAGAAATATAGCCATTGCGAATCTAATGAGGTAAGAAGCATTCGCCATTCCAGGGGTTTACATTTACAGAATGAGCCCTTTTAAAACAGAGCAGAAAGTGACAATAAAAATAAAGCCCTGCTGTTTTGCCTTAAGTGGCAGGCTGTTTCTAGCCAGGGCCCACTCTCACTATGCTCTTTTCTAGCATTGTGACTTGAGCTTCAGCTGCTACGTACGTGTAAAGCACGGCGATGCTTCGGGAGCAGACTGAATCCATGCTCTCTAGACACCTGCTCGGCTCTGGAGAAGCGCGAGATATTGACCTTCAATTCAGCCAGCATTCAGCGGCGATGAAAGGAGATAAGCACTCTAATCGTCCCTCCGTCTCCGGCACCTCTTTATTGACTAACTGACACACACTCTACCTCTGGCGCAAGCACTGCTGCTGTGGCCGATGCCACACACACATGCACACACACACACACACACACATAATCCAAATAGATGTTTATTTGAAAGCAGGGGCTAATGCGAAAATTGCCACTAAAGGAACACAAATCAATTTGCTCCGTCAAAAGGTAACAGGATATGGAGGTCTGCTTATTTAATGTGACACTAAAGCAGATATCCATTCCAACCAGGATAGAATGCTGTTTTTTTTTGTACCTAGTTCCTCATTCATAGCACTGGCTGTGTGACATGTCCTTTATGGCTCTCTTTTTGCATAGGCATGATGATGTATCGGTTGTTTGACATAGAGAGAAGCCTCCCATAGTAGACGAAAACTGCTGCAGTTATAAAAGCATGGCAGAGGATTCGGGTTGGGGTGTGGGACTTAACCTCCGATCATGTCGCAGTGTTTTTCCCCACGGCTCTCTGGGGTTTGGAGGCTTAAGACACTTGAGGATGAGTAGGGGAGTGAGAGCAGCCTCGTTGAGTGCTCTAGTCTAAGAAAGCGGACTGCAGTGCCCACTCACTCTCTGTTATAGAGATCCAGTAGGAGCAGATGACTAAAATTGGGCATCGTTCCCTCCACACGCACACACACACACACACGTGTATACATCACCACAGAAAAACATGCACCACCCTGAATACCCTATATTAGAACTCTTTTCCACTTATTTTTATTTTTATATTTACATGTATATGAGAGTCTCAGTCCGTGACAATGCGACGCATGATATTTGAATTCCTGCCAGAAATCCGTTAATACCTCGCCTGGACAGATCCAGCGCTATATTTATTTGAGTGACATTGTCTAAATTGAAGTTTGACACTCTTCACCACTCTAACCTTTATGCAAATGCAAAAATCACCCAAATGTGATGGACAGAATTCAATTAACTGGGAAGACAGAGAATAATCTACTGAACTGAATACATCAGCCAGTTGAAAGGTAACATAATCATCATGCTGAGGTTCGGTGGTGGTGGATGGGAGCGAGAGAGCAGGGGGAGGGGGTGGGAGGGATGTTGGGGGGGGCGGTGGTGGCTGAGGATGTAGATATAGCCCATTTCCCCCCCGTCTTATCTAATGGTGCAAGCTCTATTTCTCCAAAGCGGAGTCTTCAGTCCAGTAAACTCTTGATCTCAAATGAGAGGTCTGAAACACTGTTGCTAAGCAATTAGGGGCCTTTATTGAGCAGCTGATTCCTGCCGCTCAGTGTCCATCAGTGCGATTTCGCCTCACCTAATAGACTTCTATACTCATGAACAGAATAGCCCCCGTGCTCAAAGAAAAAATGGCTCAGACGCAAGACTGCAAATGAAAGCAATGGTAGCGGCTTGGCCCCCTCTTCACATAGAGCCCATCCAAAACAACTGTTGCTCTCTATACACGTCTTTAAAGACTTCGAGTCTGAGATTCGCATGGGAGAAACTACGAGAATAACAAATGATAGAAAATACACCCATCAAATCTTTTCACTGAGCTTAAATAGACATTGTATTATATATCAACAACACTGTGTAGGCTTTCAGACATTGTGTACATAAACTGTAAGTTAAAACATACAACAAAATACATTGTAATATATCTATTGCAATTGCCATATACGTTTTTTCCCCTGCTCTTGGTTTTGTAGCTATTCCCAGCTGCTCTCAATGAAATGTGTGCACTCGACCAGTCCTCTCTCATGCTGTAATGGTTATTCAGCTCCTGTGGACTGTGTGCATCAGTTACAGATCGGACTTGTTGCCAGGTGGGGGCACCCTTAGCCAAGTTTTAAAACACTTGCTGCTAAAGTCTTTTGTCATCGCAATAAGGAGTTGAACAAAATAAACTGTTTAAATGTTCATGATCATAACTATTTATTGTTCATACAATGATAAACAGTTTCAAGATAGTCATTAATATGCCTTATTTTATGGATGAATATCCACAATTTTTAATCAAGGAAATCATCCTCCAATCCATTTTGAACTCAGATTGCCACGTGTGTCTTGATTTGGAACTTTAAAAATATATATATTAAGCTAAACTCATTCTTGAATTCTTAAATGTTCTTACGTGTGCCCTTCACACAACTATATGCGTTCAGTACTACTGCACCGACACTAGATGGCTCTGTTGTGATGTACGAGAATTAGAGGCTGCTCATTAGTAGACCCCCCCGCCTTTATTTCAGCAGTATTTTCTTTGTGTCCTTTTTGCCATTCCTGGTGCTTTGCAGAGGGATTAGTTATCTTTTTAAGTGTCTTGGGCTGTGCTAAATTAAACAGAGGTGAACGCTTTTTGCTAGATCACTCAGTGCTGCTACTTTGAAATTCAATGTCATTTCAAAACACTGCAGCTGAATGGAAAGTCACTGTATCCTTGATATGAGGAATACTGCTTAATATCCCCTAGATATGTAGGTATTATTGATACAGGTATAAGCTAAAAATAGCAATATGGAGTATTCCTGAAGTGTTTCCCTCTCGGGAGAAAGGTACAACGGTGTCAGCTTTGTGAGGGGAAAAAGCCCAGCATTCGCAATAGACGTAGCAGCAATTTATGTCATTTTGTTGGTGCATTAACACCTTCCATTTGTGCCATTTATCTACTAATTCAATTAAAGCATCATTCAGGCAGGTCTTTTTTCTCCACCAGATTGTTTTATTCTTAAAATGAACCAGCAAGGAATGCTGCAAAGTCAAATTGCACCCATTAGCGATGGTTAAGTGATTCCCTGCCATATCTGTTACATATAATGTAACTTCCATTAGCCCTCAAACTGACTACAGTATGCCATTTAATTAAATATAGCCTTTCAAAGAAAACCCATGCAAGCAATTTAGAGAGCAGCACATTTGAAGCTTGCATGAGGTTACTAGTGCTTTTAACCACTGGTATGAGTGCAT
This sequence comes from Hoplias malabaricus, assembly GCF_029633855.1. Taxonomy (NCBI): domain Eukaryota; kingdom Metazoa; phylum Chordata; class Actinopteri; order Characiformes; family Erythrinidae; genus Hoplias; species Hoplias malabaricus. The sequence continues at coordinate 62,047,038 of NC_089800.1, forward strand.
AGACGGTTAATTAACATATTTAGAATTAAGTAGATTTGTTATTCACTAATCAGTCTCTAATTGACTAAGAACTATCCCCTTTCAAAGACCGGACGGCAAAATATTACATAATCATTAATTACATTCCTGTCAGTAAATAATTTTAAAACAAAGACAGAAAATTGCACAAAGCTCATCAATATGATTGGCTAATGGCTGCCCAGGGCTGTCATCAGAGCTGGCCGAACACTGGGCATTTTGTCTCCTGAGTGAATGATTGCCCTTAGCAGACTGAAGTTGGCTCTGATTGCGCCACGTTGAAGGCAGAAAGCAACTGGGACAGACAGACCCGGGGCATCTACTCAAATCGAAATTCATACACTGAAAGGCAGCCATGGCATATTGAAAAAAAGATATATGTATGCAGAAACATGTTGATTGATATATACTAGTAGCTATTCATAGATGTGACTCCTCTGTCTAGAGGCAAGTGCACGCACTCATGTTCAACTGTTGCCGGCATTCGATTTCCACAGATCACATAACCTTAGTGAACCGCATTTGTTATGTGTTTGTAAACGGCCGACGACCTCTTTTCACAAATGTTGATACGCTCCAATAACGCTGCCGATAAAGGAAGAACACAGCTTGTCCTTCCCTGTCTTTTCAAATCATATTTCTGTTTATTTCAAATAGTCTCTCTAGCACCCTCTGCAACTGAGCTGCAACTTTCTTTTTAACTGAGTGGCTGTGGCTTTCCTCCTCCGGTTTAAAAGGGCAGTTCTTCCTTTGCTGCTGAGACAGCCTTGACCCCTCTGATCTCAGTAACATGGCCAGTATTGACGTGCAGCTGCCCATTGAGCGCTGCAGCCCACTGAACAGGCCTTCCACGGAACCTCTGCTTTTTCTTTACCCAGGTGAGCTTAGGAAACTCAAAGACCCATGCAGGGTACTCCCACTATCAGGGCTTTCTTTTCAAAATAAGAAAAGAAAGTGTCCAAAAGGAGAAAAAAAGAAACACACATCATGAAGTGTTGATATTAAAAGTAACCAAGAGGAATGTGTTAGAAAGATGATTCAAAATTCAAAAACCCAATTAACCATGATGTGCAAGTACTGATAGAATCACAGAATTTGACCTATCTTGTGTTAAAATAAATAGCCCTAAATGACCTTTGGTTTGGGCTCATGGGTCTAGAAAACTGTAAAAGAATATTTACATTGTTCAGAATTATTTTCACATATGCATACAGGATCTTCAAAAATTAAACATTTTTATGAACAAATTGGATCTTTGAACATTAGTATGAAATGTAAATTCCCAACCCGGTGTATGGATGAGTCAAAGTAGGCAATAGTCATTAGCAATTCTCAATCATAGATGTTCCATTTAAGTTGACTTTTCGTTTGTTTACGTTCAGAAGCTCTGTATATTTTAAGGTGGAACGGTGTATTTGAGGAGAAAAATGACTGTTGTTTGTATGTGGCTGTTTGAATTACCACAGAGTCTCATTTGGAACTAGAGCTGTTTAGTTTTATAGCTCTTTTGGTCTGTGTTTATTTGCATGCGGTTAGTACATAAATATTCAGAAACAGGTCAACATTACCCATCTATGGAGCAAGAATAAAGCAATATTCTAATCTCTTTTCATGATTCAATGATTCAATCAATGTTTGGAGGACTCTGCTGTTTCTGTCATGAGAGACATGTTTTACTGAACCGCTTTGTTTTTGATAGGGGCTTCGTAAACTTATCAGATCATTTTCCAGTGCTAGCAAATGGTGAGAAAACATCTGAATTATTTATATTAGATATTCCCATTACAATGAAATTCAATTATGTTTTAGACATGAGGAAATAGTTAATTTAAAAAATTATCCGTTGAAAATTTGGGATCTGGATATTGTTCCAAAGAACCCTTAATTTTTTAAATAGAACATATCACACCACAGTATATAGCACCAAATCTCGTTAGGAAGTCTGAAATGAGTTAATGTATCGCAGAGATACAATGCCCAGCAGAAAACTGCAATGCTGATTAAACAGCAAAGCGAGTGAAGCATATCAATAATGCCTGCGGTGTATTAGAAGCACATCCTTCAGTGAGATTTACTGAGTGTCACGCTGGGCTGAATCACGTGTGATACTCTGAAGCTGAAACAATGTCAACACGCAGATGAGCACAGCAGGAGTATGCCTCATTGCAGACCACACACACACATACACACACACTCCAGCATCTCAACTGAGCCGTTAGGTTCAGTCTCTCTATCTTTGAAGCCGCCTCTAATTGAAATGAACTGCTGCAGAGCATCCTCGGCTCAGCCATTCACTTATGTTCATATACAAACCTAACCATGACAATACAGAAAACAAACCGGAGAGAAATCAAACCCAACACAGCAAGGCTTGTCATGCAGGAAAGAACCATGGTAGAACCTTCCAGGACATGACTAAGGTGGCATGAGAAAGGCAAGTGGTAAAATACAAATACAAGCAATAAAATACCCTTACTGTCCATGTTACGTGTCAAATGCAGGATTAAACCGTAGGTTTTCTTTATGTAAACGTTCTGGTCAAATGTTAATTGTTCTCATATCAAAGCATATAGGTTAATCGATTTTGTAGGAACTACTAACCGCCATCACACTCGCAATCACCTGTCATTTATTTAGTCATTACATTACAAGAGGTTCATGAGGTATTTTTAAGGATTATGTACAAAATTCCTTTTCTATAGGAATGAGAAAATAAAGAAGTGAGAAAAGGAACACAGCGCAAGATCTGGTAAACCACCAAAAGTTGGTAAACAGTACTTTAAACTTGTTTTGGATCTGAATAATGCAGAGATTTCTGTCCATTCTTGTAGTTAGACAAGATGCTGTGGATATAAAAGATGTCAAGAAGCACTGCTATAAAAAGGGAAATACACAAAAAGAGAAAACGTTGCACTTAAACTTGGCAGGTGAGATGTGAGTGGGCTTTCATGGCCTAACTTTGTAAATGGGATTACTTGAATACAAGGAGCAGAATAATTAAATAACTTCTTACACTTTAATTTGAATGTGTTTATAAAAAACACTTATTTCACTGAAACATGTTGCTAGAGATTTCTTTGAAAAACTAAAAACTAGCCTCTAGAAAGAAGAGATCTGTAATAAAGCCAAATGTTGGCCATACTAAATACTGAAAAGCTGGTATTATTACTTTCATTATTATTATTTTATTCATAAATTAAAATTAGTTGGTGTGGCATCTTGTAATATATGTGTCTACCTAATGCCTAAAAATGCATAACTCGTCCTTAAAGGCTCTTGACCTAATATTAAACAAATTAAGGGTAGTCTGTTTGATTCGTTAATGTTAGTGTCATGAATAAAATAGCAGCAGATAGCCAATGTGGCCAACTGTAAAATGCTTTTGCAAAACTCCCCCAGGATTTCTCAACCCAGGATTTTGGATGTGTTCTGTTTTGTAAAAGTGGAGGCCTGGGCTTTTTTGTTTTCACAACCCTTCACTTCTCCCCACTGCCGCTAGACCAGAGCCAGTTCAGCACCACAGAGTGCTGCAGGAACACGAGTGGTGCTTTGTTTGACTTCCTCTCAGCCTCGGAGACACCAGCAGGGTCTGGTAATGAGTCTGCAAACAGGACTCATGAGGAACGCCATGCCACTCATGACTAATTGTGCTCCCTCACTTTTCCTGAAGAGGAGTGGGAAGTGACTTCGCTGGTAGCTAGTTTTGACAGACTTCAATATTCATCAAAATATTTTGGCAATTATTTGTGAATTTATATTTACAGACGCAGGATATTACATATAGGTAGAAGAGTTGATATATATACTTTAAATTAGCTCTTGAGGTGTGCACGTTTAAAATTGTGAGGTTTTCATACAAGGTCTGGTTTAAGAGAGTTTATCCAAACTACCGGCCAGTATGATTATTTATCTGATTTTTGTTAATAATATCCTTAAGATCTGTACAATATATTTATGCCTGTCTGGCTCTGAGAAGAACACACCCAAATGGCACACAGTCATAACTGTGATTACAGGTTACATGAATTTGACAAGTGGTCTAGGCATGACACTAACAGAGGCAAACTTAAAGCTATTTAAAATAAAATTCACACAAGAAATGTGTGTCATTTACAATTTGTTTACTAGTTACTATGTCTATATTTTAGAGCTAACCAAACATAAAAGCATGCCTCCCCCCATTATTGAATACGGACTGCAGAAACACATTGATTATGGCAAATTGCAGGCCCTGAACAAGGCTGCTAAAAATCCTCCTCTTCCTGCTGGAAAAGGGGAGCAATATTATTCCACCCAAGCGCCCCAAAAACAGATCGAATGGGGCTCGGTGCTGCACGTTAGTTGCTCAGGAAGGCTGGTAAGCCTCTGTTTTATTCATGCGCATGAAGGCTCTGCCAGCCGAGAAAACCCCTGCGGTCTCTTCCAGCACATCAAGGTTTCACGCCTGCACACGCCTGGGCCCGGGTCGCTGCTCTTACACACCATATTAAAAAGCAACAGGGATTAACAGGCTCCGAGTCAATTTTGGGATTGATGGACAGGCTCTCTGCTGTAGCACAGTAGCAGTCTGTAACAGAGCCCAGGCCACAAATGTAATCAGAACCCACCCGTTCTGTTCATGGAAGTCAATCCGTTTTTTTTGTTGTTTTTTTTTTCAGCTTGGGGAAGCAGGATTTTAGGAGGCCTAAAGACACAGAGAAAGTTTGCACATCTGCAGAACCGCATTGTTGCCGATAATCCAGTGGAAACTGAAAAGGTGCCATGATGGACCTAGAAATAAGGGGGTCCAGTGGAGGCAGGAGGCTTATCGTGGGGCTATTTTGATTACTGGAGATGTTTGATGATAGCTGTGGGAGTCTCCAACTTGGGAGCTTTGAGGGAAAAGGGCTGAAAGGCCACATCTTCAGACATAGCTTTAGATATTCAACGCTATGTGAGTTTCAAAGTTTTCTTCACTCACAGCATGACAATAAGCAGAAAAAGGGCCTATTTTCCATAACTGCCATATGCTGCCGTAGCAGACTGTTCTCGCCTCCGTCTGGATAAAGAGGGCTGTGCTTGGATAATTGCCTCATTTTGAAACATTAATTACGATCCTGAAATCTGTGCAACGTTACGTAACAGGTGTAAACAATAAGTGTGGTATCATGCTGGCACACTAAAAACAACCTGACTCTCACAAACACGCACACGCACACACACACACACCCACATGAAGATGTTCAAGCAGGCCTGACACTTAATAAGCACAGAAGCAAACACAAATGAGTCACTTTGCCAGCAAGAGGAGAAATAATTGGTCCACTTCCCATTATGCTAATAAACAAGCAATAATGATAAACAGTTCTGAGACTGATAAAAAAAATAATAATAATAGAAAAAAAAAGGAAATACATTTCTCAGCGGGAGGCCTTCTGCACCATCTTCCCCCTCCCCTTTTCAAAACAATTAGATGTTTCTCACAAAGTGAGACAACAACAATGTAAAGATTTCTTTTAATGCCATCTGCTTTTATAGTTTAGAGGACGTCCTTTAATTGGCCTCTCTGAATTTACCGTTCCAGGCTCACCATCATTATGGCTGCACTGAAGTCCTAATGAGTGGAATTGTCATCCACAAAGACGCCCCCCTTTTTCCCTGCTGTGTGAGCACATTAGGTCCAGACAGCTCATTTCCATTCCCCTGCCATCTCTCCAGAAATGACGTGCGATGCTTGAAACTGTTTATTTCCAAATTCAGACCTCCTCCGCGGCAGCCATCGGCTTCAATTACCAGTTTTCCTGAGCGCAGCCATCAGGCAGCCTGACACTGAGGTCCAACCTAATTCCCACCTTCTCCAGAGTCAAGAGCATAATGTGCAGATAAAAAAGGTGGAAAATAGCCTGCGCCTCATTAGCATGCAGCGGCTGCCTGTTCATTTGCTCGCTCGCGAATGAAAGTTCTGACACTCGGGTGCCTTCCGCAATATGAGAATGGTCCTCTTCAGACAGTGCCGCTGTCCTTACTGCAATGGGAGGTCATGGAGGGAGGGGGCAGCAGTGAACTCTGCTAGCTGCTCCCTGCTACAAAGGGGTTGGTCAGGAGAGAGCAGAGAAAGGTGGGGTTGGGGTGGTGGGGTGTGGAGGGTGTATTGATTCTGGGAGCAGCTCATTACCTGCTGAATCAACACATTACGGCTGCGTTTGAAGCGTGTGCAGCCGAATTGTTTACGAGTGTCTTTAGCGCAGGCCAAAAGCTAACGCTGGCAGGGTGCGACCGCACTCATTAGCTTGCGACCCATCCGATTAGATGTTATCCGATACGCTGCTATCTGCTGCGTCTGTTTGACCAGGGCTCCTGGCCTGCATTGGCCTCAGCCCATTACTGCCCTCTCTCTCTCTCTCTCTCTCTCTCTCTCTCACTCTCCCTCTCTCTTTTTCTTCATTTCGCTCACCACTATCCATGAATGTATCCATTAGCCCACCAATGTGTAAATTGTTTTCACCTGCACTGCGGGCAGATGGGGGAGAAGTAGAGGCACCGGACGTGTGATTTCCTATGCATGAGCTTTCTAATCAGCTGCAGAGTAACACGATTCTCCTGCTCCTCATGGATATAGGGAGCGAAGGGAGGGAAAAAGAAAAAAGAGGTCTCTCAAATGCACAATCTGCAATCAATATGCATGCCATGCTATGGGGATATTGGAGGTAGGGTAGCTGGTGACTGAGTTCATCATATGAGCTTGCCTTATATAACTGAGATGGCTTAATGCGAAAGGATGTGGCGCCCAGCCTGATCCCCATGCACTGGAGATGGGAGTTCAGATTGGGCTGGGAGAATTGCAGGATAATTTGACCTACGGAGACAAAGCCCACATAAGCACATTTTCCAGTGTCAGTGTCAGCACAGGGCGACCCGCAGTGAGTGAGGATGCGAACGCAGTCTCACACACACACAAATAAATGGGGCTTCTAGTCAATGCTCCATATAACCCCACATCTCTTTTTTCAAGGTGGGTCATGGTGTCAAATAGGACATCCAGGATAGAGCTGATTGACCAGACTTGAGGTTAGGGGGGAGAAAATAATAACTAATAAATAATAGCCTGGCATGCATGCAGTGGAGTTGACATACAATTACCCATGAGGTCAGTATTTACACCACACACACCCCAATAAACAAACAAATAAATAAATACAAAGAAGGGAAGAACTGCGATATGTCAGTAACACATGAGTTATGCATCAATACTTTTTAAAATTGTAATACTTAAATAAATCACACTTATTTTTATAGTAAAACGGAAGGAAAAACGACAACATGAGGCCTGAGTGACTCTTATATTTATATTTGTTTTACAAATGCAAGTTTAAAGGCTGGAATCAGTGGAAATAGTCATACAAACCCAGCTCAAAAGAAAATGACAAAAGAGTGACCAATAAATATTATGTTTTTAAAATTAAAAGATCTGAGAGCCTTTATTAGTCTATATAATTCAATATGGTGAAATATTACAATATTAAGCTCTAATCACTTCATTCGAACTATGGGGTCAAAGGTCATGTTCTCGATTTATGCATATCTTCTTACATATGCCATTTAATGCACTTAAACCCGTATGTTAATATCAAAATTCAGAACAATCTCACCTCTCTGTAGTTAGGCCTCATTTGACATAGAGTACTGTCTAGAGTTAGACACAGAGATCGAGAACTGAAATGTTGAAGGCGGTTTTAGAAATCCTTGATATTTCATGTAACAACATGCATTTACTCATGAGTATCCATTGATCAATTTAACACAAAATGTAGACAGACTCATGAATCCACCAATTACAAAGGACAAGAAGATGATGATGTTTCATTTTACTATGATTAGATTAGATCACCACTGTCAAATATAAAATGCCAATATTATGTCAGCTGCCACATTTCTTTGTAATTTTGTTGGTATCTGTTTTTAATTAGGTATGTTATAACATAATAACTTCATGCTAAAGTTAAATTTAGTTAATGATAGTGTTTTTTTGTTCCAATATAAGAGTTACATTTTTGCAACAGAAATGAGCAGTGGGACAAAGTCATTGGTTTCAGGTGTTTGACCTGGATTAGACTAGTCACTAAATTTCTTAGCTGATAATAAAAACATTTTAGGCAACTTTTACAGCCCACAATTATAAAAATAATTATTGATAGTACAATCATTACATAATCACACAAATATAGCAATAATTGCAATGTTGATTTAACACATGCAGCTATAAGTCCAAAACTACTTAGTACAAGCACACTATAAAGACAACAGAGACTAACTACAAGATGTCATAGACACTGAGGATGCCAAGCACTGTAACCTTAAATAAACAGCCCACTGACACTAACTAGCGCAATCAATGATAACACTATTGCCAGCTACCATCTACATCACTAATAGAACTAAGTCAAACAAAAGGAAGAATTCATTCACCATGACATCAGACATATACCGGAAGCAGAGCTGAAAAATTGAAACAAAAAAGCCAGTGTTCTTTTGGGAGAGCTTAGTTTAACATAGAGTGCCTACTATTATCTACCCAGACATATACTCAAGACTGAACTGCTGCCCATATAAACATAACAGCTGCACCAATGAAATTATAAGCTTTGAATACCAAAAAAAACAAAACTTGATAATAATCTTGAGGGTTTCCATTTTTTAATGAAACTACTGTGAGAAAACAAAATATTTTAAAGCATTAAATCAAGTTTCAAATCAAATCAAGTTTATTTGTATACCGCTTTTTACAACTGATGTTGTCACAAAGCAGCTTCACAGAATTAAAACATTTTTAAAGCATTAAAGCTGGTGAAGTTCTATTTGGGATAGTGATTACTCATGGATATTGTAAGATAACACCCTCCCTATATTCCCTAGGTCCCTTGAATATGAGGGCAATGAAAAATAGTTCTATTCCAGTGATTAAAGCCTACTCAAGTTTTGCTTATTGTCATTTAAACCTATATATCACATGAATTTTAGCTTATTCCAGTGATTACTTGTCGAAGGTGTGTTCCAGTCCTGATCCTAGGTAGGCTCTGGACTTGCTGCATATTTGAGCTTTTGCACAAAAAATGAATAAATAAAGGAATAGAGATTTTTATCTCTGTTTTTTATATATATATATATTTAGCATCATCCTTAGACATTTCACCAATCTAGGCATAGCTCAGGTACAAAATACAGTACTGTTCAAAATATATATGTATCTAATTTTCATCCATTAAGCACAAATTATTCATATATTTATTCATGCATGTTCTGTAACCCCTTCATGCTGACCAGGGCTGTGGTAGGTGCAAAGCCTACACAGAATCATTGGGCACAAGCCAAAAAGCATACCCTCGACAGGGCACAACAGATTACTAGATATTATATATGACTCAGATGACCATACAATGAAAGCAATGCCTGATTTTACATTTACATAGCTGTATTCAACTGATAGGCAATAAACATCAGGATATGAATAAGTACTTATAATAAATAAAAACACAGCAATGGTTCTTAATACTGATAATTCTTGCAACGATTTCCAGTCTTACAATGTCTTATACTGACTCAAAATGCTTTTCTCATTTCTCTCATTTCCAATCAGTCTGTAAGTGATGAACATATGTTGTGGATTCTTCCTTATTTTATTCTTTTATAAAACTTGCTGTTTGTGGGATAGTTACTAAGGTGGACACAGAACTTCCAAAAGTCTTTGAAGCCTTCTTGTACACAATAAAACCTGATTAGTTGAGTTCACTAAAATGACAGATGGAAGATTGTGGATGGAAGATGGTTGGATTTGACCTTGTTTTGTTTAATTAATCTGTTACAATTTCTCTTTATCTATCGACTAAACAAATCACATTTTACAAGGAAAAAACCTAATGTTTTTCCTTGTAACCTAATGTACTCTGAGGCATAGTGAGGCGGGAGGGGGTTTGAGAGAGATATTAGTAAGCTGCCAATTTTGTGAAATGTAACCAAAATTAACTAGAGGTAATTGACAGATTTCGACCATCCATTTGATTTGAACTCTGATATATAACGGGAATGGGTGGAAAAACTCATTAAATGACGTTTGTATTACTGCAAGCAATGTCTACACCCCCAGGCTATCCCTTGATTTTATTATTTTTTTCTTCACAGTTCTGCAGTAATGGACAGCTTTCACACCTAGGTGTTACTAGGCAGATACTATGCAGGTTACCTTTTTGTGACACTGCATGCTTTTAGCAGGATCCACTCCATTCTGATCAATTTGGCCCAATTAAAATGCTTTACATTCACTAGTGCTTGTTTTTTTCCAGAGGCATTCAAATGATCTCTCATAATTAGACACAATGACATTGCCAACCTACAGAAGCCTTTGTTTTTGAATTAGCTTCATACCACATCAATTCAAAATGCGAGAGAGGTCACCTATTGCACAAGTCAACTCTGAATTCTTCTAGTGGAGAGCAACAATTACTGTCACTGGCAGGGGTGACACAACGTCTTGACATTTGTTTGGGAGACAGGCTGTGTCCAATTCCCCCTTAATCTTGGGCTTTGAAGAAAAGCTTTCAGAGAACTGCTTCTCATCAAGCCCCACTCCATTTTACTTTATTAACGTTTCTAACACAAATTTAAAAAAGGGAGGGTTTTGCACCTTTTTATCCACTTGACAGCACTTCACTAATTGCTTCTCCCTCTCCCTCTCTCTCTCTCTCTCTCTCTCTCTCTCATGCACACACATTTATATCCAGAGGCTGTCACACAGATACATGGGACCCTAAAGTACACACTAAAACATCTCCCTATATGCACACTGAAACATCAATAAGTATAGAAATACATAACAAATTTTCAAGAGCCACACATCTGCTGAAATCATATTTCGGACGGCAACATTTCCATTTTTAGATTCAGCGTTACATACAAAACTGCAAGAGACCTCTCCTTCAGATGTTCATTTAGTAAGAATCTTAGGAGTTTTTCTATTGAACACAATAGCTTTATTTATGGCTCCAAAAAATCTAAACCATGCTTTTTCTATTTTTTCTAAAGATTCCAGTTTTATAGTTTTAGGCACATACTCACATTGTTACCAACAAGACCTAATGACACATAAGGGTGTCTTCCTCTTTGACTAATGACAACAACAAATCCATAAATTCCTTCCTCTTCTAGGTGAAGATAAAAACATGACCATGCTATGTGCACCAGAGGAAATAAATATTAAGTTGATGTGCTGATTAACAGTTTTTAAATGATCTGTTTGTAAAGAGATCCCTAAGGTAGTAAAACCTAGTTATATATCTGATGAAATCAGCATTTTTGGTGACCGTGTAATAATGGTTAAACATTACATGAGAAAAGTCGAGTTTTGTATCATCAGCACAACATAGTTATAACATTTTTAACAGAGTGTGTGTGTTTTCAAAACCGTGCAGTGTATAATTTCCTGGTCCTATCACCAGGAGTTAAATCAAAGTTTGAATCCATGTGATGCCTCAGCCATCCGAGGATGGGAGTCCTAGAAAGCACACCTAGCTCTCTGCTGTGGTAAGGTGAATTGAGCTATAAATAGCTCCGCAATTTCTCATTTGGGACAATTTGGGTCTGTTTTTTTTAAGTACAACTATAACTTATTATTGATGCATTTACAATTCCTCCACAATGATTTAGTTTTAGAAAAATCATGGTGTATGTGGAATCAAAGTAAGTTAAATACAGACAGTGCCTTTAGATAACATTAAGTATGTTCCAGTGGAAAATTGTCCCATTACAGATTTTAGAATTACGATTTTTCATAAGAAGACTTTGGATCATTACTTGCAAATTGCACATTCAACCTTTTTGATATACCTGTGTCAAAATGATACCTCAATGATGCTAACCATAAGTGTCCATTTGCTGGAACAATGATAAAAGCTTGGTCAAATTCACTTTCCTGATGGCATAAACCTATTATAAAACAAGTGACCATTGAATTAACACAGAGAACTTGAAAGCTTTTATACTCTGATGTAGAATACATTCAGAATAAAAATTAATTCACCTCATTTGCAATTGCTCTGGGACTCACTTGAGCCTCACAGAGACAATTTACTCAGATATAGAAAAAAAGAAATATCTTTATTGTGTGCTTACAAAAAAAAGTGTCTGGGAGCACATGTCTTTATTGCAGTATTTACGGCTGAAGTCATTTTTCTGCTGCAAAGGATCAGACATTTGAGGGAACAATGGGAGAATGTATGGCATAGCCCATTTAATGCTCTTTCACAATAGGACACACCGGGCTTTCGGTTTATATACAAGGCTTAAAAAAGGATTCCAGGTTAAATTCACTCCTGGACATTACTTTAAAGTTGTTTCCAATTGTGAGAAAAGTGATCAAGAGTGACAGGCGTAAGAATCCATGTGGGAGAGAAAAATGGGCGCTGAATGCAGATAAAACCAAACAAGGCATTCGGCTGAGCCGAAGGTTTCTGATTTACACAAGAGACAAAACAGGGCCTTCAGCGGGGACAATTTGGACACCATTTGTATAAGCTGTTTATCAAATTATTAAACAGACAGATGTTTCTGACTGCTCCACGGCTACACCCTGGATCTCCCAGGCGCAGAAACAAAGGTCTGAAGGAATCATTTGTGATGTGCCCAGAATATCAATTCGGTTTACTGCTGTTAATTCACATGCAAATTTTGACCTCTGTTAAGGCATATCAATTACCCTTCATACAGTATCTCAGGGACAACACGCACCAGGAAACTAGGAGAATAACACAATATGGATAAATTGTAAAGATGCAAATATTTTTCCATGCATGTATAATTTGGAATTTCATGCATTTATAATTTGTCATATGACAAAATGAAAAAAGTTAAACATATAGCGGTAAGGGAGTCCCCACTGTTTAATTGCCTCAGTATAAAGGCATACCAACCTCCACCTGAAATACAGGTCTCCAAAACTCCTTGTGAAAACTATAAAAACGAACGTTTAAAATATGTTCTTTATTAATTATTTGTGTTCAGGACACGACACACTCAAACACTACAATTTTGTATGTTGAAAGAGTAAGATGGCTGAAAGTATTTTTTGTATGAATGAGAAATTACTTTTCCAAATATATAACATACATAATTTCAGTGTTTGTCATAATATTAACACAAATCTACAGCCTAGCCCTTACAGTTCAAAGGAGCTAAGCTCAAACATAACCACTTTAACAGAAACAATGTCAACAGACATTACTAATTTTCTCTTTTAGTGTCTTATTCAACTCAAGTGTTCTGTTTTAATGCCTCACCCTCATGAGCAATTTCTAAACCTGCTCCTTTGCTATGAGTGCTTAGTGAGTGTCACATTTGTCAAGGACTGATTACTTTGGATCTCAGCGGAAGCTGTGTTGGCTCTCAGGGAAAGAACAGCATTTCGAATCCCACTGTTATCACCTCCAAAATAGTGCCTTTCAGCCTCGCCTTGCAAACAAAGAGCTGTGCAACAATATCAATTATACATGCAGGAAGCAAACAAGAGGATTTATTAGCCAACAAATAGCCTCATAGAGTGACCATGAATGGAGGACATTAGCATGTGAAAAGCACAGCAAAACTCCCTGGTTCAACAGCTAAAGAGCAATTTGATGGGGCTGGAATTGGGAAAATTGCTTGGTTAGAGCCCACGTTGGGAGGGATCAGAATCACTCACCTTAGTTATAAGACAGCCACATGAAACTGAGGGGCATCAGTGGTGAATGACTGTAAGTAGTGACAGAACCCTATACAAGTCTTCAGGACCAATATAAGGACCATAGTAACATTGGTTTCTTTGTTTATACAGCATTTGCCAAACATACGTTAAACAGATGGACTTACATTTGTAATAAGGTTACATAAGCAGACAACTGTAGTTTTAGGTCCTTTGAAAGGACTCTTATTGGTGTACTTTGGTGTGCTTTCCAAGGCAGGGAATTGACCATGGTCTGCCACACTTTCAGTGGTACCCTAATCTTGCATGTGGATATTGCTAGGTTGAGGAGAGGTCAGAAAATATATTCTGGTTATCCGATCATTTGGGAAGCACTGGGCAGAAAAGAATTATATTAAATATTATTATTAATTAATGATATATGAGAGTGATGCCACAGAACAAGTAGATTTGGCTTCTTTGAGCTACATTTTTAAATTAGATGCAAAAGTATAAAAACGACATCTACCTGTTCTATATGAGTTAAATGTTTGTATTAAAACCAAGACTATTTAGGCCACGAAATATTTAACAGCCAGTGTATGAACTATTTTTATCTTCACTTCAAAATATATCCTGCGGTTAACTAATCAACTAGTGGATTCTGGCTGCCATCTTTTTTTTTCTCCCTTTAAAATCATTATGAAGTTTCATATAAAACTGTGGTCTAATGTTTCTATAATTATCCAACAGCCATGTTTCACATCATGGATAAATGCTATTTGATTACAACCTGCATCTAACTACATGGCAAGCGTATGACAGGATTCTGTTAAACAGGAAAACGATGTTCCAGCACTTTCTTTAAAACACTTCTCTCGTCATTCTTCCACCATTACTACTAAACTCAAGTAAAATAGCAACAGTAACCCAGAGATAGTGATTTCAGTGTGCCCTTTCTGAAGAGAATTCTATTATAGTAACACAGGCTAGCTGGGAAATGGAAGAAGCTGCAACCATATATTATTAGTTGCTAGAATAGGAGAGCAATTTACAGTAAGTGGGTTCAAATTCTATCTATCTCATCTTGGTGAAACTGTGAGAATCCGGAAGATTACTACCTAAACTGAATCACAATTGGCAGCCAATAGTATCACCTTCGTATCCCTGTCAATGCCCCTCACTCACCTCTATCGACTTGAGAGACACTTACCTTCATGCACTGAGCATCGAACTCACAGTTACTTGGCTGTGTTCTAATAGAAAAGCCCAACGAGCTCCTGGAACATTCAGCTTTTCCCTTTGCACTGTAGATATGTGAGACAGATATCAGTGGTAGGTCTTTTTGATGAGGGTCAGTAGTCTCTTCAGCAAGTTATTTTTCTCTGCCATGACTTCAAGAAAATCGGGATGTTTACCTGCTGCCTGGACTAGGGGTCATGAAGGAGTGTGTGGATGGGCTCTCAGAGTGGCTTACAGGGCAGATGATTGGAAAAGGATATGATGAAATGGAGATCATGAAGTACAGCTTTATACATCAGGCAAGCTGGACTGATCTCTGTACAACTTCAATACCTTAGAGGGTAGAAGGAAGGGAGGGCAAAACAGTGTTGACATTACATTTGGGTAAGGTTCAACATATGAGCACAAGGAAGAATTAAATTCCTGATGAATTCATAGATACATTAATTAATAATAAATATGATTTACCATTGTATTCTACTACAGATTAAAAAAAACAGTTGATTGTGCCTCTATATGGTTGTACTTAATTTGCTCTAGCAGTTACATCTGATATTTATATTACACTTTCTCTGGAAAAAACCCAAGAATGTGTGATTTGTTAATTTTTTAACAGAAAATGTACAATAAATTGACTTTTTCTTTATTTTAAAGATAATTCTGTTTATTTTTAACATACAGATACAATAAATCTAAGTAATTGCAAAGTAAGTAACTACAAAAGCCAACATCTGTACTGTTACAAGAGTGCCATAGTGCCCACAGCAAATGTGACCTGCAAATGTGTGAATGAATAATTACGGCTGTGCTATATATTGGGAATTTAAAAAGACTATGCTGCTACCAAGATGATGATTTTTCCCACCAAGTCCATAGTTGTTTCATCAAAAACAATGTCAGGCCTTGTTCTGCAGATGCTACAACAGCATTTACAAAGAAGATGTATGCTTGACTGGCCTATGTGCAGTTCAGATCTGCCTCTTATAGCATATCACATACAGAAGAATCAGAAACCTTAGACCACAGACTGAAGAATACTTAGTTCCCCAATGACTAAACTCTGTAATTAAAAGGATAGGTCAAATCTAGTGGTTTTTATTGTCATTTAAACCATATAGTAGTACACCTGTACAGTATACTACAAAAGAATACATAAACCACACAGGAAACATGCACAAATACAAGCCAAGTGCCATAATAATAATATAATAATTACATTACCATAAATATTAAGGAGGGGAGACAGTGCAGTTGTGACAAGTCAAATATAAGTGAAATAATACTATACTGATATTTTGGAGGGAGAAGAAATGTAAACAAAGTACACAAATTAAGCAACAATTGAGATTGCATTTGACCGTTAGATTGACAGTCCTTCAATTAGCTGCACATAGTGTGTGTGTGTGTGTGTGTGTGTATGTATGTGTGAGTGCCCATTCGTGTGTGTCTTTGTGTGCATGTGTGAAGCTGTTGCATAGTCTGGATATGAGGGCCTGAATGGTGCAGTACCTTGGTGAAGAGTGGGTGTGATTGTCCACAATACAGGTTGCTTTGAGGATGCATTTGTGGGTGGTGTAAATATCTGCAATGGAGGGGAGCGAGCTGTTCTCACTATCTGCTGCAAGGACTTGTTATCCATATTGGTGCAATTCCCAAAGTAGTCAGCTTCTCAGGATGCTCTCTGTGGTTCCTCTGTAGAACATGTTAAGGATAGGAGGTGAGAGATTTGTATTACTCAGCCTTCACTGAAAGCAGTCCAGGATCCAGCTACAGAGGAAGGTGTTGGTGCCCAGACATGAAGTAACACAGTGGGAAACACACCTCTGTTTGAGTGTTCTTTAGGTATCAAATTCTAAATATTTATATTTACATTAAAATTATTATATACAGAATACAAAAACACTTTTCCAATAACAGGTTTTATATTTCGTAATTTCATCCATACATCCTCAAACTTATTAGATGAACATTTAGTCTTTAATAAAATCTTTCGCTAGATATCTTTGTTGGACTTTAAAAGAACTTTGGTGTTGGTACCACTGGATAAAAACATCTAGAACAGATACATTTTAAATCCTCTATAGAATCTCCGTAATTTGATGAAAACCATAACCTACCTGTGGCCATTTTGACTGGTCACCTCACCACCACCACCACCATTAAAATAAAAAAATAAATAAATAGATAATAATAATAAAATGTGTCAAGAAATTAATATTAATTATGCCATATTTATTCAATGAACTTATAACAATTATTTTTTATGTTGAACCTGCTAACCGTATTCACTCTAAACTCCAACAAGGCACGTTAAAGTATTCCAAAAGCATGCTGTACAAGTGTGTTGTCTGTGGAAGCAAAATAGAGCACTGTTAATTCCTTTACTCGGAGAATGTCACTGGGGTTGTGTAAGTTAGATTAATTTAGTCGGGTTTGTCCGTGGGTGAAACTGACGTTAGACATAAAGAAGCCGGTTCAGGTCAAGGGGGTCGTGCCCGCTTGTTTTTGTTGAGGCGTGTAGAGCTGAACTGAGCGCGGTGAGCATGGCAACCAGCGTAAACACCGCGCCGACGCAGCTCGGAAATAAAGACGGAGAGCACGGATAAACGAAATGGCTTTTTGTAGCACCGAATACTTTGGCGCAATTGAAATCATCCAGAAGAGCTTATACGAAAGGTAAGACGCACACTTTTTGTACAATATTCGCTAAAACATCCTGCTACATTTAGACTACCAGCAAGAAGCTAAAGCTA
Organism: Hoplias malabaricus; assembly: GCF_029633855.1. Taxonomy (NCBI): domain Eukaryota; kingdom Metazoa; phylum Chordata; class Actinopteri; order Characiformes; family Erythrinidae; genus Hoplias; species Hoplias malabaricus. The sequence continues at coordinate 62,064,735 of NC_089800.1, forward strand.
ATTTTAGCTACTTGGAGTTGGAGCTGAGATTGGCCACATATTCATCAGCTTCTCTCCGTTCCACCTTAAGTGAGGAACCTGTAATGTGCTGGCGCTAAAGTATCTGCAGTAGCATTTAAGGTGGAACGGATAATTCAAACAAACCAACGGATGAAATATACGCTGATTCTACCACACTTGTTGGAGGCGTTTATTTTAGCTGCGCTGAGTCGTTTTTCTGTTGAAATTTTGAAGCACTAGCAACCTGAGACCTTCCCGCGTTACGTTAAATAAACGCTGTCTGTTTAGGACTGTGTACGCGCTAAGCCCAAATCACTCACTACTCCCTGTAGAGTGCACTCTGTGAGTTGTGATATTTGGCTTCTTCGCTGAAGTAATGCAGTATATAACAACAATTAATTGTACCCAACTCCAGTGGTTCTTTGTGACACATTCTGCTTTGGGTGGTCGCAGGAGACATTATTTTAAGGTACACTTCGAAGGGAGTTGGGAGCGGTTTAAGATGCAGCCCGTGTAGCCTCGCTAGATTGCGTAGCTGCCTGAGTTGAATAACGTGGGAAGTATAGTTAACGTGGGAAGAGAATATAGATGGCCACTAATGTTTCCTAATTTATAGGGCGTTCTTTTATCTCATTAAGTTCTATGTGTTAAATGGGACAGCCTTTAAATGTTCTACGAATCCGGCAACGTTAGCTAGTACTTAATTTGTTGTTTCACTGATGGTACAATCGCAAAGAGTTCAAATTCAGTCTTTTTCTACTTCTTCATTTCTTATCCGACATAACAATATGTCATTATCGTAATAAAAAAAATTATCTGAAAATCAATGCGTATTAATGAAAACCGTGATCTGTCCTCTTTAGTGAGAAGAGGAGACATGAGCTGGAGGAAGAGCTGTTTGTCTACTCAAGATCTGAAAAACGACAGTAAGTGCCCAACTCCACTCAAAGGGAAATTTCATTGAGATTGCACCACAGTCAAATTTTAAAGACCCTTTCCAGTGAAAATCAAGGTTTTACCATGTTAACATATTCACGTGGTATTTTATACTAGAACACATTACTACGAGCAGAATAAGTAGTCACCTTCATGGGATAGCATTTCTGTTTTGAGACTTAATATTTTTACCTGAAAATTACAGCTTCAAAATCATTGTGATGCCCCACAATGACCTGTTATAGGCAGAATAGAGCCTCTGTCACTGATATTATGGGTTTAGCATTCCAGAAACTGCACTATGTTGTCTAACCTTTGGAGGAGGGTAGGAAAAATGAAAGAAAACACTCAGAAACCTTCAACTTTTCAATGCAACAAATTGTGGTGTTGAGGCACGCCAGCGAGTTGAAACTGTGATGGGTGAGCATCCATCTCTGTATTCTGGTTTGTGAGATAAGTATTTTACCACAGCTATTTTAAATTTTTAATGTAAAATAGCAGTATGCGTTTACTGCTCCGTTCTTGTGTTGCTTAGTGCGTAGGTTCTGTAACAGCAAAGCTTAAGTGGAGAGGGAAACAAGGACTAAGTGCATAATGCAAATTTATTAGAGGTTTTCTTCTCAGAAATAACATCTATTTAAATTTTTATTTAACATCTACAAGCATATTTTGCCTTTGTTTACATTTTAGACATTAAATGGTCTGCAGCTATGTTGTTCTCCAATTTATGCACTTATTCTTCAGCCACATATTTGTCTGCTAACTCGTCACAGTTTTTAGGATATCAACACAATTCAAACTCAGATTTGATTATTCAGATGTGTAATGTTTTTATTACACCTGGCATACCATAACCAACACATAAACAACACCATAGTACCATCGTCATTGTAGTCTTGAAGGTTTTCTCTTTAATTAGTTATTCTTTTGTACTGTTACATACATTCCATGTATTTTATTGTTCAGAGGGAACTTCACATAGAGAATGGTACGGTAGCGCAGCGGGTAGTGTCTCGGTCACAGCTCCTGGGAGGTGGAGGTTGTGGGTTCGGGTCTTGCTCCAGGTGACTGTCTGTGAGGAGTTTGGTGTGTTCTCACCGGTTTCTTCCAGGTGCTCCGGTTTCCTCCCACAGTCCAAAAACGCATGTTGGTAGGTGTATTGGCGACTCAAAAGTGTCCATAGGTGTGTGAGTTGCCCTTTGATGGACTGGCGCCCCCTGCAGGATATGATTCCTTGTGCCTAGTGATTCCGGGTAGGCTCTGGACCCACCGTGACCTTGAATTGGATAAGCGGTTACAGACAACGAATGAATGAAGTTCACATATAAACTTTTGTTTTAGGACAATCAAATGTAGCCTCTTTTCTCTCATGGATGATATGATGGCACTTAACACAAGTGCCTGAGACCTGTTTGTTTTTATATGGCCTCACCAATTTCAGAGATGCAAACAAACATTTTATGATGATGTTAGAGCAGGAAATATGTAAGAGGTTAGTGGATCAGCGTTTATGATTCTGATTCAGAGTTTCCCCGTTATATTATTTCCCCTTGGCCTTTTTTAGACACAGAATATTTTTGCTATGGAGCACTAATTAACAAATGTAGCAAGAACCATTATTTTTTGTTCGTTAACTTTCTAGCTTGACCATCATCTTTGTTACAGCAGGGTTTGTCATTAACATTTTGCACATCAATCTCCATGATCAAATTTCTATTTATAGGCCCATTCATAGAAGAAGATGTTCTGCAAATCTAGGTAATGGGATTTTTAATGTTCTTTATGCTGTCTGCAGAGCCCAGCTACAATGTTCGAAGATGAGGCAGTATCACAAGGAACTATGTAAGAGAGAGCAGCAAGCAAAGGCTCGCAACCTTGAGCTCCTGAGAAATGTCGAGAGCCTAGTCTCAAATGCGAATGAATTTTCTATTGACTATAGTGTACTGCATCACTTGAAGGTAAAGTCTTGGAATGCTATTACTCTCCTTACTGTACTGGCATGTGCTGATGTGTCTACTTCATGGTTGTATGTGTGAATGCTCTGTGTTGATATAGGCCATGCTTGCCATACAGAGACTAGCTGTTATAAATAAAAGAGCAAATTGCTTGAAGGCAATAAAATCTTTCAAAACAAAGATTTCTCTCGTAAACTGTAAGCTTCAATTAGCGTGCTGCTTGTAATCCCATATCATTGTCTAATTCTCATCTACTGTTTGAGCGTTTGCACTCATTTTTGTTTCAGCAACAATTGTAAACACTCTAACACTGCCATTTATCACCACAAGGAAATGAGAGAAAGAAAACAATGGCTGTGGTCGATTATCACTTAAAACTGAACAGTGCTCAACAGCTTAATATCAAATTTGCCAATTTGTTTAATTACACTACCCCGAATTAATTGCCCACTGTTGAGACTCTGAAGTACCTCTGGTTTTCTCCCTCCCTAAAAGAAGACAGTTTTTCTGTTTTATTGTGTTTGGATTATATTTGTTTATTTTTTAATTAGAGAAAGCATGGTATATAAATGTTCTTTAATGCTATCGATATGGTAGCTGTAATCTAAAATTACTACAGGCACCTAGTAAGAAATGAGTTTACATTATTACCATGCTAAATTAAATTAAACTGCTAAATTACCAAGATTCATATTATTAATAATTTGCTGCAGTGTTCACAGAACTGACATCAGCAGTGTTGTCTCTTTCTTTCTTTTTGTTAGCCTCAGGCTCTTTCTCATTTCTGCAATGCTAATATTTGTCTGTTTAATTATAATATTTTGACCACGAAGGTTGTTATTACTGCTTTGTAAATCAGTGCAACCAGATAAAGGATTGTGCTTAGCTAGCAAAATGTCCCTTTCTGTGGAGCTGCTATTGTCTTAGGCGATTGAAGAGGGTGGCTGGAGGTAATCCCAGTGCCCTCACTGCTGCCATTAGCCTGTTTAATTGAAGTTTGGATTAGGCCAGTCAGTCTGGCTAACCACAAAATTGATTAAGAGCCCTGGCAAGCAGTGGTAAGGGCACTCAGAAGGGAATACCCACACTGAGGGACACTACATTTTCAGGGATAAACATAAGCCTCTCCTTTCCCTTCTCTTTTTTTTCCTTCCCCCAAGTTAGCTGTTTCCTTTGTATGACTTTAAATATATACCGTATTTGTGGTAAAAGTCAGAGTAATTCAAATCATGAAAGGTTTTTTTTTATTGTTCTAGAAGGTTAACACTGTTGTTTTTGTAGGTGGTTTTAAACAAGACTTGCTCAGAATTTTTAATCATTGAGTTGAGTGAATTCTATATTTTTTGGAACTTCTTGCAGCTGGAATATAAAAATCATATTACGAGAATTCTGGAGTCGAGGAAGAAGAGTGAGAGCGAGAGAGAACTTGAAGCACAAAAAGTAAGACATTTATCATGTCATCATAAGATTACAATTGGTGAGAATGTACAAAGCTATCTCTATGTCTTTGATGAAACTATGATCATATGATGGAATCCAATATAAAGTGTACAATTTCAGTTTTCAAAGAAAAGAATTGAGAGTTGAAGAGAAAAATGGGCTGGCATATTCATTATTCTGTACAATTCTGCAAGAGAGTCTTTTTACAGTTTATATGGGGTATCAGTGTTCAAAGGCTACAATTAATTTATAATCAAAAGCAATTTGGGAAGTGCTTGAGGTAATTACTGTTTTGCTCACAACTTCAAATGGCTCTTTTACTTTAATAAAGGAGCATCCAAGTCTTTAAACCAGTAATGTTATGTAATTTTTTATGAAGCTCTTGAAAATGGGGTTGGGGTGTGGGGGACGACGACAGGTGAATTTCAGTAAGCCTTGTTTAGTTGTAGCAGTTATGCTAAGAAAACAGGTTACTTGGCGTCATGATGCTTGGCTATATTAAACAGTTGTTTTTAGCTGCATGTAAAAGTATCTCTTGCTCTGTGGTCCAGGAAAAAAGAATTCACAGATTTTAGTTTGGTTTTGTGTACTAATTTATCAGTCATCCTACGACATAGTAGTGTTTCTAGGTCTTGACAACACTGCTTACAGTGTAATTATTAGCCAACTGTGACTATAACAAATAAAACTACACTTTGGTTTGTAGTGATGAAAAATAGAAGTTGCCCTTATTTAGATAGCTCAGTGGTGGTAGGGTGAGGTTGGAGGGGTGTCCATTTTTCCTGTCGTATCTGTGATGGCGCAGGTGTCTAATCCGGCCTGCTATGACCGTGCCACCGATGTAGTTCAAGCCTGTGGCTGCTTCTTTCCCTCACTTCAAGCGGTTTGAACCCTTTCAGATGAAATGTGGAAGACAGCTCATAATGACTTGGAGCATGCTGTCTTGAGCAGTCACTTGTGACTGTGTGCCACCCCCCAACACACACACACACGCAAAAGCAAACGCACACTCCCTTCTTTCTCCCTCCCTCCAGCCTGGCGATATTGTAATGAGCAGAGATGGGAGGAATCACTCCATTATGCATACGCGCCACTGCTGGCTGCGTGCATGTCCCCGAGGCTGCAGCATTCATTAAGGGGAGCTTACCGGCCTGAAAGCTGGGAAGCCATGATAACGGGATATGATTTTCATATTTAATACATTCCTTGGAAGAGCAGGCGCGTGCCGCAGATTGATAGAAGAATCAATTGCTACTTTAGCGAAACACTTTCTACTTTGCCCCGCAGCTAGCGATGGAATCACTCAGCCAAGAAATTAACTTTTCCTCCCTCTCCCTCTCTCTTTCTCCTTCTCTCTTTCTTTTTTCTCTACCTCTGCACTGGATCTGCCAGGCAGACCGCACGGTTTACAGTGGATGTTATTAAGCAGCTAACTGTTTGGTATTTAAGACCCTTATCAGAAAAGAAACAGAAGCTATGCTTTTTGTTATTTTGTTTGGCAGATTTTTTTTTTTCCTCCCTTTCCCTTCCACCACTCCGTAGTGCCATGGCAGACATGAATCAGAGCTCAGGCGCAAAGCACTGCTAATAAGATTAAAAGTTAAGACATTGATCTCAGTACACTCGGCTGAAAAAAAGACAGTTGGAGAAGAAATCTAACCTTGACCTAAATACATCTCAGGCAATCATTGAAAAGGCAAAAAGTGGCACTTTTGAACACTTTTGAGTTATATTGGTGGGGAAGGAGCTGGTGTAAACCGAATTGTCTGTGTTGAATTGCCAGGCTAGGACTAGTAAAAAAGAGCAAGAAAGAAGAATAGTATGGCATAACTTATGCTCCTAGGACAAGAAGTCTTTAAACTTCATGGCAAATAAATTTAGAGTTCAGAAACACCCGCTCTGCACTCATGTTAAGATGCCAAAAAATATTCTTTGGTGTGATGCCATTTAAAAAAAAAAAACTGCTTTTGTTTCTTTTAAGAATTAAATCTTCCTTGGTTGGTTTAAAGACTCGTTTTTGTAAATGAGGTGTGCTGAGAATGGAGAATCTTTTTAAAGTTTAAAGAACATGAACATAATGTAAAACTTTTTCACTAGAACTGTATATCCAAGCCAAGAACAATGTGGAATCATTTAGTTGTGTAGTTATTATATTTTTTTTTTCTTGGTTTGATAATTTATTTTATTATTTTTTACTTTCTATTTTATTGTATTTTTTTTACAGGAGGAGAGCAAGCCCTTGCCACACTGCATCGGGCAGTGTTCCCAACCTCCTGTCATCTTCACGGGTCGACAAACCCTCAAAGGCACTTTGAGGGATGGCGTCACAAGCGCACACTCACCATCTCTGACAGAGCTGATACCTAATCACCCTTCAGCTTCCTTGCCGCAAAGTGGCCTTTTGATGGATGCCCGAGTTTCAAAAGCCAACGGCAGCGCGGCTTTATCTGATGACATTCTAAACTCTGAGGATTTTGCTGCTGGCGCCAGCGACACGCGTGAAATGCGTCCAGCGTCTGACTGGGGCTTCTTCACAAGAGCCAGAGAGCAGTGTGGGCCGGAGCTGCTGGCCTTGCCTCACACGACCTTGAAGGCATCTGGAGTGTCCTCTCATCACAGAAGCATGAAGAGTGCGGAGAGCGGTGCGTCACTTCAGCACCGTCCCAGCCAGAGCTCTTCCCCAGACACCACTTACACGAGTGGCCCCTTACGGCACAGTGGCTCTGGAGAGCAGGACCGGGGAGCTGCTGGAGGGGCCAAGAAACCGCAAGAGTCAGCAGAAAAGCATCCAGATAGTTCAGGTTGGAATTCCCTGTTTATTTAAACCATCCTGGATTCATTTGTTGTTCTCAGCAAGACAAACAATCCTTCCTTGGCATTGAAGTTATGAGACGTGTAGGTAACAGAGTCTGGTCAAAATTCAAGTTTCAACGTTACTAATAAAGCTGGGGTTTTTTAGCTATGTGATTTAGTATTCCAAACATGTCTTGGGAAAAACACTACATTTGGCTTAAAGGGAACATTAGTGAATTAGATTTTTTTGGTTTTGCCGTTGCTTAACCCAGTCACATTCACGTGCTTATTTCAGTGCTTGTCAGTGTTTTATGTTTCAAACGAATGGTGTGTAATCATAATTCTGTGGACATTCTTTTGATGTTCCCTGTCTTTTAGATAAGAGTAAAAGCCCAAGCCCCAGTATCCCCAGTTCTGATGTGGATATCACACCTGGGCCTTCACTGAACTCTGCCAGTGATGTTTCTTTTTCACTTGAAGATAGTCTTCATGAGCAGGATAGCCCTCGGGGAGGTGCTACAATGCTGGAGATGGATGAAGAGCCAAAGCACAGAGCAGAGACTGGAAGACCCCTTTCTCCAGAACCTAGGTAGTACTGCACAATACAGCGCTGATAAAATGAATAATAATAAATGTATGAGCGCTTAAAACAAGAGTGTTATCTGGGCTGGTAAACCTGGTTCCCGTTAAGGTAATGATGATTTGAATTGAGACTCGTACACACAATCCAACCAGAAGTAGATCATGGTGTAGAAACTGTATTGCACCAGCCCTTCAGTAGTAGAACATCACTTGCTAAACGTAGTATTTTTTTTTTCGTACTACAATAAAAGTCATATTTAGCCAACTGAAGTATTTCAGTAGAATAGAACTTGTATATCATTTTTTAGTTGTTTGAAATTGTCCAGTATTATTCATAGTTGGTAAGGGCATCTTTCCCCTAATATGTAGTCTCTCAGTCAAATCATGATTGCTGGCGTAGGTTTGCTCTGTGAAATGTTGCACCTAAATTATAACGCAGCTAGTAAAGAAAGTTAAATACACATAAAAATATTGTGCACATGCCATGTATGAATGAATCAGGCAGTAGATATGCACAGGTTAATTGTATGTTAACTACTGCTTCAGACTGTAGTCCATAAGTGATAATACTGTTAAATTCACCAGGTTTTCAGGAGATTCTTTTAAAGGCACAGACTACATCAGACTAAGCACAGCTTCTGCAAGAAGCTCTGTTTATGAATTCAGTGTTATGAGTGTGTGCGTGTGCGTGCGTGTGAGTGTGTGTGTGTGTGTGCATACATGTGCATGTGTGTGAAGATACGATGAACCAGGGTCATGCTCCAGAGGGTCTCACTCATTGTGGCTCAGTGGCAGCTTCAGGACACCTAGTAGGGAGGGCTCAGACCCTGAATCCAACATTATTGCCCTAATCCCAGATAATGCTCTAACGGAGCAATTTTCTGCTCGGGAGATTTGCCCAAGTCCTAGTGGATTCGACAATTTCTTGACTCCCCAGAGTGTTCTGAAGAATGGAAGTGTGGACAGTACTTTAGGAAAAGAGACCATGAGATGATGTGCACCAGTTTAAACAATGCAGTCATTGAGATATGTTTGGAAGTGTATTTGATTCTAAACTATTTTCATGTTCCATACACGTTTCTAACAAATTATATTACTACTAATTATATTATATTATATAACTACTATTTATACTATATTATATTAGTACTAGTATCATTTTCTTTCTGAGTTTACCATGATGAATAAAGCACAAGCTGCAGTGTACAATTTTTATTTTTTTTTTTTTAGCCTGGTTATCAACCCCTTACTTTAAACAAAACAAATTTCCAAAAGTACACTCTGTGCCCATCGGCTGGAAAGCAGTCTTTTCACAGCATAATGTTTTTATTGACTTGGCACATCAATACGGCAGTCTGTTGCTGTGAGACATTCATGAATGTAACTGTATGTCAATTATTTTATAACAGCCTTAGGTGCAGCTGGATGCTGACATATTTAGAAAGTATATAACTGAACACATCTGTAGCCATTTTAAAATTCTCTGTTTAAACACACAACTTCAGCAGTCAAATTTTGTTTTAAAGACATTAATGAGATGAAATCATTTGTTTGTTACACAGGTTGACAGCCAGATTCTGTCACTTTGTCTATTAAACGTAATTGGTGGACAAATTATTAATTGGAATTATGATTATTATTACATTAAGCATTGAACATATTACATTAACTGTAGTATTTAACTGGAGCAGACTTTTTAAAATAAATGTTGCAAAAGGGGCTATGTTTCTAACATTAAGGAGTTTTTGTTTTGTTTGTTTGTTTGTTTGTGTTTATTCAGATGCATGTGTGTTCTCTCTTAGCTCTGTATTTACTTCAGCGGTGCTGACCTAACAACAGCTGCTGATTTCTTTACTCCGTGGTGTGTAAGTAGCCGAGTGTTTTAGTGTGAATGTGTGGCCTTGTAAGGAGATGAGTGTAGGAGACACACTCATCCCTTTTCTTCTCCCAGCTCGGAGAGAGAGCCAGCCATTAGTGTAAATCTCAGCATATCCCGGCGATATAGTGGTGTGTATGTTGTCCTGTTGAGTGCAGGGTCAAGGCAATCCTCTATTTTCAGTACAGAAAAGAGGGCTCTTCTATTGCCTTCACCTCCACTTTGACCAAGGTGAGTAAGCTAGGAGCTGTATTTTCCCTCTGCCTTTCAGTGTGTGAATCTGCCTCACTTTTGTGAGCGACTAACAGTAGTAATGGTTTACAGTGGTGCTTTGTAGAGGATTGAAGGTAAAGATCTGCATCTACAGCAGTGATCGTATCATATCCTCAGCACACGGCTGCACTCTTATTGGATCATGATTTGGTGAATGAGCTCTTTCTAGGCTATTTAAAGTGATTATGAATGAAAGGTTATAGTATGAGAGTTATTGCAAGACGTCCATATTTACCACAGAATGAAGACTGATATTACAGTGATGATGTGTAATCTTAGAATTTCACCACTTGAGGGACAAATAACAGTGAAATACCCTTAAATATAGAAAGCAGAGCTGGTATATTTGGACACAACCATCATGTTCTAATAAAGTGAAGGAAAAATACTGCTGTATGTACCCAGGCCTAACCTTTAGCCTGAGAATGATGAATGAACAGAAATGATGGACAGCAGCAGATAATCAATGAAAATAAAACCTACAGTGAAGTCTGGGTCTGCCTCCGGAGTGCTACAATAGTTATACTTGTATGTATACTTTGTAACTACTTTGCAGGTTCTGATGGGCATTACATTTCATTAATTTCAAATTACAGAAGAAAAAAAACATTATTTTTCATATGTAAATTAAAGTGTTTTTAAAGTATTTTAGTAATTTTTAGGAAAATAAATAATCAAATATCTATTAGGTGTTTATTTCCCACCTTTTGGGAATGGTCCAGTATGAAATAAAAAAATTGAGAGACGCTCTCTGTCCCCTGCTGAAGGGGGCAGGGCTTTCGCCCATGCTACTGCAGCTCCTCTGAAGTGGACTTAGCCCAGATGGATTGTGCTCTACAGAATATCATGGATATAATTCGCAAGGGTGGCTTAATCAGGATGTTACCAGGAAACAACCTGCCAAAGAGAGGCAGCGATTGTTTGGTGGCCTCTGACCCCACGGCCCATTATAGATTGTCATAAATTCTTTTTGGGGCTTTCATGTGGTAGAGGCTCAGGATTTGGGCCTGAGCTTTGCAGGCACCATTCACTGAGGGCCACCCAGCGCTTAAGACTCCAGAAAGATAGATATGGTTTCACTAAACCCAGAGGTTCATATGTTATTTGTACTGCCACCCAAGATCAGCCCAATGGTGATATTTCTCTGTTTGTAAATAAAAAGTGAATGTTGGGGTTATGTAAAATTTAGAATTTTCTCCAGTATAACTTCTGATTACCCAAGGAAAGCGTAAAATATTAATAGATTAACATAAAGTAGTTTCCTTTTTTTGAGCATTTGTATTAACTTGCATTGTTATATGATCACAGTCTTCTACAAAGAAAACACTTCACAATGTAGAATGAGTGGGTCCATTATAATAAGTTCAGTATAGGTCAACAAAAACACACAACCTTCAGCAAATAAATTTAATACCAGATTTTTTTAGTGTTTAGACTGTCCACTTTTTATTACATCTTTCACTGTTTTTGAGTCTTGCTTTCCAAGTTAAAAAGAAATTGACAGGGATGTTTTTCCACACCCTCAAGTTCTCCCCCGCAAGAAAACCAAAACACATTCAGCAATATTGAGGTCTGGACTCTGGGGAGGCTGGGCCATTATGCTGAGAACAACATAATTTTCTTTATTGTTCAGAAAATGTCAGTGTCTTGGCAGTTACACACACTTTCATGCCCATATGACTGTAGTGGATTATGTCTCATCTAAAATTTCAAAGCGATTATCAACAAAAGGAAAAGAAAAAACTACAACTACACATTTACAATGTTCATTTACTTTTAGGCTTTCAATGGATGGATTGTTTTATCTGCTGGGGAGCATTGAGGAGCGCCTTCCTGCTAAAGATGCCAGGCTGTACAGTAACTCTCCCGTCAGCGAGCAGAAGCTGACAGATATTATCAGGTAAAATGCTTTGCTTTGCTTGAGTCATCTTTGCCTCCTCATTACTGTGTGTAGTGTTCACGCTTCCAGTGGAAATTGCATTATCCTGTCTTTAAGAGCACTCACTTTAAATTAAGTGCCATTACTTGGCACCAACAACTCTCTAGCAATAAATCTTGGCCTCTGAGGGGTTTCAAATCACACTGAATTGTCATAGTAAGCCCTTCTTGCAGTTGAATTGTGGGGCAGATAATTAGGATGTCTGTCAACAAATAGACATGTGACATTTTCAAATCATCTCAAGATTGTAAAGTTGCTCTCAGATCGGGTCAATTTAAAGGCAGTGAATAGTTTATCAGAATCAGGATGTGGGTATCCATTTTTTAAATATGCATTAAAGGCTCACACATACACAAGCCTGTTTATGTGTATATGTGTGGACAGCTTCTTAAGGCTTCGTGGAGATGGCTGACAAAGCTGTATGTATTTTCCAGGCTGTGTAGTCAGCATGGTGACATGAAAGGAGAGGGGCTGAGTGTGTGTGGAGCTGTGGTTCTGCAGCAGTTGCCGTTGTTGTCATGGAACATGCCTCAGGGTTGCCTTCTGCCCAGTGACCTGGTCTGCACACACTGGTCCACTGCTGTAGAACCAGCACAAATCAGGTACAATAAAAATACAGCTCCCTGGGAGCAGCCACAGCCACCAGGGCATGAGCAGCTGAGTAGCACTTGCTTGTATTTTCTTTTTAGCTAATATACATATTTGTAATTTTAAACAAATAGTGCCTACTAGTTTTTTGATTTTTCACATCACATCAGTGTGAGTAAAAACTACCCCAGAACAGTGAATTACATGCTGATATTTTCACCAATTTAAGCTGTACATTCATATCAACATGAAAAACAACAGTAACATTCTAAAATATAATAAGTGTTAAAGAAAATACTAAAACAATAATGATTACATTTTGAAATAATAATGCATTTGTTCACAGGACAAAAAAAGAAAAAAAATCTGCATCTGAACATTTTTATTTTTCTTTTGCTGGGGTTTTTATTAAGTTTGTACACTATTTTCCTGTGTGAAAACACATTGACGAATAGACAAATAGGAATTGACCAACATTTATTTGGAATAAAATCAATTTTCCACTGTTTTCCCCTAAACTCTAAACGCATTCCTTTCCCTTCTACTACAGAATTAAAAGGGGTAGTCCTGACAAAAAGGAAAGTAATATATATTTTTTGGTGTAACAGTACACAAGGTCATGTCACGGTTCTGTACAGACCTCACAGTTTGGTAGAGCAGGGCAAAACACAAAATATATAATGTGTGTGTGTGTGTGTGTGTGTGTGTGTACACGTACATGTGGAAAATTTAGGACAAGACTCACGAAAAACACAAAAATGTCCAGTGTCCTGTGGGCGTCGTCCTGTGACTACTGATGAAAACCTATAGAATGACTGACACAAATTGTGCAGCAACAGATTCCCATGAAAACACTTTTGAACATCTTGAGATTAGCTTAAAGGCATGACTGATGGCAGTTTCTAGACTTTTTCCAAGATTCCCCCTGTATCAGGTTTTCAGTTTTAAACTGGTTCTGTGTTGTTCAGCTACATGGCTGGATTTCCTTCTCAACTCCCATTTAATATTGTTGGTAAATAGTCAAGCCTGCATCACATTAAACTGTCTCTCACCATTTAAGAGCATGTTAATACTTTCAGTGTTGGTTCACTGGCGTTATTGTGTAATAATCAGTCAGACAGTTGGGACTATTTCTGACCTGATTCTTGGTAATGTGTTTTGTTTTTGTTTTTTAATTAATTTTTATTTATTTTTTTTTTATTTTTTTTTACAGACCTCATACTGAAAAACACGGTCACACACTCAAGATTTCAGTATGAATACGTACCGTTACTTGCCTAATAGATATAGATAGATAGTAAAACAATACAAATCATGTAGAAACAGAATATAACAAATATTGCATGAATTTTATTTAGTGAATCAAGATGGCTCAACCTTGCAATCTTGTGCCATTAGTTAAATTGGTATGTATCCCCTTGTGTGTTTAATGTCCCCCTTTATTCTTCAATATAATTTCTTTTGTGAGCTAAATAGCATGTAATTATCATAATTTGATAACAATAGTTGTTATACATGTGCAAATGATCTTGTGTGTGTGTAAACTGCAGGTCATGTCTGTCTGCTGATAGTGCTGCTCTGTGGGAGCGCTGGTTTACACATGTCCTTCAGCTGTTGCGGCTAGAGGTTCTCCCCATTAACAGCATTGTACAGCTCTTCACTCCACTCCTTGTACAGAACAATGCCTCCTATACTGACAAGGTACCCTCTCACTCTCCAACTCTTAAGCTGTAGAATTTTTTTTTTAAATCGTTCTATGTCATGTCTTATCACAATAAAACATTTTGTTATCTACTTATACAGGCATTATAAATAATTTCAGTATGCAGCCAATAATTTTTCGTTTGGTCTCTTCAGTTCTTAACATATTACTGGCAGTGTTATTGAATAGATGGATATAATTATAAACTTATTGCAAAAAACTTAATCATAGTCACACAAGAAATAGATACAATAGAAATTCAGAAAACTGCAATTGTTCAAAATTCCAAATAAAGTTTAAAGATTAAACAAAATGGAGGCAATGAAACACCTAATAAGCATGCAAGTCTAAGTAGACCCCTACATACTATCACCATTATATATACTTCGAAGGAACATATGACAAAATTTTTAATGCATATGCTCTTTAATTTGGATATTGCTTATTCATTGGATATTACATTATTACTACATATTCAAAAACTAAAGCAAGACAATCCAGTCAGTTTTTATTTTGTGAGCTTCCTAAGTCACCAAACAATGGATTCAACATACTGTTCTGATTTTGCTCCTCATATGAACTAAACTAACTATTGGGCTGTCCCCTCATCTGATTATCGCAACATCGATCGATCAGGGTTTATGTCAGTGTGCAAAAATGAGGTTAAGCCATGTAAAACAAGCAAAATGTCAAAAACAGAACAGAATAGGAGGCAAACTGAGAAGGAAGGCAGTGAACAATTACTTCTGTATCTCACTTCTTGTTGCTGTACGGTTGAGTGTAGGATGAGCAGTGTCTCATTATCATTAAAAGGAACAGTTGCTGAAGTTGGTCGTACTGTTAGACAGCAGGATAAAGGTGCTGTTGTGCTTTATCCTTGCGTTATTTTTGACCAAAGCATGCCACTGACATTTAATTAACTTATGGAAACAAAGGAATTATGGAATAAGTCACATTTCAAAGCATTTTTCACTTGTTTTGGACCTGAAAATACCTGCAGGTGTTTTGTGTCCTTTCTTCCACAGTGAGAAGACAACAGAAAATTATTGGTCTGTAATAACGAGTAGTCAAGAAAGCATTAATGGATCATGAACTGTATTTTAAAACTTCAGAATTATGGAAAAATATCTTAAAATCTAAAAGCAAAGCTCTATAATAATGGCAAAGGGTGAGAATGCAAATACTTAAGAATTTTATATTACATTTAGTTGTTGTGGTCTCTGTGTAAATGTCTGTGTTTGTTTTCTGCATTTTTACATGAAATTAAAGCTGTGATACAGTATTTATATACGTTAATCTGTCATAACATTAAAGCCACCTTCTTGTTTCTACAGTATTTAAATCAGCTTAATTTACAATGGGTCTATTTTGTGGTTCTACAATAACAGAAAGTTGTCCACTTTTTTCCCTGTATATATTTTTTTATCTTCTTATTATACCGTTCTTAAATGGTCAAAACTCCCTTCAAGGCCACCACAGAGCTGCTAAATTCTGTATAGTGGATCATTCTCAGCACTACTTACATTGACATTATTTTATATTGTGGTGCAAGTGGATCAGACACAGCAAAGCTCCTGGAGCTTTTAGTGTCACTGCTAGACTGACATACTCTGCTAGTCCAAGAAAAACCCAAAAATATCCAGGGTCCTGTGAGTATTGTCCTGTGACTACTGATGAACACCCAAAGAAAAACTAACACAAATTGTGCAGCAACAGATTCTCTGATTTACACCTAAAAGATAAAGAAAAATGTAGGTGTGTCTAATACAGTGTACACTCAGTGGGGATAGTGTTTAAAACTACAGGAGCACTGCTGTTTTCCAATCCACTCAAGCAAGCAAAAATTACATCTACACCCTGTAATTGTAGTAGTTGTATCTACAATGTGGACCTATATAGTAAGTGTAGTAGATAAAATACAAAATGAATTCAGAAACATGGAGGTGGATTTAATGTTATGGCTACTAAATGCATATTTATATCACATAGGATAGGACAGCAAACAGATGTATTCACAATTTGTAATGTGGTGTACATGTACAATCGGGGTGTGCAGGGTCCCTGAACAAAGTTACATGTTGAAATTCAACAGTTAGTATTAAATGCAAGAGAATCCCTGAATGGTCTACTCTAAAAATCATTTCAGCTTGAATGATGGTCCTTGGCATTAAAAAAAAATTAAATAGCTAATTTACATTATTAGTCCAGTTATTTTTGCTTGAGTGCTAGAGAGTGATGAAAAATTAAACCTCAAAACATTGCAGTATTTCTGCTTTTTTGTATTAAATAAAAGGCTGTAACAGTAAAAAAATATAATATCTAAAAAAATAAAATATCTAGAATTTCTGTGCTTGCTTTTATACTGTATCAGTGTTTTCGAGGATGTCCTTGTGTTAATTTCTGCAGTGGATTTTACATTGTATTGATACTGACATTGCAGTCATGTGAGTGAGGGAGAGAGAGAGAGGTGGAGGACTGAAAGTGAAAAGAAGAGAAGCGCTCTCCAAAGTGTGATCCTGCAGGTCTCTCATCCTTGTGGCCAAGGGTAGCAAAAAGAAAAATGAGTAAATGTACAGACACAAGAGCAAAGAGAAACTAGGCAAGCGTAGTTTTGCTGGACCACCATTAGCTATATAGCCATTGTCACAGAGGTTTTTCTGGCATTTCAGAAACAGGAAAGCCCAAAATACATACCCTTGTCATTGGAAGGTCTGGCGAAGCTTTGGTGCTTCATATCAATGTCTTTGTTTACATGTCATTGTGTATATCGGGCAAAACTTGTTAATACAGAAATGAGTAAAGGAGCACAAATTTTTGTTCATAATATATAACACCGGGATCAGTGGTTTTCTTGTTAATTTTATTTAAAAATAAATACTAGAACAAAGATGACCAAGAACATTTTGTTTATTTTAAGAATGACAATTACTTATTTATTCAGTGTAACTGGTTAGAGTAAACCACTTTTAATGTGGCTGTGCACATCTCCATGGGGTTTTATAAACACATTAACGCCACAAAATGTCTCCCCACTAAAGACACACACACACACACACGTGAAATAAGACAAATTCAGCAGTCCTCCTCTCTGTGAGATATAATAGGTGTGTAAATGTTGCAGAGTTCCAAGCCGTCCTGCTGAGCTTGTGAACTAACCAACGCTGAGCCGATGCTCTGGCCAAAGCACATTAGTGTTGCCCCAAACACTTATTTCCCTATTATTTAGCCACGGTTTGAGCTGAAGGGCCTATTGTTCTTTGGTTGCAGTTGAGAATTAATTTTTCTGGTTTGTGAACCAGTTTATGTCCGTGGAAATGCACCAAAAGGTTCAGAATTTAGTTCATTTCACAGGAATGTGAAATATGGCTGAACTAACGACAGACAGTGTACTAGTACCACCTTAAGTTGTCTCTCTGAAATATGGTTGAACTTACAGTTCCTACTCATGCACGTGCATTTCAACATTAGGAGTCTGTCAGTCAGTAAACGAAAATGCCTCTTCTAGGCTGGCCCAGTATGCGGTCCTGCAAAAATTTAACTTGCTGTGGTAAAAAAGAAACATAAGTGTATGATGTTCTGAATAGTCAATTTGAATGATGGTGGTGGCTATAAACATGGCTATCAGTTACTAAAGACACAAACGTTGGACATCAAAAAATCTTGGCCAATAATGCTTTTTACTGGCCAGTTTCTTCATACATTTCTAACTCTTTCATTTTCCAATCTTAAAAGCAGTGAATTACATCTCTTTCTCTCTGTCCCTTTATTATGAGTAGAACGCTTAATGTTGTGGGTCTGAAAGGATGAATAGATATCAATGAATTATCCAGAGAAAATGATTTGTTACTCAGAATGGAGCGGTACACTCAGATGTTTCTGCCTGAATCTGTTCATCTGCGTTTTACTGATCTGTAGCTTGCCACTCAAATGCTGGAGTCACATGTTTGAAGTGTTTAGATCTGTTGATCAAGTAATGCTTCCAACATTAATGCTTGTTAAAAGTTATGAACAGCTGTCTTGATCTGAGTGGTGGGCTTTGAGGAATAGAGATAGTGATTGGTGTAGAGATATGTTCAAAGATGCCATCATAAGCTATCAGGCTTTTACTTCTCGTAAAATATTCTTTCTGATAGTGTTTTTTTTTCTGTAAAGAGATAATGTAAGTGGATGAGGTCATCTGGATATCATCAGCTGATTACATCACTAATTGAATATATTGTTATCAGTAATACAACTGGAGACAAAACAATCAAATAAATCTTTAATTTGATATCTGCCATACCCCATCGGGTGTCTCTACCTCTAAGTGGTCAAAAAGGTCATTTTGCATTTCGTCTCTCTCATCATATTTCCACTTAGTCCATTTCAGGGTTGCGATTGAAAATAGAAAGTTAGTGCTAGAAAAAGCACAATTTGTAAGGATTATTTAAGCCATCTGCTGCAATCATTTAATACGGGGGTTGGAATTCACAGTCATTATACTGCAGCAAGCAAACTATGAATTGCATGTGTTGAGTTGAGGCAAAAATGGTACATAAACGAAATCAGTAATTACATTCTGAGAGACATCCTAGGATTTAGGAACTTTTGCCCTTCTAATTTGGTGATGTAATTGTGTTAGCGGGCAACATGAGTAGCTAATTTTAATGTTTTTAAATATGCATGGTAGCAATGATTTTCTGTTTAGATTTTCATTCTCAATTTTTGCTTGACACTACATATGATACTTTGTTTGCATTTTGACAGTGCAGTTAATGTTATTAAATGAGCATAATTTGAGGAATAAATGAGGAATTTTGGCATAATCTGATTTTGGGGGTGGTTTTACAGGTGTGTGTGTGTGTGTGTGTGTGTGTGTGTGGAATACAGGCCGAAGTGCTGTTGAAGAGGCTTTTGACCCATGCAGCTGAGACCCATCTCTTGTCAGAGAGTGAGGAGTCCTCTTGCAGCAGCTTACCCTCACTCCTGAACGACAGCCTGGAGATCAAACCAGCCAGACCCTCCAAGAAATCATACAGCACTACTGCAACACAAGGTCAGTGCCCATTCAGGACTACTCGCTCTCTGTACTTAACATGAGGCATGACAACTTTAACATTTTTGCCGCTCAGATATAAATAAATTTAACAAAGTTCAAATATCCCAACAAGAAAATATTTTCTTACTGTTATACATAATGAAAAAAACAAAGAGCATGTGACATTTTATTCAGTGAACACTACATCAACGTGTTACCGTTCATTGGTTTCATCAAATATGATTAAATACAGCTTAAGCATTGGAAGGGGTGCTTAGGGTGAGATATAATCTCAGCAGCTGCATTCCTAAGTTGCAGCACAGTGGGGGGAAAAAAAAAAACATTCATAAAACCATGGTGTCTGTATTAGTCTTGGGGTGAAATTTTCTGTGGTTATTTAAAATTTGTTATAACATTACAGCGAGAAATTACTTAATGCTTTCCTTTGGTCAGTCTTGGAATGTAAAGAATCCCAACCCCAAATTGTTCAAAATATTAATTTATTGGTTAATGTGCATATAGCCATGAAGGAAGTGCATTTATATCTTCTCTTCCAAGTACAAACGGCTGCAAAACCGTTTTTGCATAAACCAATAAAAAGAACATATTATAATTTTATAACAGGTCTGGGAACATACAATTAATCTTTGATATTAATGAAAAACTGTTTTTAAAAATATGAATGTAGGATGTTTTTTAAAGCTAACATTATGCCCTTTGGGTTTTACTGCTCAATCCCCATAACCCCAGCAATTATGGGTTCTCTGCATTTGCAATACAAACAACCAAAAACTTATTATTTGACTAAATTATTATTAAATATGTAATATAAGGGACGTTTTTGTGAGTATTATTATTGTCATTTCTTTTTTTTTTCAGTCTTTTAGTCCTGTTGTCAGTACAGTAACTCGTTTAGGTAAATCTATCAGACTAAACTCATTTTAACTAGTGTCTGTGGAAATTAATTTCTTGTCTGTTGTTTTCTGCGGCGATAACAGCCAAAAAGGCAGCAAATTATTCGTTAGTTCACCTAGAGAACCAAGTGGAAATAAGAGCCACGCCCACTTAAAGCAGAAATTGAGGCAGATGGTTAGAGTACTTGCCGCCCCACAGGTCACAGAAAGAAACTGGAAGTATTCTACAACAAGGCAGACGAGCTCACGCTGTAAGCGTTGATGTGTGATGCTGTGATGGAAAGTCCCTATATAGTGTTTTCCATTCTAGTAAAGATATAGCAGGGTGCTGGGGCTTTGTGGTCCTCAGAAGAAAACACTGTTTCAAAATTCCATTTCTTCTGTCTGATAAAGCCTCATGGACCTTTTTTTCCCCTTTTAAACCTATTACAGTCTCTGTCCTCATCAGTCTTGCTGTTCAGATACAAAAAAAAAACTGCTCAACAGCCCCCCTGCATATCTCTCTCTCTTTCTCATTCTGTCCATTTCTCACTCTCTCTCTCCTTTCTTCCAGGAGTACAAAGTGGTGAAGAGGACAGTGCCGACCAAAGCCCTGTGGAAAGTATTCCTATTAGAGGTAAAAAGGCAGTGCCGAGAACCGCCCGTTTGGGAGTTCTTCTGTGCTTGTTTTGTCTTTCTCCTGTCTCAGTGGATAATGGGGGGTCCCCCCCCCCCCACCCCAATGGATAGCTGTGGAAGGATGATCAAGGTGAATCGGGGGTCAAAGTCCCACCTGAAGAGTAGAGCAGGTCCTCTAATTATCGTCAGAGAAAACAAGCTTGTCTCTAACATGTCTTTCCCCCATTCCCCTCCTCGGTGTGGGTGAAACTGAGCTTCTTGGGCAGCATAATGTGGCCGTTTAATTGTCCGCTTGCCGGGTGGGGGGTGCCACACGAGATCCGGCATTGGTTCTCATTATCTTCTAAACAATGGCGGCTAGAAGCAGACTTGAAAAGACTGGATGTGAAGGCATGTCTTTAAGAGTCCAGGGTAGCAAGTCCCCAGCACCAGGCTCAGAAATGTAAAACTGTCCATTATTCCACTTGGCTATCTGATTTCATACTGTGCCTTTCATCTGCTGGCCTCCCCAAAGTGCAAGGCCAACAGAAAGAAGTCCAGCTTCTCACTGCAACTAATCAAAGACATGGTAGTACAAAAACCGCCTCTGCTGGTGCTGCCTACTTAGAAGATGTTTACAGGCGGATGGTGGGGACTTAGTGTGCAGTTTCTTTTGCAGTCATCACAGCAAACATTCCAACAATCTAAATATAACCTTTTTCATGTCCCTGCCCATTGCTATATGTGCACAATGGTGTTTTGGTAAGCTATGTAGCATACATGAAAGTAACTTTCAGATTTTCTCAGTGTAACTAATGCTTGTATTTCTCAGTCATTAAAATGGGAAACGCAAATGCTGTTCTGCTGTTGAAAGTTATGCATCAACGGCACTAGAAATATCAAGATAATGGGGCACTGCAATGTATTTTGTCATCTTTCCATGCAGCTGCGCAATACACTTTGAAGGCATGACTCATAGATAGTTTAGTGATAAAAGGTCTTTCTAGCTGTTGAGGCCTGACTGTTTTATTCCTCTATTTGTTGTCTTGTTTACAAACCTGCACAAAAGGTGAACTTTATCATTATTGAAATTAATGACCATTGTAAGGTATTTTTAAAATAACTCATGGATTAAATAAGCATCCTTAAGCAACATGACTGAATCCCATATATCATCTAAAATACCTTGAATGTTGCATTGCATTGATTATTGAAGATCTCAATAAGGTGTGAGTTGTAAGAAACATGAGTGAAACAGGCAAATCTTCACTCATAAGAATTTAACCTACACATTCGGCAGCAGCAGCAAACATGCAGCAAAAATGTTTGATTTCATGCCCCCCCCAAGATAAAGCTTGATTAAGGAGTCTGCAGTCCAGATTGAAGTCGCTCCATCATCGATGACTTCCTTTCAGAGTTTCAGGAAACTGAAGGACAGTTTGTTTGAATGGAAGTCTGCCAGATGTAGTGATAACACAAAAGGATGGTGCTCTTCTTGTTGCACAGCTACGGCTGTCTGTCAGTGTGTCTGGACTAAATCAATACTTCAGTGCTGCCTCTCTGTGTTTTCCACCTCCTCTCTTTGCTCATCAGAGCACTCAAAAGGGTCCAGTTGGTTTGTTAAACACGGAGGCTCTGGAAAGTTGGAAACCCAGGTCTTGGGTAAATATTTGATCAGCTGATTTTTTGTGTGTGTTTCTTTCTTTTTCCTTCTTGATTTTAGAGACAAAAGCATATCAGCTGCTTAAACAGTCAGTAACACAAGAGAAGCAGTGGACAAACACACACGAGGAAGATGGTTCTGATTTGGAAACGTCAGGTAGGTGGACTCAGGATCCTGGCTCTGCACTGTTTTCAATATTTATTATATTCAATATAGTCATATTGTCACTGTCAGAACAAAACTTTATATCTCCACAATGGCTGGAATATTTTCAGGAGTAGAAACATATTGTTAATATCATTACACTGTATAGAGGGTAACTTATTTTCTTGGTCATTTTAAGCCATTTCTGTTGGTTCATTTGTCATGAAATGTTCATGCAGTGTAAAAATATAAAATAGAGCTGACAGTGACTGTGCAAAATTCTTAAGCAACACAAGTATTCTATTCATTTTATATAACAGTCCTGTAGAAATTAAAAGGTACATTTTAAAAATCCCCAAACATTAATTTGTTTATGTCCTATAGCAGAAATCTAAACAAGCTAAACAAGCTGTTGGATAAAATGTCCTATTCATGTATGGTAACCTATTCATAATATACTATGGCAAGTGTGCTGTAGTAATTTCAAACATTGTTAAGTGTCCTTGTAACCCTTCTTCTAAGGTTTCACAGATATTAAAAAGCCAGAGAGTAGCAAGAAGCTCCTTCAAGACTCTTGGTAAGATTCTATACATTTTAATTCATGTGATGTTTTTCTTAAAGGTTAGGTGCTGTGCATAATGCCCAGCAGTTGAGCTCACTACTTCCTTATTCTAAGAATTCTTCCATGGCAAATGGCTTATTTGATTGCCTTCCCAAATCAGGGCTTTGAATGGCAGAAAGCTCAAGAGAAGGATATTTTGGATTCACATCAATAGATCTTCATACAATCAGCTAAGAAATGTAGAGGCGCGTGCTCTCTGTGCTGATGCACCTCTTCACTGTGAATGCATTAGAGCAGGTAATGGGTGGGCAAACATTATGAGGAGTAATCGTCTTTGATTTCATGTGATTACCAAGCGCCGTGCCGACACAAGGGCCAGAAGTCTGCTGCCCCTCCTCTATACTACTTTCTTTTTTTCGCCCACTCTTTCTATCAATGACTGCCTGCCTCCTCTCTCTCTCTGTCTCTCTCCCTCTCTCTCCCTCTCTGCTAGCGTACACTATTAGCCGAGGGAAGGGCATAATGGCCACACTCTATCAGCGCTCTCTGATGGATGCCATGGCCTACCCAATGAATGGCTGCATTAATAAACATGAGCCATCACTAGGGCTAGATGCTTTCAGATCATAACCCCCCACCTCTCAACCCCACCTCATAGTCACTAGCTACGGAAGACTCCTCAGAATGTGTTCACTCAGACCCCCTTCCTCCAACCCTTCACCTCTAAATTGCCATTTCTTTTTTCCGTCTTGAGGTTACATTGTTTTGTTTTTGTTTTGTTGATTTTTGGTTTTAAATTGCACATCAATTTAGGATCTAAAAAGTGACAGGTATCTTCAATATTGTGTGCTTCCCTTGTGAAAACTTTCATTTCCAAGTGTTTGAGAATGCCTCTCGCTGTAGTCACTTCTTGCGCTTTATTGCTTCCACAAGTGCCCAGCACTCAAACACTGGCAGAACATGTGCCCCTCTCTCTCTCTCTCTCTCTCTCTTTCTCTCACTGCTTCTCTCTTTCTCTTTCTCCCTTGCCTTCTCTCTCTCTCTCTCTCTCTCTCTCTCTCTCACTTATTACTGTTATTATGTTACTGAGCTGATGAGCAACATCAAAAGACGCTGGCTGGGCCCAAAAAAATGGCTGCTTCTCTGTTGTCTTAGCCATAATTACGATGTGGCAGTTAAGCCGAGGCTACAGCTGAGGGATTGGAGTTTAAAGCAGGGGCTTTGGTGCAAAAAATGCATTTATGGGCCTTTGTGCTGCTCCTCATTATGTGTGGGGCCGATTCATTAAGTAATTGGTTTGCAGTTGTTTACATGAGTATTAAGGCTCCCTATTCAGCAGCCTTTGAGAGATACATTGTGCAAATGTTGCATGTTATGAATGCCCAATGGGAGGCGGGGGGCCAGGCCTATTGGCCAAACACTGCACTCGGCTGAAAGGAGCAGAGAAAAGCGACGGGCGCTGCTTTGCATAGCAATGACTCGGCCCTTAATAAGCTTTCCAGATTAAATACATGC
The DNA here is from genome assembly GCF_029633855.1 of Hoplias malabaricus. NCBI lineage: Eukaryota > Metazoa > Chordata > Actinopteri > Characiformes > Erythrinidae > Hoplias > Hoplias malabaricus. The sequence goes on from NC_089800.1 coordinate 62,089,231, forward strand.
AGTCCATACAAGATGCAAGAGATACTCTTAACACATTTATATGTGCTCATTTCACTATTATGCCACTGGAGAGAATTGGGGTCTTTCATATTCCTCTTACACCCCCCCAGCCCCCCACTCTCTCTCTCCCAACCCTGCATATTGCTGGGAGATACTTTTTTTAAGAGCACAGTGTTGCTTTTCTGTTTGGGTCCTGTATTATTAATGACTGTGGAAGCAGACAGATCAACTACAGTTTATTAAGGATGGGCTATTCGAAATCTTTAGTCAGCATTGTGGCACATGAAGCGACAGTGCTTTGTGCTTGAGTGTGGATGAAAGGCATGATGCTGGACCGAGAGAGAGTTGGAATAAGCAGCTGCACTCCATGTAAAGACCACTTGTTCCCCTGCTTTGTTTAGGGGTGCATGCCACAGCTTCCTCCTCTCCTGCTGCCATTGTGTCCTCCTCTACTGTAGGCATGTGCTCTGGCGCTGAGAAACACAAGATCACTTGCTTGTTTATATCTTTAATTGTTTATTTATTTATGCATTGCAGCAAAATCCACTAGGCATTTGGGACATATAGTGATTGCAGAGAACAATCCAGTGGCTTGGGGATATTAGGAGTGGTTTGAGCAGATATTTAATTTGCTCGAGGCACGTGCACTTGCTTCACACAGAGTTGTGTGGCCGAGGGAGGGGAGACAGCACGTAATGCTTACACACACAAACGCCCATCCCAACAATAGTCCTCCTGACCCATCAGCTAGACACTTGTGAATTAGTGGGTGTGTGTGTTGTGTATGTGAGAGAGAGAGAGAGTGAGAGTGAGAGATAGAGACTCTCAAAGACAGAGAGCGCTGTTTGTGGCAGCATTTATCAGTACCAGCCAGTGGGGGTCACTGCTTCTTTGTGCTCTATTCTGACACTTGTCAATATAGAGCCGGTAAAGTGTTTATTTATTGGTGTTTATATATTGCATTTAAGTGTATATATATATATATATATAGATATGGATATGTTGGTTACAAGAATACAAGTTTGGTTTCTGACGCCAGCCACTGCACATTAAATTCTGTCAGATGCTCCTAATGTATTTTAATGAAGGATTAATTCACAAAACAGAAGTTTTTTTTAGTAACAGTCCAAATAAATGTAGATATAATTTCTCAGAATTTTTCTTTCCTTCACCGAACACACTCAGTTGTTCTAAAGATTAGAGTTTCTCCTTGTTATTAATATTTTTTTCATTTATATGTTTATCAGATAGTAACTTTACAGGAGAAAGAAAATACATATTTTGTTTAATTGAAATACTATAATCTGACACTGAAGGATTTTGGATTTTTTTTAAATATTTTAAGTTTTGGGTTAAAAAGAAATGTTTTTCCTTGTTATTTAAGTAAAGGCACTGGAAGCTATAACTTTATTGTCCTGGACATATCTGTATGCTTTCAGTATTATTAATTTTTATAAGATAATGCCTAAGTTATAAGGTTCTAGCATGATTGTCTAGCCCATGTATGGTTATGTAACCTTATACACAGCACAGTTTACACTATGTGGACATTTTGTGAGAAACTTTCCAATTTAATAAAATAAAATAGAATTTTTTTTCTCCCTTTCTCCTAAAAAGTAATATTTAGCACTATTTATCATTTTAATTTAACAGACTATATGTAAAAATATGGACATATGAATGTTTCTGATGAGCACAACTCACTGACCCCGAAAGTGCACAAATTCTCAGCACATTCTGTAACTAACTGATCCTGAAATTGTATGGACTCTCGGTACATCCTGCAACTTGGCACATGCTGTAACTAATGGATCCAGAAAGCTGTCCTGAAGCTGTTCAGACAATCAGCACATTCTGTAAGCAGATCTGCTGAAATTCCACCCAGTTTCAGGATCATGTCATAACTAACTGATCCTGAATCTGTTCAGGCTTTTAGCACATGCTTTTACTTGCTGATCCTGAAAGTGTTGGAACTGTCAGTGTTGTTACTGACTGATCCTGAAAAGGTCTACAGGGGTGTGTAAACAGATAGAGTTCCTCTGGCTCAACAGTCGTCTCCCACTACACCATCAGAGAAACTGTCTATGGTGTTATCCAGAGGAGGATCATATTCTATTATAATTGTAGATTTTAAAAGTGTGTTGTTTTATTTTACACGGATATATAATGAAATATTACAAATATTCACCTCTTCTTCTGCATAATAGAATGTAATGTATATTTATGGAATACACTGGACTTTAAAATAACTGTTGTACCTTTTCAAAGGTCCATTTGTACCATTTAGTGCCAAGAATGTACCGCTACCGTACTTTTTTTGGGGAGAGTGTACCCTAGGCTGCAGTTCTCCAGTTTGGCCAGCAGAGGGCAGTCATATTTAGGCTTGCTGAGGCTGAGAGTATGAGAAGCAGGCCGTGGCACATAGAGGGCGCTCGGGCTGCTCTTGTGACAGTCATTACCTCATTGTGAGCCCCCTGCAGTGAGCTGCAGTCCTTTAATCAATCCCCAATCAGCTGCTTCTCCTGCTCAGTGCTAGATCTCACTGCAGGCCTCAGTGTAGGAGGAGGTGAGAATGGCGCCACTGCCTCATTTCTGCATCCTTACACAAACACTGTTCCAGAGTGCATATGCTATTAGCGTTTCTGCGTGGGTGGGCAGATGTTAATTTATTTATTTATCTTTAATGTATTTATTTATTTATTTATTTTTATGGTAGGTAGGTAGATGAAAGGAATTGTTCTCGTGACCATGAGGGACTCATTGCAGCATATGATTGTCATTTTGAAATGATTCTTGACCTTCTCCACTGACACATTTTCCTTTTTTTTTAGTATATTCAGTTGTTTGGGTTTTTTTTTTAAAGCATTCAAATGAGACATTAATATTTCTTTGTTATTTTCTTCTTTCTTTATTGGTTTATTACTTTGTGTCTCTTTTTTACCTTCTGCGTGTTTTTCTTCCCTTAAATATTCCTTCCATCTAATTTGTGTTGGTGTTTTTTCTTCTTTGCTTTCTTCCGTGCTTTTTCCCCATGCTTTCCTTCCATCTTGTTTGTGTTGCCATCCCTCTGAAGAGAGCCATGTTTAAGTGGCTCTGGTATGGTATGTGGTAATAAACTTAGCTCAGGAACTACATATATTTTATTTATTTATTTTCAAAAGCTATATTAGGAGTGGAGAGACATCCTCACCTTCTTTCATTGTGTTTAATCACACGCCTATAATCATGTGAGATCTGTGGTGTTATGAAAATCACTGCCCAGATGCCAAGCCTGGAACACAGTATATTTACATGTAGCTCACTGAATCTAACCGTCAGTGGTTTATTCTCAGTTCAGACTCATAACAGCAACCCACACATGCCATATATTAATGTATAAACTGCTTGCATGGAAATGAGCAGGGGCACTCTGCGTCCAACATCACAAATACACCCAAATGCACAAAACAATGTGCAATGGGGGGGGGGGGGGTGTTTAAAAAAAACAGAGAGAGAGAGAGAGGAGAAAAAAAAACAAGCTCCATAGCAGAGGCAAAAGAGAGGTTTCCGTCAAAGTGGTAATTTGCATCATTTTACACATTACATTCACCTCTGTGTATGAGACTCAGCCAAACAGTCGCCGGTCCAGTCTTACATATTCAGATTCGTTGCCTCAATTAAGTGAACCTCAGCGCAAGATGAACTGGCATAAATGTTTATGGAAATGGAATATTAGACTGGAGGGGTCAGTGGCATCCGCAGCTCTCTATGGTAATCGTGTCTTGAAATCAGACCCGTCCCTGTCTGAAGAGCAGCATCTGATGGAGCGTTCCCATGGCACGCAAGTTATATAAAAGAATAGCCCAATTTACGCTGAAATATGGATTTATTATTGTGCTTGTTATGGGCACAAGAGAAAGGAAAGCCTCAAATGTTGTTGTGGATATTTGGAGCAGTTAAACAAAAAGAATGCTGCAAATTTAACATCTCTGTGCTTGAATAGGAAGGATTTTATTTTATTTTATTTTATTTATTTATTTATTTATTTATTTATTTTGCCCTGCCTTGCCTTTCCATTGTTTTAGTTTTTGAATTATGCTGCTGCTTAAAAAACATTTATACCACAGTGTGTTTGCAGTATAATAGTGCTTGTGATGGTAAAAATAATAAAATTAGACATGTACTATTATAATTATGTGTATAATTTGCATTTCAGTTGTTTACATTTAAAAAAATAAATAATTAAACCTAGGTGTGTGTGTACCACAACAGCTCATAGAATAAAATAAATTCAGGGACTAAATTTATGTTCTTTGGACTCTTCTAGCAAGGATATCAATACATTTTTATTCAAGAAGAATAAAGAATCCTGTTGTATTTTACAGTGTTTGGATGATTCTTCTTTCTTCTTTGTTATCTGTCTAGAAAAACTTGTTGTGACGCACACACACACACACATTATAATATAAATAATACAGAAAAAAATTATCTAAATATACAGACAGTTGCTAAAAGCAGACAGGAGAGGGTTAACAAGAAAATATGTATGTTCATTTGTTTTCATTATAATGTTAAGTACTGAAGGTACAGTAACTGCTTAGAGAAATCATTTTATTTTTTATATCTAACCTTTTATCAATAACAAAACTTGGCTTTCAGTGGAAGTTAATGTTCCGACAGCAATTGTGTGCTTCTATCTATGTTTGTACTATATTAATACATTTTATTGCTGCTTTTATGTGGGAGAATGTGCTGGAGTCACAGTAATCTGTTTTCACATGGCGTGTATTTATTAAAAAATATATTTATAATTAATAAAATAAAACTTTTTTTTTTTTAATAATTTTTTAAAATTCTTGTGTTTGGGGAAAATCTAAAAATTCATGTGCTTGAGTTCATCAGGTAATAAAAGCCTTGCTGAGTGAATCCTGATCTTAATTTTTACGTCTTAATGCATGGCTCTGATAGAAGCTAAGTTTTATATCTCTAGTCTTCCTAATCAGTCCCATCTGAGCACTTTTACCAGTGTAAATTTCCTTCTGTAAACCTATAGCAGCAAATATTGTTTACACTGTGAATCGTTCTGCACTGCTCTCCTCGCAAATGCCAAATACAAGCACAGTTAGCTGAGGTTATCTGTGTAATATGAGTGAACTCATGGATCCACTGTCATTTTTTTATTGATCAGCAAAGTTGAATACAACATGCAGTTTTTTTTTCTTACTCTGAGAAGATTTACTAGAAAACCACACCAAAAGAAATAGAAGAATAGAACAGAATAAACAATATGGATATACGATAATGCAGTGGACGCTGATGAAGATGAGGCCGAAGACTACATTGTCAGGGCCTGAATAGACGCCGTGCTGATGTAAATTGAAGAGGAAGCCTGTATGAAAAGTAGCCAGGGCTCTTGCATATGCATTGCCTCAGATCAAAGGCTTGTCAGGGGTCACTCATTTACATAGAGATATCACTGATGCTATGGGAACCCAGCAACCCTGCACTCAGATCACTTATGAATAAAGAGGGCCTTGACTGGGTCCTTCAGCACAATTAGAAAAGGAGTCAAGGAAGTTTATTTGGCCACTCGGCCTATCAGAAAATACTCCTAGCAGGGAAATGGCGCTCCTCTGATTTAGCATAAGCATCCAAAAAATTATAGTAAGGTTTGGAGGGAATTTCTGGGCAGATGTGCTATTTCTGGAATGTAAACTCTCATCATCATCATCGTGTCGTTACAAAACTTCGCATCTCCAAACGGGTAACTACATTAGAAGTACGTACGTTTTTGAAAATGAAAAACTTACAAGGTGTTTTGTTAAAGTTTGTACACTTGTTTAAACCTCGTCATTGTTTTGCGATTGTTGTGATGTCTTACTTGGCTAAATAATGGTCTTTATATATAGTACACTGATTTGTTAACATCTGCTCACAGTGCAGCAGTCTTTTGTCTGTTTTATGACTTATCAGTTTTGACAACCTTTTCTTTACATTTTGTATGAACATTGTGTATACGCACATTGTCACTGAGTCATTGGTTGTTCTTTCTTGAACAACTTTGGTAGTTACTAAACAATGCAGTCACACCACAAGGCCTGCTGTTTTGGAGATACTCTGATATGCTTGCCCATTATGACATGTGCCAGTGCACAGAGATAATCAGTGTTATTCACTTCATCTGTCAGTGGTTTTTAGCATATGGCTGATAGATGTATTCGTGTGTGTGTGTGTGTCTGAGGACACATTTCTGTACATTGTGGATTACTGATTTGCTGAATTTAATATAATGCACTTAAAAAAAACTTAATATAAAATGTGCCTGGTGTAAACATTATGTCAATTTATATTAATGTTAAACCTAGAAAAATATATGTTGAAAAACGTCATATTAAAGTTTTTTCTTCACAAAGCATGTAGCTTATTTTCTTTTAAATATTCAAAACAAATTAGATATACAGATGTACAAACACAGACATTGCTTTATACAAGATGAAAAGGGCCAGTTGTTATGGCTGATATTTAATAAAGACTCTGTATGTGTTTAGATATCTAACTCTTTTCATCCTGTTACAGGGAGGAGCCACATAACAAAGTCCAGGCATTCTCTGTTGTTCAGTCTAAAGGTAAGACGATAACCAAAACCATTAGAAATACTTTACTTTGGTGACCTGGATGTTATGTTTACCATAACTAATACTTTTTAAGTAATGGATGGGTATGCTTGTTTGAAAGTTTTTGGATGAATTTTTTAAAGTAAATTAATGTTTTATTTATTAAGATTATATTATCAGAGATATCTGGATCTTGGCTGCGTTGCAGAACTGTGCAAAATCTTCGGCATTTACCTGAGCAGTGAAAAAGGGCATGCTATCATTACATTAAAATACATTCAAGAAACATGATATGTATAAAATGCTTTGCACCTAGTAGTTCCGGGTAGGCTCCGGACCCACTGTGACCCTGAACTGGATAAACAGTTACAGACAGTGAATGAATGGTTGTATAAAATGTAACCAGACTTTCTTATTTTCAGAAAGTAGTTGATGTAGTTTGAGCTGCTTAGACAAAGAAAGAAGAACAAAGTCATTGTGTAGTTTTGTTGAAAATCAGCACAATAATTAGTTACTAAATTAACACGCTGTGTAAATGAATATATATTAGGAGACGAAAACAACTTGTATTATATTCGATTAAAACACAAATTCAACTAAACTATGAAGTGTGAATCTCTTCCGATTCTACTCTTGAGCACCATGCAATAAAGTTAAATTCTCTAGTTTCCCACAAGAGTGTTGAATATTTGTATGTTTTGCAGGTTGAGTAGTATTCTGTGTAAAATGCAGAGGATTGACGAACAGAACTGGTTAAAAAGCTCCTTCTTAGTCTATAGCGCATGTATTTTGTTGTGTGAGTGCAATGATATAATTCCGACTTTAGTAAGAGACAAGGACATTAATGTGGCTAGTGGATCATAACTGTCGAATCCTGTTATTCCTGAACACCACATGAATGAGTAATATTAATAATGCAAATATGGCACTTATTCAACATCATTATTCCAGTGCGAGATTAATTTTGTTCTTTTTTGTTCTCAGCATTTTGGGGTGATTCAGATGACACCAACTCTGAAATTGAAATGGCCTTACGTCCTCAATCCCACAACGCCAGTAACGATGATTTTGATGACTTTTATGACTAAGTTTTCTCTGACAAGTTTGGGTTTTTAGTCCTCTGTCATTGCGCTGTCAGTGTGAACTGCCTTTTATTTTCTTTCTTAGTAAAACTATGTAAACAAAAATCTTAAGAGAGAAATAATATTAATGTTTCATCGAAACGAATAAGGGTAGACCTCTTTATTGTGGGCAAAGAACATGGAGAGTTTTCAAAACACAATGGCGTTAACCCTGCTTGAGTCTCTTTAACTGAACAACACTTGGGCCTGGTTGAAATAGATTAAACTTGGTTTTTAAAGTGATTCCTTTGCTCTGTGCTGAATATTATGCATTTCAGATGTTGCAAGCATCTCAACACATTTTAGCGTCAGGGAGTTGGAGTGGAATGTTGTGAGTCAACTCCTCTGAAAAGCCCGAGCACAATGGCCTCTCTGGATGCTGCTGAAATACCTTTGAACTCGCTCAAGTACCTGTGGCCCATTTAGAAGGACAAAATGCGCCGCGCTCATCTCAATATAGAAACAAATGCTCTCTATATTTGTAGTGGCAAACGAACAACATTTGATGGCTTAATGCGACAATGTATGCTAGTGTGCAGACCTTACGTTTGATCAAATGCGGAAACGTGTACCTTTTTTCTACAGCAGGTCTAAAATGTTTGAATCCATATGCATATTTCACTCTATGCACCGGAAGTTCAGTGCTTAATTTGTGCTTAGTGTCTCTTCTCTGCATTAACAGTCAGCTCTGAAGATGCTGAAAGTGATGTCAGGGGGGATGTGCTGCTTTTAAGACATTAGTATCATGTATAATGTAAATAGGCGATATAAAACATTACCACCATCCAATAGCCCCCACCGCAATCATCTGTTGTTTGTGAAATACAGTATTAGCATTAGTTTAGTCGAATTTAAAAAATATACATTTAAGGATTCAAATCAGAGCAGATCCAACATCACAAAAGCATTATTATAATAGCAGGAGGGTTTTGTTAAAGCAGCTAATCAGTGATAATAAGTGCTGCCATTTGCAATGGAGTTAGAGGGAGAAGGAAAAAAAAACATGCATTGAAATTGCCTCAGACTGATATCCAGAACGGTTTTCCCAGCCATTAATATTTCTCATCACCTGTGACTTTCATGGGTGGGGGTATATTGTCTGCGTCGCAGTCCTTTCCTGCCTCTAAGTTCATTTGTTTAGGGGTTTTTTTTATCATCACAGTAATATATTTAGCATGACCAAAGGCACGGAATCCTGTAATAATATAAAAGCACTGGCATTCAGTCCATCAGTAGGATTCCATTAGTCAGCTTTTAGGTGACTTTATGAGGCTGAACCTGCTAAAGTAGGACTCCACACTCATTAGCAGTAATGGCTGTAGCCAGCCTTGACCCCGGAGTGGCACGCACACCAAAAATCCTGCCTGCATCATTTGGAGTTTGCTAAAAAGCTCCCCTCACATAATGTCTATGTTAAGGATCATGTCAACAGATACTTGTGTGGTGGAAGATAGCGCTGCACGAGTGTAACGTTGTGCTGATCTCTAACAGCACAATAAACTCTCTTTAAAGGACCTTTCTCTTCAAGCAGTTTAGCCTGGAAAGCAATGTTCATCACAAGCCCATGCAGGCATCTCAGAGTCTGTGGTATGTGGCTTATGCAAATGAGATAAAAAGCGTTACAGTAGCAACCGCGCGCAGTCTTCTGTTGTGTACACAGACCTTGAATAGTTAATCTGCAAGTGACACTTTTATGGAGTACACTGGTTCATGCTGGATCCATGAACCAATATACTTCATAGCATTAAAAAAAATAAAATAAAATAAAATCATGGTACATGACACTCTTTGGTTTTATGCGTCCTCTTAAGTGTATACTCCAGTCTTTCAAAACTGAGCTGATATCAATTTAATCCTTGGAAGTTGTGACACTGATGAGTCAAACATACAGAATTCATACGACAAGAAACTTTAGTTTTTGAATTTATATTCGCCTGCATCTCAGCCCAGACATGCTCTATTTTACGTCTCCTCAGTGAAAACCAAGCATTCAAGTCCTTTGCAGCAGCAGCAGCAACTCAGACAATAAAAGAAAGGAAGACCCAGATGAAAGCAAGTAGGGAAGTTAAACACTCTCATTAACAATGATATGGCAGCATTGTGCCATTTGCATATTACATGTTTGTGTAATTTATTCCTGCTTGTTGGGCAAGTTGAAGTTTGAAGTGTGTACCTTCCATTCTCCCTCACTCCACTTTTATTTTTATCGGGGAATAATGATTTAAAACAAGGTCATTTGATCTTCTGTTTCAATGGGCCTTAATTAAATATTCATTCATGCAGCTATGGTCTCTCTGACGGGTTTATGAGGGAGTGGAGTGAAGACACATAAGCAAAGCTTTTTGTTATTCAAGTCTGTGAGGGTTATGAAAAATTCAGAAATGAGGATGATTCTGAAAAAAAAGTCTCCAAAAAAACTTAGCCACTTATTGTTTTTTGATGCATTTTTTTTAAAAAGTTGTTAAAAAAAAACACTTGCATCAGCTTTTCCTTCAAAAGAGAATTATACATTGAAGTGTTTGAATGTTTTTGATTCTATAGAGGCACTACTTTCCTAAAGAAAGCATAAAAAACATTATTTTAAATGTGTATGCATGTAATCCATGTATTTTTTTCCACGTACAGTACGTTAATAAGAATTCAACATTATGTATTCATAAAAGAACACAGTCGAGTACATGCAGTGCACGACAAGATAATAAAGCAGACATGGTTAAGCGAACATGCTCCTCAAAGACCTTTACTTGCTGAAATCAGGAAACAAAAGACAGACAATATATGTACATATACAGCATGACTTGATTTAAACCTTGAGAGAATATAGGAGGTAATTTACTGTGGGAGTGAATTGGGTACTCATGATTAAGACATATCACTGTGTGCCCAATACACTCATCTCTCTGGAGTCCAGCCATTAAAATGGAACTTGATTCAGCAAGAATCTGAAAGAGTAGGGGACAATAAAGTGCATTTGCACATGAATAGTGCCTGTGAAAGCAGAGAGGGAGTGGACGAAGGCCTGCTGCACCAAGGCCTGCTCCGGGCTCTGTGTCCAGGTGAGGTCCTCCCACTCAAAGCCGTGATATGAGCCTGTATTCACTATGAATGCCAATTATTAAAGGTATAAATCTGAGACACGGTTCAATTATTAATATTAACCAATAATTCAATGCAAAATTCACTATGATTTGATTGATGTTCTAGTTATTTATACATGATAGAATCTATTCTGAAATGTTAACTTGGTTTAAAATGAGCACACTGTCAAACATAATTGTAGTTGGTTATAATAAGCACTTCCCATTTCAAAATCAACATGGAGCTAAAATGCTTCCTTCAGATCAGTGTATCACACACTGTTAAAGAGCTGTTAAATCAGGAAGTACATTGAATGAAAATATAATTCAACAGACCATATATTGTAGGGAAAAATTTGGATACAATATTGTGCAAATCCTGATAAAAAGGACCTCACTTTGTTTACGTAATTAGTAGTGGATCTGTCTTTGTCCTTAATACAGCTTCCTCAGAAAAATGTTCCCACACCTGTAAAGTAAGTAAATCACCACAGTACTGTGGTCTGGACATGGGGGTTTAGCAGCTGAATCAGATCCATAGCGTCAACTCTCAGAAGAAGGATGCACACAGACACCTGTAGATTTTTTTTTTCTTTTGTGCCTGATGCATGAGTAGAGCTTGCCTCTCTCATAGTCCTCTCAGTTAATGTGATGGAGACAGCTTGGTTGTCTACCAGGTCTGGCATGGTGGTCCACTTTCTTGTTTATCTTTTATTTTTAAATCCAATTTTCTGTGTCCTCAGAAATTCCCAAAATTTAATGACCATTTTGGGAGGAAATTTAAATTTAATGAACTGTGGCTTTTGCACAACAGTTTAAAATCCTCAGAGGTTACTCACTCACTTCTAAGGGCATTATTTCTGGATCACTTTCTTAGTATTTACATGTTACAAAGCTAAACTAAACTGGGACAAAATGAACTGCTTACGATAAAGTGTGCTGCTAGATCTTCGAAGGAAGCTCCACTCTAGACCGCTGGGCCCCTGCGTCTAATGCACAAAATCAAATTATAATTAACCACATTTAAGTTGGAGCAGCAAGTCCCTCCTTATAGGTTTTCCTGTGATCTCTGTGTTTTTCCCCCCTCATGCCCACGGAGTAATTAATATGGGGAGGCATCATGCTCGGCAAATTCCTATGAGATAGACTTGCTAAAGCTGTTAAAGCCAAGAGGCTGAATTAGTATTCATGCAGGTTTTCCTGCCACAAGTCCCCTCTCCCATTGGGACTGAAGGCTAGATTGGGTAGCCAGACAACATTCATCCTTGATTATGTGAGCAGAATGCCACGGTGCAGAGTGAGCATGAAAGGAAAAAAAAAAATTCTTAGGCAGCAAATCAATTTCTGTGATATGCTAAATGGAACAACAGTGTGATTCTTTAACCTCACATGCATCAGGGCACACTAAGAAGCATATTCAGAGCTGGCATGATTGCTACCCATTACTTACACCAGTGTATCTGCATGAGTTAATAACCATTTAGGTCAAAAGTATACTTATTGTTATAAAACAATGGCTTTAATGTTCTGGCCCTATCCTTGTTTGGTCGATTAGTTCACACTGTGAAAATGCAAATGGTTAACCAGAGGGTTTCCACTTAGTTGTGGTTTCTAGACTTCACTCAGAACTTCTCCCCACCTGAATGTTTGTACATCTGTAGCATAATGTGCTATTATTTCATGCATAATATTTCATGCCGTAATATTAAAGTGTAAACAATACTTTCTCTATGTATACAGTACAATATAAAAGTGAGAGACTGCCATTTACATGTTTCCTCTTAAAATGACTGATTAGTGATAGACAGGAGAAAGTCAAGTTCCACTTTTGCTTCAGTTTTGATCCGTCTTTCCACTGTGAGAAGACTACCAGGATGTCAAGAAAGCTATCAAGAAAACAAATAGAGAGAAATCTTTACATAGAAAACTGAAACTACATGTTGATGTATTCAGGCCACTGTACTAACCACCCCAGAACCCCGACCTCAACATCACTGACCCTAGATTCTGACTTCCAATCATTTCTGTAAGCTAATAGCTGTAGCTAATTGTGCTTTATAAAAAATACACAAACTCACCTGAATTCACTTTATATGAACTCTAATAACAAGTCTAATTTGTCATCAGTGCGAGTACACAAACAAAATCAAGGGTCAGTTTCACATCTTGTCATCTGTAATTTCCAATCAATGGAATAAGGCCCAGGAAACCGGCCCCAAAATTGTAAGACATTTGGTATTAGTTTGTTTACGGTTACCTAGTTGTTCCTGTTTTACTGAAAGAAATGTACTGTATGTTAGTGAAATGACTGACAAACAGCTCTAGATTGCACAGCATTCTGAATTGATCTTCTTCCATTTTAGGTTTAATACCTTTCCAGGAAAGCCAAATGTTTTAGTGCATGATGTGTCTTGATCATGAAAGATCATCAAAAAAAACCAAGCTCACCTAGTTTTTCCAGTCCTAGTAAAGTAAATACTGTGTAAGAGTGACTAAATCCTTGGGGTCTGATTTCTTGGACTGCGCATCATTTTGAATGGAGATTCCAAATGGATAGGGAACTGTAGTCTAGCTTTAATCTATATCCAAAAAACTAGCTTTCTACTGGCCCTCTACTGCACGCTGTTGTTATTGAGCTGACCGTACCTGCTCTTCTGTTGAAAAGCCTTGCCCCGGATCATGAGTTCTGACTTCCCATTGGGTAATTAAGCCATGCACTGTGTCTTATTAGAGCCTGTTCTGCAATCTGGCAGGAGCTAATTCACTGCTCGCTGCATGCAGGGCCACAGCGCTGGCACCTTATGCTCTATGATTGAAGGCAATCTCCAGGGATGGACAGAATTATTCATCATCTCGTCCTGTGGATAGAGGGAAGATCGGCTGCCTCGTCTCTCTCTGCCTGCCACATACCCACTGACTGCTGAATTCTCAATACAGCATCAAATGATCTGAAGAGGTGACGCTTCTCATTTCACCCAGAAGAGAAGCTCGACTTATTTCCTCTCAGCGTCTGTGTGTGAGCGCGTGTGTGCACCTCTCTTCTTAACCTATGTGCTCATATATTCAAACCCTAGTTCATAACCTGCTGTTACCTCCATAACATTTCACTTCATCCCTCTTGGTCCATCCTGCCTTGGGGAATACAAATGTTTATAGACTGCAGGCCGTAGGCTCCATCTGGGCCAGCAGAAGTCACATTACGGTAATCTCTGCCTGGATTAAATCTGTTGTTCATGGAGATGTTAACAAAGGTGATAAAACAAGATTAGCCAAGACACACAGTATGGGGATTGTAGAGTGTGTTCTTATTAGCATGCACTGTGCTCTGGAGAGGAGAGTAGGCTCAAAGCTTCTCATGGGGGGAACAGGGTTCAGCCATTAGCTTGAATGGGAAATGCTAATGCAGAGCCTCAGACACCTGCTCCCCAACAGCAACCATGTTTAGATACTGATGAGGCAGGGGGAAAGTCTCTGGCCCAGAGCAACACTGTTATAAGACAGTAATCACATTTAAAGTAACAGGTGACTGTCTGAGGTCTGCTACTGTATGGAAAGTTGTTTTAAATGTACTGAAATATTAAGTACTTCCACTATACACCGATCAACAGTTGCATTATGACCACCTCCTTGTTTCTCACTGTCCAATCTCCGAGGTCTGCTGACCATACAGGAACACTTTGTAGTTTTATAATTACAGAATATATTATTATACTATATACAGACCATTTGTTGCTCTGTATTTTTTTTATTTCCCCTCTTTCACTTTGTTTTTCAATGGTCAGGACCCCGGTAAGACCACCACAGAGCAGGTATTATTTGGGTGGAGGATCATTCTCAGCACTGCAGTAAAACTGACGTGGTAGTGTGTGTTGTGCTCGTATGAGTGGATAAGGCACAGCAGTGCTACTGGAGTTTTTAAGTGTCCACTCACTGTCTACCCTTGCTCCACCTTGACGATGTAAATTCAGAGACAGTAGCTTATTTGTTGCTGCAGTTTGTGTTGGTCATCCTCTAGCCCTTAATCAGCGGACACAGGATACTGTTGACTGGATGTTTATGGTTGGTGGACTATCCTCAGTACAGCAGTGACACTGGGGGCTTTAAAAATTGTAGCAGCCCTGCTGTATCTGATCCACACCTATTAGCACAAAACACACTAACCTATCATGACCATGTCAGTGACTCTACTGGGCTGAGAATGATCCAACACCCAAAACATACCAGCTCTGTAGTGTACAGAGCAACAGATAATTCAGAATCACTCATTCATTATCATATGGAACAATGAGGAAACTATAAACGTGATGCAATATTGAGAAAAGCATTTGTTGTTAAACTGTGCAGGTAAGAACCTAGACATACTGACATAAAATTTTAATGGTGCTTAGAAAATTGCATTATTTTGTAGAAACTTCTACGGCCTTGACAAGTTTAACAAAGTTTTGCCAAAAATCCTGTTCAAACTAGTTAGTAAAATAAAGATTCACCAAAGATCACTGCTTTGTAAATGTCTCCAAGCACTACTTCCTAAAGCAAGCAAATGAAAACCAATTATAAGCTTTAGAGTTTGTGTAATTTAGACACATGCTCTAAGGTTAGCTGCATTCTGTATTGGTGACAATATCTGCTAACGTTGTACTATGATGGGTAACAAAACAGAATGTTACAAGGCTAATTAGCAAAGTCAATTGTTTTCAACTTAAATGCCAACAGCTTCATAATTAAACTAAACAGAAATGTACAAATTATATCTTCATTGTTGCTACTATTAAGGTCTGCACAGCTTTATATTCCTCTGTTGTTATCTGTTGTGAGCCCTTGTGTTGTTTGCTTTGGTCTTAGCTTTAGCTCCAGTGTTAGCTCATGTAACAGGACAGCTGTCTTTGCTCAATACCACCTGTGTTATTTCTTTGACATCCTGTGGGTAAGAGATTTATTTTTAACATTAATTAATGTTACCATGATCAGAATCCAGACGTGTTATAGTGTGCATTCACAGGTAAAAGCCACTTTCACTGCTCTAAAAACAGTGATTTACTATGCTGTCAGTTGTCTGGATCTGTTAAAAGAGGTCTTTTTGTGTGTGTTTCTATATTGTCTTTATTGCAGCTGAATAGTTAAGCCCATTAGCATAAGAGCAACAAACATACGCTAGAAACAGTAAATGTTTAGCAATAGAATCTCCTCTAAGTGAAGAAAGTCTTTGACATAACTCCTGGAAACATACAGCATATGATGTGAGAATGGTACTGATAGTAATTTAGTCCAAATCAACTAAATGAGATGAAATTTGTTTTATTGAAATATTACTCTTTCCCAAAATATGAATAATGTTTATAAAATTATAATTAAATGATTATAATTTACTTTTTAGGTCTATAACTCTGTCAATATCCA
Source organism: Hoplias malabaricus (assembly GCF_029633855.1). Classification (NCBI taxonomy): domain Eukaryota; kingdom Metazoa; phylum Chordata; class Actinopteri; order Characiformes; family Erythrinidae; genus Hoplias; species Hoplias malabaricus. Next base: position 62,105,419 of record NC_089800.1, read on the forward strand.
ATGAGATTTTAAGAAAAAAAAAAAGGTAGGAATCAGTTGTACTTACAGTTTACATGTGTTTCTGGTAACATGAGGTACATGATGGGGATATGGGATGGTATCAGTTTGGATCAGTATAATCTTTTACGAGTTTAATAGTCTCATAGAGGTATTAACGAACATCATACCTTCCAAGGAACACTATAAACCTGTCTACTAACACTCAAGTTACACAATTCACCATGGAGGCATTGTGGAAAATCTTTAAGAACTTCCTCTTCAGTTGTGTTATAAAATCAATATAGACATTGACCTCTAACCTGTTGATTTGACTTAAAAGGGAAGAGCATGGAACCACTCCAGGTTTACAATCTTGTATTCTCTATTGTGTTTTAAGAAAAAGAAGAACTCTTATGTCCCATAGCTGAGTGCCTGAATGTCTGGTTTAACAACTGTTCTAACAATTAGTATTTTGACAGTATCTCATACTTGAAATCATAAGGAGTGGCCATCAATTTTCTTCCAAAGGAGAGTTAATGGCCCTTAGATGGTAATCATATCTGTACCCCGCAGGATATATTGAGGATATCTGAAAATATGCAAGTGCATACAAGGAGATGTGGCGAATTAAGCTCTCTGATAGTTTTTCTGGGGTATTTTACATGTTAAGTGAGGATTATTTCCATCCAACCTGTTTATAACTTCAGTCTTGCTATAAGTTCAGTATTTGCCATAATGTAATATCACTGCCACATTGCTGTTAAATATAGATTTGTTATATCAGGTTAGATCTACATACAACAATCAAACAGACAATTGGAAACATTTTATAGTTGATGGAATTTGTGTTGTGTATATAGCATGTAATAGGGCTGGGTAATTAATCGAAATTCAGAACTTCTAATCTACATAATCTTGTCTATATCGATTGTATCAATTATTTTTATTCTGTTATGTCCCTACTGTGTGTTTATGTACTGTCCCTTTAAAACCATGCTACTAAGCTGTAGTCATGTGATTCTGCCCCTATCTGCCACATGGGAGCAACCGAAACGCTGAGGATGACCAAGCTCCTCAAGCAGCTCATACCAAAAAAAAACACAGCATCTGTGGTTTGGACGTGTTGTGTGTTGAATATAATTAAAACGACACTGAACAAAAAGAAGTCAAATGTAAACGTTGAGAAAAAAACTATTTTGCCGACCAAAGCACAGTCACACACCAAATATAAACAGTGCTCAGAAAACAAGAGAGGAACAAGCTCCCAGCGACATTAGAAAAAATATCCCAGCTTTAATACTGGAGCATATTTACAGTACCAGCCTCGTCACTGAACTGTGAGGGTCAAAAATACAAAAACAATATAATCATTCATTAACTGTAATCGTGGTCAAATGCACAATTAATCGTGATATTGATTTGCCCTCATTTCAGCACTAGCATGTAAGCATTACGATAATATATTTTATTTTACATAATAGGTCATTGTTACTGACACGGTCATGCAGAGCTGGTATGTTCTGAGACACAAGAAAGAAGATGCTTTTGCAAACTATAGGTTTTTCCTAACCTGTAGGGAAAACATTATTATTCATTCATTCTTTATCTGTAACCGCTTGTCCAATTCAGAGTCCGGAGCCCCTCACGGGGCAACACACATTCACTCACACCTATGGACACTTTTTTGAGTTGCCAATCCAGCTATCAACATGTGTTTTTGGACCGTGGGAGGAAACTGGAGCATCTGGAGGAAACCCACGCGGACACAGGGAGAACACACCGAACTCCTCACAGTCACACAAACGGGACTTGAACCCACAACCTCCAGGTTCCTGGACCTGTGTGACTGCGACACTACCATACACTGCCACCGTGCCGCCCCTCAAATAATATTTGAATATTTGAAATCTATCAGGAAACCGAAATGTAATATGTGGCAACAAAGAGGATTTTCAGTAGTTCACCCCATATAATCCAAGTTAATATGCTATTTGTTGGTGTAATTCATAAGTGACACACATTACGTGTCATACGTAATTTATAAATAGTTTGAGAATATAGAATGGCGAGATTAGGAATATGCACAGAAGTGGTACGGACCATCCCTCTGGCCATTTTAAAAATACATACAGACATCAGGCATCAACTCAGGATTATATTATGATTTACACAAGTTTGGTTCAAACCTGGAAACACAATTATGCTCCCTTTACCCTTTTATTTTAATTTTGATTCTGTGTGAGCCATCGTAGCACTTCATTGTAAACCAACCATTTAGACCAGAGCACATCAGTTTATTTTTGAGTCCACCAAAAAACAGAAACACGGAATAATTTGTTGTAGGAGCTAATCATACGGTTGTAAGTTGATGTGTAAAACAACATCTAAGCACTTTCTATAGAGAGCAACAGCAGAGAGCATTTTAAAATCCTGAATAAATACAGATCTGATGTGCAGAAGTGATTTCTCTGTTGTGAACATGGACTGGCACTCTCTTAGAAAACCAACAAAACATGGCATTTGACCTGGGCTGTCCAAACATGTGCCTACAACTGTATGTGACAAAAGAGATGGAAAGAAGTCAACGGTGGAATCCTTGACAGATGACTGCGATGACTGCACAGTTAGAGTGAAATTAGTGTGGAACGAAACCAGGAATAGTGATATTGCTCTAATTTCAGACAAATTGCTCAGTATTCAGCTCCGACTCCATCCACTGAAAACTGCTACAAGGCCACTCATTTTGATCCGTAATGCATGTTTAAATTATGTTGGGTGTCCTAGAGTGCACTGTTTTGAAGCGTTTCCTTTATGACCGGTGCTGAATAGGGAGCTGTATGGTTTGTTTTACTTGGCAGTGAGAAAATTGGGAATAGCTCGGTCCTCGAGCATGAGTGTCTGTCTGTTCATGCAAGCATCTCCACCTCTTATTGATGTAGGACACATTTACAAGAGCAGCAATATGTGCTATTCAGCTGATGATTCAAAAGACCGTCAAGCAGCAGTGGAGCCAAGGAAGGCCAAAGCACATTCATCTGCTGCTGCTCTGACTGTCTGCTAAACAGATCTCTACATAATGTAGGATTAATTCTCTTTCAGCCTGAGCTTTTGTTTGTGGGGAGAAAAAAACTGTACAGCTTCTCTCTGCTTTCATTTAATTTTGCTTTTTTGTGCAATTTGATTTACACCCCATCACAATTAACATTTTTCAAAGACTTGGCCTTTTGTTTTAAGCTATGGAAAGTGCCTCTTGCCCTTGCACCCATGTTGAGCTTGACTCACCTCACCGATATCTGTCTTAATTGAGAGAATATGGTGCTTCAGCAGTCACAGGTATGTTTAATCAATGAAACTCTCCACTGTTTTTCCAACTTTCCCGAAGGAAAGGTCTCAGAGACAATGGGACAAGTGAAGGCCACAATTTTTCTTTAATTAAAATATAGTTGAATTCAAATCTGGCACATGCCTGATCTATACAGGTAATCATTCTCAAAGCACCGAGGTATAGAATGCTTAGCTTTTTGTAGAGCAGTGAAAATAACAGGCAGGGATAAAGAACTTGCTTCCTGTAAACAATTAAACACTGTATGCTATAAAACCCATGACACAGCATAAGTTATGTCCATTCAAGAAGGTCAATTTCTCCTGAATTATTTCCACTGTACAGTTTCTTACTTAGATTCAGATCACACCGGTACATTCTCCAGAACACAGAATTGAGCCCCCTGGTGTTCCATTTTGCCTTGATTTTTTTTAAACAAGTGAAAAAGAACCAGATATCATTTATCTACCTAAATAGCCATTATCTGAGTTTAGCCCTTGTCCGGCGGTCAGATTGGCCTTGGTCGAGAATTAAACATGATAATGTTCGCAAAGACTGTGGAAGGGCAATGCGGTCAATCAAAGGCTACCTTACATCTCTCAGCCCCGACATTGGTGTTCTTCTCCATAATTCCCTGATTTGACTTTGATGTGCCAATTTGTGCCTGATGAATAATTGTCTGGTTTGCTGATAACTTGTGGGAGTCAAGAGCATTCTGGTGGCACTCAATGCAAATGGGATATTTGGGTTAGACGAATCACAGCAGTGTCCCCTGTATATCTGCCATGTGATTCTGTGGATAAACTTACCAATTAGAGCTGTTTGAAGAAGCCATTTTTGATTAGTGCAATCAGTAAACAGCGCAGCCTCTCCATGATTGTCCTTGTGATTAGATGAGTTGTCACTTGAGAAGTTGTTGAAGATTTTAATTTATGGCCTCATAGTCCTGAAAAGTACAGTAATTACCTGATCTGTTTTCTGCAGCTCAGAGCTCAGATTAGAATGCAGCCATATTTAACCCTGTCTACAACAGTGCACAAGAAATAAGTCAGTTAGACGATACAGGAAGTTTGCTTTGTTGTCAACAATTGGTGAGGTGTCCTATTTTGACATTAACTCAGGAGAACAGGTTATTGGTTTAAAAGTAACATATTTCTGCATGTCCAATATTGAGTTCCTTTTACAACAGATTAGCTGAAATACATGATTAATTCATTCATTATCTGTAAGCGCTTATCCAGTTCAGGGTCGCGGTGGGTCCAGAACGTACCTGGAATCATTGGGGGCAAGGCAGGAACACACCCTGGAGGGGGCACCAGTCCTTCACAGGGCAACACACTCACACATTCACTAACACACTTGTGATTCGCCAATCCACCTACCAACGTGTGATTTTGGACTGTGGGAGGAAACCGGAGCACCCGGAGGAAACCCATGCTGACACAGGGAGAACACACCAACTCCTCACAGACAGTCACCCACAACTGAATTGAACCTACAACCTCCAGGTCCCTGGAGCTGTGTGTCTGTGACACTACCTGCTGCACCACCGTGCCGCCCATACAGGATTCAGTGAAACTATATACTGTTGAGACATGGCTAGTCCCAATTTTGCTTCTTCACTCTAGCACTGCTGGACCTGCAAAGCTAATGAACAAAGACCAGAAACCAGTAAGGAACCAAAATATTTGGTAAATATATCTCTTCACAACGTCTCTCAAGTCATTCAAACAACATGCAGGTCTCAGTTACACACTTGATGCAGTAAGTACCTCTGATATCCACATAATACGTTTATTTAATTATACATATCCTTTGCAAGTGTGCAAGTGAAACATGCTCTAAATAGGCAGGGGTTCCTATGTATAAATCCCAGACAGATACAATACACAACAAAATCAAGTGTACTTCTGTTGAGCTTTACCAACCTTTTCAATGACAACATACAATTCAATTTCAGCAGCAGGATACACGCTGTAATTTTTAATTAAAAACAATGCAGTGGAACGAAGGTGAGTACATCTCTGATTCAGTTTCCAATTAAGGCTAATTACTTAAGCTTTTTCACATCCCTTGACCAAAATATGCACAGCGCCTCTAACTTAACACCGAATGTTTCTCATTTTGGTATTTTAAATGTTATAATGTGGCTCCACATTGCAAAGAAAAAACTGAGAGTGACAGCTTTATAATAATGGAAATATTTATTTTGGGCACTGGAAAAGAAAAAAAAAAATAATAAAAATAAACTACAGCAGTTATAAGAAAGTATCAGAATCCCCATAGGACCAGTAACCAAAGTGTGGACTTTGCTATTAATGATGAACAGGAGGGGTAGTGCGTCCAGTTTACCAAAAGACATTCTTTACATTCTGGCCACTCGTGGAGTACCTGACATTGCACAAAGTCAGCTTCTACTGACACTATTAACAAAAAGCAAGTGCAAAAAGAAACTAGGCAAGCCTAGTTTTGCCGGTCTGCTGATAGCCATTGTCACAGAGGTGTTTCTGGTATTTCAAACACAGGAAAGCACAAAATACATACCCTTGTCATTGGAAGGTCTGGCAAAGCTTTATATAAATGTTTTTGTTTACAATAATAACAAATAATTTGTTATTTTCTATTCATACAAAGCTGAAGCACTGCATTGAGATGACATTAAACCAATTCATTTACTGAAAAGCAACAAGATAACATTTAAGTTTTTGAACATTTCTAAAACCAAGAGCCTTAACCTTTTATCAACCAAGTAGTCTATACGAACTAGATGTTTATTACTGACTTACATTTATATATTTCTACATTTCTATAAGTGTCTGACTCTTAAAAAGGTGCTGTACTTATTTCACAGCCCCGTTTATTTTGAGTAACACCTCGCTCTGGTGTTTCTTTGGTGCTATATTAGGGTCAAAAGTTTTGTTCATTTGAAAAAAAAATCTGAAACTGAAAGTTCATATCTTAAGATGGTTGAAAAACCAAATTCATTATCTGTAGCGCTTTTACTATTCATTCATTATCTGTAAGCACTTATCCAGTTCAGGGTCGCAGTGCATCCAGAGCCTACCTGGAATCATTGGGCGCAAGGCGGGAATACACCCTGGAGGGGGCACCAGTCCTTCACAGGGCAACACACACACTCACACCTAAGGACACTTTTGAGTGGAGGAAACCGGAGCACCCAGAGGAAACCCACGCAGAAACACAAGGAGAACACACCAAACTCCTCACAGACAGTCACCTGGAGCAGGAATCAAACCCACAACCTCCAGGTCCCTGGAGCTGTGTGACTGCGACACTACCTGCTGCGCCACCATGCTATGCTGAAAAATACAACAATGTATTCAAAATTAAAATAAGAGTATGATGAGAAGCTAAAGTGTGGTTGTGGAACTACACTCTGACAGAGTTTATAGCTCTTTTACTGCGATTGGTGCCAAATATTAATAACTTTTGCCCTTAATATAGCTCTATAGTGTTCTGTCTTTAATAATCTGGAGATTTTGCCCATTTTCGTGTAAAGTTAAACAAAAAGCTGTGCAGATGTAATTTCGTCAGAAAGTCAGTAACGGTGAGATGTGTCCGTGTATTCATGTCGTTATAGCAACAGACAAGATTACTTTTTCTTTGTTAAATATAGAGTAGAAAACAAAAGGCTGGGTCACAGAAACATTCTTTAAACATAAAGAAGAGACTATGATAAATATTACCTCAACAACTTTCCAAACATTTCTGTTTGAGGCTCCAATAAAACACTGAGCTGCACCGTGGTGGACGGTGGACCTACAGCGCTGAAGCCACGCAGGCGTGTCCCAATTCAGCTCTCAACTCTCTGACCCCTTGAACACCTCAACCCTAGTCCTTCACAGGGCAATGACAGACACACATTCACTCACACCTACAGACACTTTTGAGTCACCAATCCACCTACCAACGTGTGTTTTTGGACTGTGGGAGGAAACCGGAGCACCCGGAGGAAACCCACCAACTCCTCACAGACAGTCACCCGGAGCAGGAATCGAACCCACAACCTCCAGGTCCCTGGAGCTGTGTTACCGTGACAGTCAGTCAGTCAGTAAGCATAAATGACTCAGTAGGCGGTCCAGCAAAAACAACCAAATCAACCACCACAATCTGCGAAGAAGCTAGATGAGCATTCAGCAAATTTTCTGGGCAGACAAGATTAACTCATTTGGTTCAGTAGAGATTCATCATGTGATCCAAATGGCCACAATGTCTGCAGAATGCCACCTGTGAATCTTGAGAGAGGTAGTATGTTTCATCTGGTATAGGGCACATTGTGTGGATGGCATCATGTATGCCCAACAAGAATCTGAATATTTGTAAATATATGATGAAAAAGAGTGATGCACACTCTTGTAAGAGAACTTTATTTTAGCTCAACTGGGAAAGAAAATCCTGACACTTCTGAGATTATGGAGCTTAGGGGTAGGTTTAGGTTTAGAGTTAAGGGGGATTTTAATGCTAGCCATGCATCACAAAGAAATATATATTCAATGCAAAAGGTCTTGTCTAATATGTATAAATTGCTAGCCGGTTCTCTAAAATACTAACTGAAAGTATGATTCCAATTCTCACATTACTTGTGAAAAAGTGAATGACAGTGGTCCTAAAAACATAAAAAGTTCAGTTCACTGTTGCTTAGAACTGTGTGAGTGTGTCTTATTGTAGAATGAATGACATTGCTATCAAGCAAGAGATTGCCATTAGCAAGAGAGCTGAGAGGTGGCCAAGCAAAACAGTAATCTGTACCCCCAAGACAGCCCCAGTGAACCAAATGCTGGGCAGAAAGATATTTTGCCACCTGAAAATACCCCATAAGCAGTGGGCAGTAGGAAAGGCTGTGTGCTGCACAGTGAGATGCTGGAGGTAAGGTCAAGGAGCTGCACGATGTTTCAGTAACTCATCCTGTAGTAAATTAAATGCCATGTGGATGCTAGAGTGTCATCACTGAGAAGTCCCCTGATAAACTGCTCCAGTAGAGCTTTACGAGCTGCAAGTGTTGGAAAGCAGTGTCTTTATTTGAGTAAGTGATATAATAGTGTTGCTAAATCTGATTGTTTCTTTGGCAGACTTGACATCACATATTTAGTCCCATCCACTTAATATCCAACGGGAGAAAACTGCAGAAAACCTCTAGTTTAAAAATCTCTTAAAAGACAAAAGCCTGTATGATTCATTTCACAGTCATTTCACATAGAGCATTTAACACAAAACATACAGATAATGGTTAGAAGATAACTATATAATTGAGTGGGCTGTGGTTTTAAGAACGTAAACCTAGTCTGTCTGGCCAGGTTTGACACCTGACCTGAATTGTGCAGAAAATATTTACAGAAACAAAAATACAAGGTGACTGCACTCCCTTCAGTGAACAAGAGCTGAAAAGAATCAAGCAAAATATTTCTCCACAGACTTGTGCTGCACTGGTCCATGCCAAAGACACTTTGAGCTGTGAAAAGCATCTAAATAAACATTGATTAATTTATGAATTCATGCATTAAAACATAATTTGTGAAATCTGTTGCTATTCATTTAATGAATGAACCCATTTCTCCTGTGTTTAAAAGTGGTCAAGGTGTTTCATCAAATGCTGCTCTTTTCACCCAAACCTTCAGTCCTTTTGGTCACTATGGTCAAAGAGTTCCATTTGATCTTCATCTGTCAATAGTAATTTACTTAAATGCCCCTGAATTCTTTTCACATAATTCAAATATTATTTTGAACTGCATATTTCTTCATGGAACCAAAAGTGGTTCTTCTTCTACAAAAAAACAAGGTACCTTTTGTTGCCCTATTATATTTTAAGTGTATGGGGATTTTGCATGCATTTCTGGCCAGTATACAATTTTTTTTTTTTCTTGTTGAGATTTTGAGGTTTCTTTGCCTTTAACAGTTACTTCTTAATGGCATCTCAGACAGTGGACAGTTTGAACTAGAAACAATTTTTCTGTATTTTTTCCTGGTGTTTAAGCTTAAATTTGTTGGTTTGCTTGATCCAGCTGCTTAGAAAACACTGTGGTTGTTGGGTTTTATTAAAATGTTTGAGCAATCATATAATTTAATAGACATTGGTACTGCTGTTAACAAATCATATCCTGTTGAGTCAGTTAAGTGCTAGCAAGCTAATTGCTGTTGTTTGTATGTGGCTGAAGTTCAACTTTGTAATAACTGTAAACTTTATTCACTGTTTGAATTACCACTGAAACTTTTGTAACTTGGGTTGTTTCGTGTTGTAGCATTTTCTGTTTGTGTTTACTTTCATGCAATGAGACTAGCAAAAATAGATTGCTTTTAATCCCTCTTGCTTCAAAACCCAGGTTTTTCCATAACGCTCTGTATAGATGTAACAGTTCTCCAGGGTGTTTGGGGATTTTTTTCCCCTAAAACATTTTGTATGAGCAGTGTTTGAGTAAGGAGCAAACAGCTCTAGGTTATTGAGCAAGAGGATGCTCTAACCAAGCCTTGATCAGGAATTGTTACCTTTAACTATTGATTTCCAATCACTGGTCAGCCAGCAGCATTTGAAGAGGGATTCTAATCAATACTTTAAAGACTGTAGTTGTGCTGTTAGAGAAAAGGAGAGTGAGTGAGAGCCCAGCCCTGGGATTAGCACTGATTAGGACAGGTTTAACGTGCTGTTGTGATTAGGGCACTGTCCAGAAGCCTGCTAATTAGCCGTGAAGTGTGGCTGGGTGGAAGATTTGTGGAAAAAACGTAAAGACCTCTCTATACATCTGTGCTATTTTCTCTCTATTTTAAAGACCTCAAACAAAAGCTTCCAGAAGAGATGTGGAGAAAAGGAAGCTACATCTGAGTTAACTTTCTCTTTCAGAGTCTCGCTACCCCCCATGGGGGAGGATGAATGTGTCTTTTCATTCTGGAGCCAGTCCTGACCTCTCTGACCAGCTGCTTAAATCAGGCCAAACAAACACTCCAGCGTCTGCTGTGGCCAAGAGGCCAGCCAGCTGTAACACACCTTTGTCCCATGCGCTTCCTGGCCTAATTGGCTTCATTTGCATAATGTACATGGGCCGTGTGCATCATATTAAGCAGGTTATGGGTAATGCATCAGGGAACAGACATGAAAAGTGATATGGAGAATCAAGTCTAACAGAAAGACGTAAACAGTTATAGGAACATGCACATCACTGGACAGACACAACTCATTGGACATTCATGCAACCATCCATCCATCCATCTTTCTATCTGTCTATCTTTGTCACATATGGTCTTCTATAGATAGACAGATTAGTAGATTTGTCATATACATACACTGTATTGCCAAACGTATTTGCTCATCTGCCCTTGCACACATGTAATTGAGTGACATCCCATTATTAATCCATAGGGCTTAATATATTGTTGGCTCACCCTTTGCAGCTATAATTCAACTCTTCTGAGAAGGCTGTTCACAAGGTTTAGGAGTTTATGGGAATTTTGACCATTTTTCCAGAAGTGCATTTGTGCGTTCAGGCACTGATGTCGGATGTGAATGACTGGCTCTTAGTCTGTGCTCTTATTCAGGTGTTATGGTCAGGACTCTGTGCAGGCCAGTCAATTTCTTCCACACCAAACTCATTCATCCCTGTCTTTATGGACCTTGCTTTGTGCACAGGTGCACAGTCATGTTGGAACAGGAAGGGGCCATCCCCAAACTGTTCCCACAAAATTGGGAGAATGAAATTGTCCAAAATATCTTGGTATGCTGAAGCATTAAAAGTTCCTTTCACTGGAACTAAGGGGCCCAAGCCCAACTCCTGAAAAACACCCCACATCATAATCCCCTTCCACCAAACTTTTAGTTGACACAGTGTAGTCAGACAAGTGCCGTTCTTCTAACGCCCGCCAAACCCAGACTTATCCTTCGGATTGCTAGGTGGAGAAGTATGATTTGGCACTCCAGACAACATGTCTCCACTGCTCTAGGGTCTAGTGGCGGTGTGCTTTATACTACTACATCTGACACTTTGCATTGTGCTTGGTGATGTGAGGCTTGGATGCAGCTGCTCAGCCATTACATGAAGCTTTTTAGGTACAAATCTGAAAGCCACATGAAGTTTGGAGGTCTGTAAACTCTGCAGAAAGTTGATGACCTCTGCACACTATACACCTCATCATCCACTGACCCCACACTGTCATTTTACATGGCCTACAACATCATGGCTGAGTTTCTGTTGTTCCCAGTCATTTCCACTTTGTTATAATACTACTGACAGTTGACTGTGGAATATTTAGTAGCGAGGAAAATTCACAACTGGATTTCTTTTACAAGTGGCTCCTGAGAGTGGCCCATTCTTTCACAAACATGTGTAGAAGCAGTCTGCATGCCTAGGTGCTTGGTTTTATACATCTCTTGCCATGGACGTAATTGGAACACCTGAATTTGGGTGATTTTGATGGTTGAGTGAATAGTTTGGTCAATACACAGTACATCTATATATCCATACAATCACTGCCAGAACAATATCTCATATCTCCAAAGAATCAAGAAAGACAATATATAATATTAATATACAGGGTATGAACTATACAATAATAATATTTTTTTTCTTCAGCACAGCGCAGGCGTGTGCTTTAATAAACTGAAGTCTTACAATCCTTACAGTTTTGCTTGTTTATTGTAAAGTGTGCAGTACATTAATGATAAATCCATTACACCAGCTAATGTGTCACATACCACACAAAAACCTTTGTAGTCAGGGGTCACCAACAATATATTATAGAGCAAAATCACACAATGCTATTGGTTATTACCATACAAAATTTAGGCCTATACCTGACTAACATTAAAAGCATAGACCACCCAATAATTAAAATCTGCCAGCTGTTTTCTTGCCCTGAAAATGAAATACATATTATACAGAATCTCTTCCACTGGGAACCATGTGTTAATTAATTCTGAATAAAAGGGAACGATGTCATTTAAAGTCACTGTAGGTTATGCTTTATACTGTTTCGTCCATTTAAACTGGGACCAATCCAGAATTTACAATGTGAAATGTTAAGATGAGAGTGGTGGAATGCCTTTATATAGAAGCTTGGCTATTGTTAGTTCCCAAAGTAAACTCTCTTTTAGTGAATCACATTACGTAAAACAAGTAAAAAATACAATAAAATAAAATAATAAATTTAACCAGTTTGCCTCAGCCATGTACATCAAGTTTATACATCAATGTATTGATTCACTGCAGTAATATTAGTGTGTTTGCTGTAGAACTACTCACAGCAGCAACTAATACCCCTCTACTACAGCCACCAGATTATGATGTTTTTAGGTTCTTGTTCAAATTTTCCCTTCCACCTTAAAATGGTGCATACATTACATTGTGCTTGTAGTAGATGTTAAGTTCTTGGGGCGTTTTATACATTTCTGCTTATGTTGTGCAGAAAATACAAACAGTCCACATAAAAATGAATGAATTAAATAAATAAATAAACCTGACTTCTTATCTGAATGTTTTGCTCCACATTAAAAGCCGACTAAGTTATGTTCAAAAAACACATCTTCAACCTGAAACCTGTGTCGCCACTGCAGCATTTAAGGTGGAATGGTAAAATTTAACAATCATGTGAGTGATTTTCTGAAGGTAATAAAGTGTTTCAAGATTCTTCCAGGTATGAATATTGTAAATGTATAACATTTATATTTACTGTATAATTTACTGTACAATGTAAGAAGGTTGTATAAATGTTTTGACCCCCCAAACTATCGTCTTTACCTTTTTCTAGGGTGGTTCAAGTCTTAATTAGTGGCGTCAGACCTCCCCAATCCCTATGTAATTCGAACCCATCTAATATATTATTGTATCTAGCACAGTTTAAAAATATTAGTAAAAAATAAACACATCACAATAAAACATTAGCTTTCCACTGCCAAAAAAGAAGGAAACAACTCTGCAGGACCTGATGAATTTACATATATATTTGGAATTATTTTTATGAGGGCGGCACGGTGGTGCAGCAGGTAGTGTCACAGTCACACAGCTCCAGGGATCTAGAGGTCGTGGGTTCAAGGCCTGCTGCGGGTAACTGTCTGTGAGGAGTGTGGTGTGTTCTCCCTGTGTCCGGGTGGGTTTCCTCCAGGTGCTAAGGTTTCTTCCCACGGTCCAAAAACACATGCTGGTATGTGGATTGGCAACTCAAAAGTGTCCATATGTGTGAGTGAATGTGAGTGTGTGTCGTCCTCTGAAGGACTGGTGCCCCTTCCAGGGTGTATTCCTGCCTTGCGCCCAGTGATTCCAGGTAGGCTCTGGACCCACTGGAAAAGCAGTTACAGATAATTAATTAATTATTTGTATGCAACTAGCATTTAAAACTAATCTTTTTAAACACACATAGGAAAACCGAAAATGAGGCAAGCTGTAATAAAAGTAAAGTTTGAATGCAATAAATACTGAAAAATGTATGTATTTTATATTTTTATTTATATTATATTCATATATTTATTTATTAATATTTTTTAACCACATCCCCCTGATCATGTTTTCTAAAAACAGTTAATGATATTTAGCCAATAAATCCAATAATCCATAACACAAATAGTCCAATAATCAATAACACAAATAGTCCAAATCAGTCCAATAATCAATAACACAAACAGACAAATTCATAGCCTCCTTTCCCTGCCCCATTTATTCACACAAAGCAAGCTCCAGTTTTTTTTATTTAGTTTTTCCCACTCATCAACATTTACCACCAATACATTCCACAGACACACAGCAGAACGGTGTGTCTTTTGCAGTAGGATGCTATAGGATGAAAAACAGTTTCTAAAAGTTTTCTATCTTGTGGGTTCATGTCCTAGCTCTTATCATATATATCAAATACAGCACTAGTGCCTCTTCATAATCATTAATCTAGGTGAAGTGATTTTTGTTCTTCCTGTAATACACCTTATGTTAATTATATTAACAAGTTTAATTAAGCAATTTTGGTACTCCCACTTTTCACCGTCTGAACAAATTGCAATGGATAG